>NC_140298.1:8916148-9484577 GCF_964211825.1 Aythya ferina
CCAGGGCTGGCAGAGGAGCACAACAGGAGACTGAGGGTTACAGAAAAGCGTAGAGACTGGCTAATGGAAACGCATTGCCTATTATACTTTGAATTCTACATCTGCTAGTTTAGTAGTGCTCGGGTGCAATAAAGGATCTCATGGCCAGAACATTGTATATCCTTACGGAATCATAGTGAAGTCTAAGAGAGACCTACATATATCCCCAGAGGGAGAGAGAGACAATGAGTGACCTTTGAAAGCAAATATTTGCTTCGCAGTGATATAAACACTTCAGTGCAATAAATACAGGAAAATGAAAATGCTGCAATTTACTGTGGTGAAGGCAACACTGCAATAAAGTGTTCTTTTTTAAGCACTCTCCTTGTTATTAAAGGACACATCTATTCTTCCCGTGGATATTTGTAGCCAGGGGATGACTGCACTGGCGTATTCTTCTAAAAAAGTCAGAGTCGGTCAATACCCCACTTTATGCTTCTTTCGTGTAAGATGGAAATAAATTACCGCAGCGCTGTGGCATTAGCAGAGCTGCTGAAAAGCCAAAGAGAGATGTTGGTCATCAAGCATCCTGGGAAGGATGTTGAGTTATTAAAAGCTGGATGCTTGCGTTACAGCTACTCCCCTTTCAGTTTTAATTTGGTCATTGGCAGAAGGAGAAACGCACACTGCCAAAGGGAGAGACGAAGTTCAGCTGTGGAGAAAAGGGGTCATCCTTTCTCCCCAGGGCTGCCTTGCAGCAACTCAGGAGACTCCCTGGGTCCTGCACAAGACAGGTTCAGCCACGGGATATGGCCAGGAGCAAGGCGGCTTTGGGGATTTATAGGATCCTTCTCTCAAGGCACCCATCCTCTTCCCTGCTCAGCTGCTGGCACTTTGGTCGTGCCTTTCACCGCCTCCTCCAGCCTTCCCTAGATGGGCTGGCTCTTTGCAGCTGGCTTATAAGAAATGTCCCAGCATTAACCATGAAGATCAGTCTAGACCAGGAAGTGCCTACTAACACCAGTAGGGAACAAAATAGCATCAGAAGTGCAAATATGCTCTGGAAAGACACATAAATACCCATATCTGCATGTTGCTTACGGTGCCCCCTGAAACTATGTTGGGGATACAGTGTTGAAAGGCAGCTTCCAGCAAAAAGCCCTTACTCAGTCTGACAAACAACAGCTGGTGAGAAATTATTTGGGTTGGGAGCTTATTTGGGTTGGGAGCACGGCTTTTATAGATTGCGGGCTTTCAGAAATGTCCCTTACAAGCTCTAATTCTTCTGGGTTTTGACTTCTGTCATCTCCATTGCACCCAGAGCTCACCACAATTAATACTGTCTGTAACAGAAATATTTCCTGCATTTGCTCTTATTGTATTTTAATTGATCTGAAAGCACTTGAAGAACAGATCAGCTACTTTTGCAATGAGGAATCCTATTTAAAGATTTTATGCTATTGTATAAAACACGGCAATGAAAATTTACTCTGTTGTTTGGATTTTAATTTTAAATAGCTCCGAAACAAAACCTTGAGGAAAGACTGCTTTTTGCATCCCTTCTGCAGCACAGCCTATTGCCTGGATGACCCAAGAGTTTCAGCAGTATCACCCCAAGCGTTTCAGCAGTTACCACTTCCAAAGAAACACCTTTGTCACGTCCGTGCTGCCTGTTAAGTCACAGAGCAGCCTCTGCCTGTGGGTACGGCAAGGTCCCAGCTCCCTCCTGGTGCTCTCACACAGCGGCTTGCTGGCCGGCCTTTGGCACAGCTCCACCCCCCAGCTGACAGAGTGTGGTGACAGCCTTTCCCTCTCCTCTTTTTGCTGCATATTCAGGAGAGAATAATGCCTACCGGCGAGGGCTTGACAGGGAGTGACTTTGGAAAAGACAGGCACGGAGATCTTGCACATTTGAATTCAGGAGAAACCAGCAATTCCTAGTTTGTCCCTGTCTTCCTGCTTCGCTTTAGACAACTTATTTTACTGTCAGGGCTTGCTTGCATTGCCTAAAGACACGTCTCTGGAGCTATGTCAGATGCTCTAGGTGTTTGGTTGCCTGCTGCTGGCTGTATCTGTCAGCCTCATGCAGATGTCTTGGATACCCTCTGATGGGACTGCTTGTCCGTGTTTAACAACTGAATCTGTCTCCCATCTGCACGATGCGGGCAGCATCCTTCCTACCCTGTCTTTTTTTTTTTAGCTATGGAATTGCAGGTGTTTCGGGGCATGGACTGGCACTCGGGTTGGGGATGTTTGTACTACTGGACGAGGGCTTTGGGGTAAATGCTACCAGGCGTGATGTGCACCACTGTGTCAGAGCTTGCATCTGGCTGGAGCGAGAACACCCCCGCCAAAGGCCAAGCTGAAGATATTGAAGTATAATTAGACAAAATTATGATTCCTGACTGCTGAATGTGTTGGAAAAATAAATAAACAAATAAATAAATAACTGGAAAGCAGTTTTCCTACGGGCTTTTGATGCTGTAATGCCAAAAAGCCCAAAACAATGATTTGTTAGTGCGAATGCAGCTGCGCACCGTAAATGTGCTACCAGGGGAATCACTTTTTCCGGTAAGCGTGGGCACCCCTGTCCCTGGCAAACCCTGATCATTGGTGGGTAAATGAGCGTGACTGCGCACGTACACGGTTGCAGTGCGGCAGACAAGTTGTGTTGACACAACCACTCCGTGCCTCCGGTTTCTGCAAATCGGGAGGTTCTGAGCAATACATCCCACACTTCCCCCGGGCGCTGCAACCAGTGGCAACGGCAGGTGGAAAAAGTTGCCGTTGAGATCTCGGAGAATAACAGGAGGTCATAAAAGAAATGCCTGGAGCCACCCTATCCCACACAAAGCAAGACATTGTTGTCCTGTCGGTTGTCAGACAACACTGCTGTTTTATACAGCTCCAGCATGTGCATGTCGCTTTATCAGGCTCCTGCACTGAAAAAAAAAATATATTAAAATACCACAGAGCAGCCGTTTTGTAACCATTTCACTTCAGGAAAATAAGAACTTGACTTTTTACCCATTTTACTGCTAAAAAAAACACTTTAGAAAATAAACTTTGCAAGGTGTTATCTCTCTGCAGTCATTTCCAGAGCTATGTACCCACACATTCTTTCTCTTTTTTTTCCTCTCTTTTTTTTTTTTTTCCTTTTAATTTCCAACAGCTACAGAAAAACATTGCAGGCAAAAATGCTTATTCTTTCCATTTGGGAAGGCAACCACTTGGAGTGGTGGAGGTTGAAGAGAGAAACCCTCATACCAGGAGTGGGCATCACATCTGGAGGGAGCTGCTGGCAATGCGGAGGACACCGAACAGAGACCTGGACTGAACAGGCTGCAGTGAGTCTAATTCCCTGCTCTCGCAGGTGACTGCCTCGTACAGCTTCATTCATAATTTAGCAGGGTCCTGTGATTCCCAAAGTTTGTTGTGATCCCACTAGTCCTGCTAGGAGGCCAGACTCTGTTAGTCCTTCCTTGGCAGATGGACTGTTTGTTGCCCTGACCATCCCGGGAGTTGCTGGTTCCAGTTTGAATTGGTCATCTCTGGAAATGAGTGGCCAGCACTTCACAGGGTTTTAAATGAGGACATGAGCATTGCTCAAAGGGCTTAGTGCTTCCCCTTCCCTCCAGGAGATACCTGCTCCAAAATATCCTCCAACCTCACTTGCCATTGCATAGCTGGATCTTGCTGGTGGCTCAGAACAAGAAATCCAGGTATTAGTAGAGAGGATTAAAGAAAATGTCTTGATTCCTAACAACGCTATTTACATTCTGTGGCCAGAATCTGTGAGAAAAATAAAAGGAATCTGCTCAGCTGCAGGATGAGATTTCCAACTGTCACGATTTTCAGTGACACTGACACCCTAAATTTGCTCAGGTGCTCCTCAAAATCCCCACCCTCGCTGCAGCGATGACAAGCAGCCAGTCTCTCTTCCCTTTGATTATAGTCCAACCTGGATTTCTTTATGCTGCTCCTAAGCCACTAAATCTGATTAATGGCCAATTTTAGAAGCTAGGGGTGACAGTCACGCCCCATTTCAAGTTGGAAGAAGTTTCACTGCTGCCATGAGCAGGGTCAGGCTTGCAGGTGGGGCTACCAGCTGGCAGCGTGCGCCTAGATCCCAGCAGTGTGCAGAGGGTGAACAGGGGAGCATGTGCCTGGGGGTCTGCGTGCAAACATAACACTGCTGTGTCTGGAGTCCTAAATGCTTTTGAGACAGATTTTCCTGAGACGTTACTTGTCCCTTCTGTTTCTCTTCAAGAGGTATCAGGTAGGTGGATAGACAGATTGGTAGATGAAATATATATAAATGTATAGAATTGAATTATTGCAAGACATTTACTGAAAGATTCAAGAGACAGTGAGAAGTAGGAAAATTCTGTGGCAGATTTTCCTGGGGAGCACAGGGGGAGTTCCCACCAGGCTGCATGAGGCTCGCTGCATTTTTTCTTCCTGGGTTTCTGGAAAGAATGACACTGCTCCCTCTGCACAGTCTTCTCAGGAGCACACAGTGCTCCTGGCCCAGCCCCCTGCCTCCATCTACACATCCAAGCCTCTTTTGAGTCTCCTGGTTTAAATTAATCATTGCCTCCACTGAGCATCCCAAACCCAAATGATCCTTTGGCGCAAGGGCTGGAATCAAACCTGGTGAGTGGCAGGGAAATCAGTGCAGGACGCAAGACAGGCACACGTTTCCTGGGAAGCTAAGCGGGACCAGCATCCACCCTTGTCTTGTGGCACCAGCGCCCACATGCACCAAAGCATTATTGCCCCTTTTCCTCGTTATTTTAAGAGTTGTTTACTGTCCGTGACTGCTAAGTGCCAAGGTTTGGCAGGTTGTATGAAACACCTGCTTGCAGTGGGCTCAAGGAAAGGGGCTGGTCACAGTGTGGGATGGTGGTGGGCAGTGAGAAACAATCTGTTCGCTCACAGCTCCCACGGAGGCCAGAGCAATCTGATTCAACCTTATAAAGTCACAGCAATACAGACGACGAACCGTGCCTGTGCCTATTAACTACCCCCCGGTGCTGCAGTTAGCGTGTGAGTCAGGAGCACTCAGCTACGTAACATGTAATGCGGCGCGAGAGAATTACAGCAGCTCAGCCCTGTCTGCTCATTCTTTTGCTCTCAGTCCAGCCAGTGGGGATGTCTGTCAGATCTGCGTGGTGCAACCAGCTGGCTGCTGGGGGTTTGTGTTCCTGGGTGAAGGGTCTCCCTCTGCATCTTCATACATCAAGGAGCGGACTCTGTGGCAATGGAGAAAGCAAGCTGAGCTTCTGCAAGAGAGCACTCAACATGAGTGTTGTTCAAAAGGCTTCACTCTTCATTGCCTCAACCCATTCTAAGTTTGCCCTGACTTTGCAAAGTCTACGTAAAATACCACTGTGTTGGAAGCGTTACACATCCTTACACTACGTGCAGTTCGAATCAATGGCAGAAAATGGAAGACAGCAGAAATCATCCTCAAATTTCTTATAATGACCCGAGAAAGCAGACAGACAACTGGAAAAAGAAATTATAAGCTAAATGGGTGATAGAAAGGAAGTCCTTAAGTATTGCAGGAAGAGAAAAGAGCACATTTGCATTGGCCTCCATCAAGAAACAGTGATGAATTCTGCTGAATTTTGTGGAAGCCAGCAAGTCAGGGGGAAATTTTGTGGTAATTTTATTTAATTAAAAAGTGATTTTTTAGATTAATTGGATGGAACAATTAATAACCCAGTCATTAAAACAGTCACAGAATTCTTAATTTGTTTGTTAAAAAATGATTAATTTGGTGCTGTTCCTTCATTACAAACCTTGGTGCTTTTAGGCTGAGACAAGCTGTGAGTGAAACTAATTTTTTCAAGCTTGGTAGGGAATGGCTGGTGATTTTGGTAACTGGGAAAATATGGAAAGAAATTTAGTGAAGAAAAAAAAAAAAAAAAAAAAGCTTGGCAGTGAAATAATTAACACCATCAGCATCAGTGTTGCTGTAGCTTTGATTTCAAAGCAATAGACGGGAGTGAGGCGGTGACAGTGTTTGTCACAGGCTGTCAGCAGACTCAGGAAGACAACATTTCATTTCTTTCTGTGTGGTTCATATCTGTAAGGTTGTTTTGCAGTCCAGCACTCACACCTAACCCGCACCCTGAACTGTATTATACCAGTAAGGAGTTACTTGTCTTATGCTGAACAGGGCTTGATAACTGTGTGTTGGTTGAACTGAGTGCTGCAGAAGCCCTACTCCTTCACTGCTCAGCATTCAGTCTTCATTATACGCCATTATATGCTCTTTGTGCCTTCCCAGTGCCATTGGCACCTTGTAAGTGCAATCTTACTTTGCCAGTGAAGCACTCGTGCACTTGGCTGCAGGGCCAACAGGCTGTGGCCTCGCTGTGGCTTTTGTGGGGAGGTTTCACTGGCTTGCATCGCCTTTGGGTGGGCATTGAAGCACAGCTGCGATGCCAAGGGGCACCTTCCTCTAGCAAGAGCTGGTCATGTAGGCTCTGGGCTGTGCAGATGTAGCTTTAACTTGAACAGAAATGAATGAAAGGCAACTAATGCCTCTATTGCTACATATAAGCATTGTAACCGGGGAATGCAATTCTGCGTGCTTCGATCAGAAGAGTATTAGGGATGTAAATAGACAAATTTCCCCTACAGGCTTATACTTGTGGCAAACAAACCAATTCATCGTGTTTATGATATTCATTCTTTCCCTTCATTTCTCCCTGATGGTAAATGGGTGGCCATGTTTCAGCCAAAGACCCGATATATTTTTAGCAGAAAGACTAAATCTTCTTTAACTAAGTCGTCAGAGTCAAATCAGCAGCTGACAAAATATAAGCATTATGAAACCAGGCTGATGATATCTGTAGAATGGGATGTTTGTCTGGGGAAGGGTGATTTTTTAAAGCTCTGATGGATTCAAAGAAGATGTTGAAGAAAAGATCCCATTCTCTCTGTGTCCCTAGGCTATAGCTGATTATTCATGTGCTTTTCTTTTTCAAATGAAAGAGACAGAGCCTCATCTTCAATGACATGATTTCACTGTCCATCCATCAATTCGTCTGTCTGTCCATCCTTCTGTTCTTTACATCACATGGCATTTGAAGCAGGTAGCAAGAAGGAAGAGAGCTTGACAACTTGAGTCTTTCCCTTGAGGCACGTAGCCATTTGTGGTAAAGGCACTGTCCTGTGCAAATGCAGTGCCATAAGTAAAATAGAAAAGACACAAGAGATTATAGGCCTGAAGCAAAGCCCTATCATGTCCAAGGGACTGCTATCCAAAATATATCTGAGATCTCCTGAGAGTCCGGGAGATTTGTACCTCTCCAGTACTGACAGAGGATTTTCTCTAAAGCAACAGAGCTGTAAGAATGGACAAAAAAAAAAAAAAAAAAAAAAAAAGAAAAAAAGGGATTGGTCTTTCCCAGGGCGTTCCGAACTACCCCTGAGTATCCCTGAGTATGTTTATGCTTTGCAGACCAACAGCCATGCTCTTGGCTCAGGATTCACCTCCTGCCATGCCCAGGGCAGCCCAGCCCTAACCCCCTCTCTGCTCTCCTCTACTTCACACAGTAGTCCCCACTGGGGACTTACATGTGGAGGTAGAAGTTAAAGTCCAAGAGCTCTGAAAACTTACTCCCTTTCAAGAAAGAAAAAGCAGTAGCTACAGCCACATTATAAAAAGCAAGGACCCTACTTGTTTTTTAACAACCCCTGTTCTCTCTTTACGTATAGGTGATACATAGGTAAACACATGAGTATGAAAACCACAGCTGGCACAACATAAGGACACAACACAGTACCTTTTGTAAATGCATTTTATGTGGTAAATAGGCTCGGGAGCCCAATTTTAAACCAATAAACCTTTTACAGATCTATATATTGTTATTTTGAGGCTCTATTATAAGGTCACAGGAACTAGAAATTCTGATACCATTAGACAGCTCATCTCCCTGAAGCAAAGCCGGACCCCTGACCATCGCCGACCCCTCTAAAAGTTGTAGTTTTGCAGATGCCGTTCAGACAAGGGAGAGGAGCTGCTGCTGCCTTCACTGGGCGTGATTGGGAGATGAAATGGGGAGATCCTAGTGTCATATCCACTGTGCGTTGCTGGTGAATGCTTATACCAAAAACAATAAATTGGGAATGACTGTTTAAAACGTATACTTCCAATGCACTTGCAATTGTACAAGTCAAATATTGAAAGCATCTGACATTTCTAGGCTAAGCAACAAATTATATTAGCCACAGGAATGCATAATAGCACCCCACGGATATGCAAAACTTATTCACTCATTTTCAAAGGCCACTGCTGCTTTCTGATTCACACCTACAACTAATGCCTGGCTGCTACTCATTTCCCAAGAATCAGTAATATAAATTCAAAGAGGCCAAGGGCACCTGCACACACTAGCTTTCCCCAATGCAGGCTATGAGAACTCCTCATTATTTATTACAGGCTTGTGAGGCTGATTTAGAAACCTCTCTTTCCTCTGAAGTCCATTTCAGCCTTCACAGGCTGATGAAAAAATCCAGCACGCTCCTCCAGTGCGCCGAAGATTACCCAGACTTGCAGGCGAGGATTTAGCCGTGCTAATACAGGAGCACAACTTCTATCCTTTTTTTTTCCCTTTCTTTTTTTGTTGACCAATCAACTCCACAACAGGCGAGATTGTGCCTCAAGGGCATCGCTTTCAGCCACGTGATCAGCAGATTAACAGAGAGGCTGCAAAATCCTTTCCGAACAGAGGATCAAAATCTTTCTCTCTGTGTGGGGATTTTTATTTAGCTAGTTCCTTTTATTTGGTTTACACATGTTTGTGAGGGAATTAAGGTCTGCAAAGGCATGTAAGATGGTCTGTTCTGGTTTCTAGCCTTTTCTCTTCAATCTGTATTTAGGAGTAGAAAGTTTTCCAATTCCATGTGGGAATATTACCCCTCCCCTGAGTCTTATGGTTGCGTTGTTATCGGTTGAATCTAGTAAGCCCACAGATGATGGCCCTGAAAGGTCACAGCTTAAAAATGTTTTGCAAAACTCCCCCTTTTCCCCACTGAAGTTCATATGTTCATTAAGGGAGATGGATATATTGAAATAGGCAGTGATACAATCTGTGGGGGAAAGGCTTGGGCAAGGTGTGAGCTGGGTGAGTCCTAAGGAGATGCATGAGACTCAGAGGGTTCTGCTGAGCAATAAACCACAGGATTAAATTTGATCATGTAAATAAAATAAATGACAATTGACTGGTTGTTGGCTCCGGCAGCCTGGCTATCAGGAAGCCGATGTGCCAACTACTTTGCAGCATGGAGATATATGGGGAAACCTTTAATATTCAAAGCACAGATCTCCTCCAAGGTATGCAGATACAGCTACTGCTGACGGTAAGAGAGGACTCGGCTGCATTCACCATTGTAGCACAGAAACAGAAGTGTTTTTACTGGGGAAAGAGTACTTAAAAAAAAAAAAAAAAAAAAAAAAAAAAAAAGCAGACTGCCTTACATTCATCTAAGGCATGAAAGCACTGAAAGCACACCTGGAGCTACGCAGAGTGAGGATCACATGGGAAGGTGTACACACAGCATAGCCAAGCAGTTTCTTTGGCTACAGCATTTGTTGAAACAAAACTAACCCACTTGCTCAGCTGACAGATGACGAACCACAGCAGCATGCTGGGCTGAGAGCAGTTCACGTACAACCAACAGCAATGGCGAGAACAAACTCAGCACAAAAATAAGTGTTGGCATTTGAGAGCAATCACAGTCTGGTCACGAACAAGTCACAGAATTCAGCAAATAGAGAATTTCCCCTGCACTGTGCTTGGTTATTCCCACAGTCTCACTATCAATATCCTACAGCTCCAGATTTCAAGCTGGGGAGCAGAGTGTGTGCAACACTGCTAAGGGCAGAGGGATTTTGCTTCACTGCTTGGCAATGAAAACTCCAATTCTTTTTCGTTTAAATCCATAAACCTTTTTCTGCCACCACTGGGAGCTACATCGGGTGACTTTGGGCCTTTAAGACCAGAGGCTTTTAAATAGCCATGCCGAAATGAAGGAATAAAATATTCCTTGCAATGGATAAATAGTCACAGATGATCTGTATTTTTTTCTAAACATTTAAATGATCCAACCTCGACCTTTGTAAGACTCACACCTATTTAGGCACACCTGCACTCATTCACCTGAGCATAAACCCAGAGAAGTTCTGAGTTTCAGCTGAGACAGCCTGCTTTTCTGGCCTTCTAAATGAGAGCAGAGCTTTTCCCAAGGACAGGCGACTGTCAGCAGTGCTTCCTCCAGAGCATTGCAGAGATGACTCACCCAGACTCAGCCCTCAGCAGCCTGGGAGCGAGAGGCACTGTTGCTTGCAAAACTGCAGCATGACAAGGACCACAGGGCAAAGTGAGACGGAGCTGGGGGTGTACAGGTCATAACTGAGCACATCTGGCCCAGCACGGTCCGTGAAATGAGAAAATGTCTAAGCAAGAGGGACGGCAGCAGGCATCCTGAAAGGTGCATCCAGCATCAGTAAGTGACTTCTAGTTACATCCCCAAATGGGGATCTGGGGATTGGTACAGTGTCTGAGAGCAAACACTGGAAAATAAGGAAACTCTGCCCTGCGAGGTGCTTTTCCCCTTTCAAGTGGCCATGCGGTCAGTGTTCAGTGCAAGGCAACATAAGCAGATGGTGCACTCAAGTGATTTGCTGGAACTGATCGGGATGTGGTGTGTGTCTCTCCTCTGAGGCCCACTCAGAGAAAGCCCTCTTCTCAGGTTTTGATAGGGATGCACTTTTCTTTCACTACAGCCAAAACCCCTTCTGTGGATATGTTTGAGGATTTTTAAAAACGGGAATGTTTTGAAGACATGAACAGTACTTGCTAATGAAATCATTCTTCAGTAAAATAAGTTCTAATCAAGAATATTGACCTCATTTACCATATATTTATAGATACTACTCCTGTGAGTAAAGGCAGTAGGATGGGGCATGAACTCCACTTGAATGTAAACCAATTTCAACCTAAAGCAATCATTGCTTTCTTGTGTTTTATTTAATGTACATTTCTGGATGAAGAATCAGCAAATCTTCATCCTGGACCGAAGAATAACGTGGGAACAATTTCACATTGGATACAGAGCTTGATTTCTGTAAGCAACATTGCTCAGATTACATATTTCAGACTGAACTGCTTTCACAGGACTGACACGTATTTCTCAATAAGGGAATGCATAGAGGGAGATGGCTTCTTCCTTCACGAATCCCCAATGACACATACTGCAGAAAATCCATGCAGTCTAAGAGATTGTGTAGTGCAGCTGCTGCCTGCACACTTAACCCACAGGTAAATCGAAGACCACAGTTTTAAACGAAGTTACCCTCTCAAGCTTTGAAAATGCATCTAAACAGCATATCTCGAGGACATCTAGCCTGGACACATCTGGTAGGATAAAAGTCCTTTGTTCAAGCAAATGAAAAACAAAATCCATTGTTGAGACAAAAATACATAATTTATGTCTCTTAAAACAATTTATGCCTTAAGACTACTCTGTAACTGTATTTCAGCCCCTGTAAGCATGGAGGCCAGTTACTGAGAGCCAAACCATTGTCTGAAATGCCCCAGGCTTAGTCCTTAGCCCACGTAAGACGTGCAACGGGCAAAGCCAGCAAGCATGGCCATGGTTACAGCCCTCAGGCTCTCTGCCCTCCTCCCTTGTGTGATGAGCTACCTACATGCTAGAGAAAGGGCTGTACTTCCAAGTGACCTTGAGCTCAAGAGAAGAACAGGAGCAAGAGATTTATTTAAGGAGCTTGTGGGAGGGGCATGCTCTATTTTTAAAGAAAAATAATCTATTTGTGGAGTTTATTACACTCCTGGACCTGGATGACTGCCAAAGAAAAAGGAGCACCCTCCTCCTCAGAGGGATATATTGCAAACCCTTCATCAGCCTTCACGTTGTCTGCAGCACCTACCTGTTCTCGCTGCTAGTTCAGGCTCCGTATTGATTAATCATGGAGTGTTTGCTGCATTTCTTGACCCTCTTTTGCTGGGAGCTGCCGTGTCAGCCTGGGGGATGAATACAGGCCGTGCAGAGACTCACCCCAAAGGGTGCCAGGCCCAGGAGCTGTGCTGGAGGTGGTTGCAGTCTGCCTCAATCAACTTTGCACTTGAAATCACAGCCAGCTCCCGAGCTGCCCTTGGGGCTCCTCTGCTCCCCAGCAGCCCCACCAGCAGCCGGATGCCTTTCCCCTGTCCCACTGCTCGCAGCCATACCCACAAATCCTCCCTGCAAATACTGCTTCTGAGGTTGCAGTGAAGAGGCTGAGAAGGAAGATTACTCTGTGTTGAACACAGGCAGGAGTAAAGCAGGGAGGGCATACTGCAGTATCCATCTTAATATTTGATGCAACGAAGCCCTCTGCCTTGGGGATTTGCTCTCAGCTGCCGCAGCCTGTGCAAACTGCTGCAGGAGCTGGCGCTGGAGCCCTGTGGGACCCAGATGGCCTCGCTGGGCAGCAGAGGGGGTAGCAGGCAGTGGGCAGGGAGAGGGGGCAGGGTTGGCAGCCCCCATCTCCTTGGGAGAGGAACCCTGCAGCTGTTAGTGAGGTTTTGTGTTCTGCCCTGCTTCTGTTCAGAGCCCAGATGTAGAGAGGAACAACGGCAGGCTGACTAATTATTTATTTTCTTCCCTTTTCCCTACATCCTCCTTTCCTTGCCATGAAGCTGCCTAGAATCCAGGTTAAGTAACACAAAAGAGCAGAGTCACAAAAAAGACTAATTACATTCTCGGGTTTCATTAGACATTGAGGGTAATCTCTGTCAGAAACTTCAGACAGGCCCTAGATGGACACAAACCATCATCAATGCCCAGTAGACATCTGGCAGCAGTTTGTGAGGCAGCCTTAGCTTCACTCTCAGCATTTTAGGCACCTCAGAAATAGAGGCCATGATTTAAAACTTCGTCCTGGCATTCGGAAACAGCCGTATCTGTGGCTAATACTAGCAAATGAGGAAAATTACTTTTAGATGAATTCTGTATTTAAGAAAGCAAAGCCAGCTTGCAAGGAAGCGTTCTGTACTCTCCTCTTTTTTTCTTCACTGCTGGAAAGCAGGGAAGTGCCTTGGGCTGAGTGAACTAAGCCATTGCTGGGTTCATTGAGGGAAGCATTTAAAGCAGCAGATCTCTTCTGAGGACTTGGCATAAGAGGCTGGAACAAGGCTCTCCCATTGTAATGAAAAACTCTAAAGATCATTCCCCTGTCAAGCTAAGGTGAAAAATAAACTCCTGCAGACCTTTTCTCAGAGGATTTGATCTCACTTCTGCTGAAGCAACAAAGTCTTTCTTATGAACCAAGTGGTCGCGGATTCTAGCTCATAAATCTCACATCTTAGTAGATCCTTGTCTAACTACAGATATTTATTCATAATGAAAATGATCAATATTTATTCATATTTAATAAGCATTCTTTGAAAGCAGATACTTTCCCTGTTCAGCAATATCAAATAATTTCCCCCTTTGGTAAAAGGGGAGCAAGTTCTCAGAAAGAGAACTTTCTGCTGAACCGTGGCACTCCCTGGGCAGCAGCACAACAGGAGCCTGCCTGTCTCCATCATAACCCATGTCATCTTCTGAGGAATGCATAGCATTCTCTGAGGAGGAAAACAATAGACCAGCCCGTCAGTCCTTGGTAAGAAGTTGATTAATGTCAGGAGTGAGATCATCCACTAGATTTCTCCTAGTTATTTTAGGTAGGTTAGTGAAATTTCTGATGCTATAGGAATCCTAGTCTTTGGCAAGCTTTCCTGCTCCAAATCTCCGCTGACTCAAAACAGGATCAAGAATTAAAAATATACCCCAAAGCTTAAAGGGTCTATTGTATTTCCAGGACATTTCAATAGGCCTTAAGCTAAGCACTAAGCACAAGCTCACCAATAACACAAGCACAACAAACACAATGTTTTATAGCACGGATATGGAGATCGGAGTAGAAGCCATATATCTTGACCTTATTGTATCCCAGTGTAACAACAAAATTCATGTGAAGGCTTGTTGCTAGAATTAATAAACATGCTGGACTGCAGAGCTGGGAGCATTAGGTCAGGACCAAATTAACGTAATTGAGGCAGTGAAGCTTGACCAGGTAAGGCACGTGCCATGTCTGGACTGCTGAGAAGGCTCCTTCATTCACTGCCGAGGAGCACTTGGCCTTGGCTGGCAAAGGTAGTACTGGTGAGACACGGAGATGGCCTGTCAGACAGGCTGCCTCCTGAGCCATCACTGAACTATTAGGAAAGCCCTAGGTGTCCCTGCCCAAGCTACCAAACCCAGAGCCACCCCAAAACTGGTGTTGTGTCACTTAGACCCACTTCAGAAGAAAAACAACGAGTTATAGGATTTACTGCCTTACTTCTTCAGACATAAAGACCATAACCACCTGGGAACACTATCGGCCAGTGGCTAAAGGCCTATTGGCAAATCCATGGAAATTCATGGCATGAACAGCTTCTTGCCCAGACCCAGGAAAGAAAACAAGGAAGGAGGGAAGGCAGGAAGGAAGGAAGGAAGGAAGGAAGGAAGGAACCTGTCCTCTCAGCCTCAGTAGTTATCCATTCCTGGAGAGCAAGGGCAATCTCAAACCGCGATCAACTCAAAAACTAGATGGAAGAAGATCCTAAAACAAGAGGCATTTCAGGTATTCCCAAAATCACCTCCCTGCAAGAACCTTGGCAATCTTTCCTGACTAATATGTAGACTTGGACCCTTGATGGACCTGTTTACAGCCTTTGCAGTGGGTGCTTTTCTCCTTTGAGAGCCTAAGACCAGAGCAGGTACCCAGAAGGCAACATAAGGGATCAACTACAAATGTGTATCTTGATACAAGTAAAATAAACAATTCATTAGGACCATCAGTATTAAAATATGATTTCTCCAACTGTTTGTCTTTTTAAGGAAGTATGGTCCTTTTTGAAACGTGGCACAGCATTCACTACTTCAGCCTATAAAACGTTCAAGGCCATGCATCTTCATGCTTAATGCTCTTTCCAGAAGAGACTGGAACATGTATTAGAGGCTGCCAAGCACAGCTTCCATATTATCCCAGACATCTGATGTGTCATCTCCAGAAATGGCTCATCCATGGGAAGTCCAATCAGTCTTCATCTGCTTGATACCGTCTAAACATGAGATGTAAACATTTCCCACTTTGACTACATTTCCAGCTCCAAAGCTATGAGACTAGAAAAGCTTTTTTAACATCTCCGAAGTGCAAGCTGCAAAACTTTGTCCTCTTCTCTCTCCAGTTCTGATTGTATATCAGTATTTCTTGGCTCTGCAGTCTATAATCAGTCTAAATGCTTTAAGGGGGCTGGACTAAACAACAGTACAAATGTCATTCAGCAGTGTAGACTCTTTGGCAGGAGTTAAACTAGACTCCTGCCAGATACATAGACAGGCACGAGTAAGCAAAGAAACTAACCAAAAAAAAAGTTTTCAATTTTGTTCAAAATGTGCAGTACACCAATTTTATAAACTCATCAAATAATGATCAAAAATCTCACTAAGATTAAAGCTCTTAATTTCGTAGATAAATGGAAGCTTTGCAGAAAATGAAATAAAGCACAAGTACTAAAATTATCCTTAGCCTTTTTGCAGCATTGACAAAAATGGTTCCTTTTCTATCTACTAGCAAAGCAAATGTGCATTTTCAGTGGCTAGAGTTCTGACTGCTTTGTCACACTTTATGTACACATGCTTGCTAATCAGCTACTAAAATAAATGCCATAGTATTACCTCTGGAGGGAAGTTGTGTTCTCTTTGGTATTGGATTAGGTAGAAAGTGGGTTAAAATTCTCATTTAAAATGTTGAATTTCCCCCAGTACTTCACATTCTGAGCTTTCAAGTGTTAACATATAATGGAAATGTCCTCATTTTGGAAATGCCAACTAGTTAAGCAGTAATGGACACACACACAGAGTGAGTAAATGAATTATGAAATAAATTAATTTCAGCAGCACTAGTTGAAGAATGTTTCTATTTTCTTTGCTGGTCTGAGTTATTAAGCAAACAATTTTTCTGCATTATATTTGCTTGTCTCTTGGTTACCTACAGATAACATCTATACTAAAATATAATGCCACAGGACACAGCAACAGTACAGATTAGTAAACTTGACTGGTAGTTTACTCAAAAATCTAATTAATCACAAGCAATAATTTTATTTACAAGAACAAATGCTTTCTTTTTCACGTATGCAAAACAGACAGTATTGCTTTTCACAGAGGCAAGAAATGTTTGCAACTCTTTTCTTCAATTTATCTTTTTATTAAGTATTAGAAAATCTCATCCTTTAATATCTTACTCCCTTCATTGTTAACCTTTATAAAGTTAATTCTTCACATGGTTTTACAATGTGCTTTTCATAAAAAATGGTGCTTATCTTTTGCGCTTTTTTGTGAATTCTAAGCAGAAAACTTCAAGAACAGTCAGAGATGTTTGCAGTAATGGCCAACTAAACTGTCATCTGACCTAGAAAGAGAACTTCTTGAATCACAAACACAAGTGAATGGCTTAATTTCCTATGACATCTGCAGTTACATCTGGACATTTCCCTTCGGTCCATCTGTATTTGGCAGTCCTGCAGTGTGTTTAATTTGCTCAAAGAATGCCAGATTGCTGCTGACCGTTACAAGTCCACATGCACACATCTTCTCTTCCTGTGAAGAGAAACAGGTCCTGACAATTTCAATAACAAATTTTACATAGCGGATCCCAAATCTCTATCTCAGGTCAATGCAGCTCACCTCTGGCTTGAGAGGTGTGCTTTTTGATCTCATGCTTCTGCGTGTCTTGTCCCATCTGTGATTCTTAGGCACGAGTTCATGAAAATGAACTTGTCAACCAGGCAACAAAAACTTTTTCTACCTCAATGGTTCAAAGCCAGTTTTGCAGTTCTTCCCCATATTAAAACACACGGCAGCAGAGAAAGCGATTTCCTAAAATTCAGATTGAATGCTTTTGTTCCAGTATCCCCAGCAACTTAGAATATTTCATATAACAGCGTCATCCTATAATGCAGCCTGCCTGCACTTGCCATTTGTTGCTCTGTTTCACTCATGGCAGACCTGAATAGCCTGTCGTCTTCCTTTAGGAGGCCTTTTAACAATGGTAAAGCTTCTGTGAGGGAAGTTATAATCCAGACAAGCTAAATCACTGTCCTGGATATTCTTTGCTCAGTGTGATTCTTTGGGGGCAGCATCTCTTGTGACTGTTGCTGGAGACGGTTGCTATTTCTGCATAGCTGGATGTGATAGCTCAGCTGAGAAAATGTGACCAACATACCTACAACTGCAGAGCTGCGTTTTTAATAGCATCCTCCTGGTGCCTCAAAATATCATTTCACCTGACTCTTTTAGGACTTTTCGGGCTCCTATCAAAAATCTTGTGGACCAAATTACACAAAGTAATACTCGCCAAAGCATCATTTTTTAAAAACTGTTTAATTAAGAATATTCACAGTGAGCAAATTCTGGACTGAAACTTAGGCTTTACACTGTTGCCACATCTGCAGACTTTGCACATGCAGTAAGGGAGCAGAAAGCCCTTGTGCTCTGCACATGAAATTGAAGAAATGCAGCATTGGTGGAGCTTCAAATGTGTGCAAAGAGCAGGCTGAATATCTAGAAATGGTTTTCTCTGAAACGATTCAACAAATAATTTCAAATGAGAAGGAAGTCAAGAAAAAACACAATTTGTTGTGAGCAATCCCCAAAGTCAGAAAGATAATGGGGGTTTCACTATATAATTTATACGCTGCGAATTCTTCTCTTGCTTCTTCAGCTGCGATGTGCCTTAAGAGTATCTCAGCTGTGTGATTACCAAGGTGCTGATGAGACATTTTTCTCAGCTTTGCTCCTGCTCTGGACTGAAAGAACTGATTCAGTAGAGGTGACTCAGTTCTGCTCTGCCATTTTGGAGAGAGGACCTGGCCAAGTTCTCCTTCAGACACGTGATTCATAGCGAAATTCCTAGTGAGCTCAACCAGATGAGAATAGGCTCTGTTCCTGCCTTGTATGATCCACTGCATGCCTGTGTGTACGTAGCTCTTTGCCTAGTTGCTCAGTCAGTGAATTAAATTGTTATAAACCCTGAAATTTAGGCAGGGGATGTACATAGTGGCATGCAGAAGACAACAAGTGCACGTGAGACATGGTGTTCAATGCTTCCTGAACCTCCACCCCACACCGTGTGCTTGGGCTCACACTGCTCTTGCCTTGGAAAGGAGGAGCAGCTCCACAGCTTGTCTTCTGCATGCTGCAGCTATGCATTATTAATGCTTTTGCACTTGAGAGGCTTGCTTTGGGAATAGGCCCCTTTGTTGTTGTGTCCATAGAGTTAAAAAGTGCTTAATTACTGCCAGAAAGACCTTCCTCTTCCTCCTAAAGTGTGTTTTTAAGTCAGTTGTTGTCAGGATCTCCACACAGTGCCAATGAGGTTTGCTCTCCTGATTGCAGTGGTGCTGTGCTGGTTTACCCCAGCTAAGCCTCTGGGACTATATGCTCGGTTGAAAGTGGAAGTGCCCTGCCTCCGAAACAATTTCCTTTTCTTGTAGCTATTGTTCTGGCTCTTTC
Organism: Aythya ferina; assembly: GCF_964211825.1. Taxonomy (NCBI): domain Eukaryota; kingdom Metazoa; phylum Chordata; class Aves; order Anseriformes; family Anatidae; genus Aythya; species Aythya ferina. The sequence continues at coordinate 8,934,752 of NC_140298.1, forward strand.
AGCTCTGCAGGATGTCTCATTCCAGGCATGGTCTGTCAGACAAAGAAGGGCTAATTCTGGCTGAGAGGACCTGCCCGCGGCAGGTTTGCAGCCCTCTGGTTGCTAACAGTCTACACAAGTATTTCTGGTGCATTCCTGTAGGCCTTTATGCCACAGGACACTGATATTCCAAATTCTCATCTAAAAGCCTGAAAAAATGTCCTTACTTGTTTTTAGGAATGTTCTTTTTGTGAACATTCAGTATGTTCACAAAACATACTCAGTATCAGAACATTTTTCTGTGATGCTTCCTCATTTTTTCCCTTGCCCTGTACATAGTTAGCAGGAGTATTCTTTCTCTTACCCACTGGAAGTGAGGATGAGGTAGGAGAAAACATTCTTCCTAGTCTACGTGAGCGACTTCCTCTTCCTACGTGAGCTTTCAAATTACTGTGACTTTTTTTCCTGTCTCTCCTGCACTGTGGCCTGTAAACCCATTCATCTGAGCAACTGCTTACAAGCATGAGCATGGCATTCACAAATCCCACCTCACAGTGGGATCTCATCACTTCTGGTGATGCCCTTTTTATAGTCTACCACTTTCGTTCTGTCTCATGACTTCAGCTGTGAGGCAGTAATTTAACCCCCCATCTGGCGCTATTAATTTGCACTGATAACTTCATGTCTCTTCTAAAATAGGCTTCTATTTCTAACACGCTTGAAAAGAGTGCCTTTTTTTAGGCTTTCTAGCTAAATGAGAAAGTCTGGGCTCTGCCTTGTGATATCACAAACAGTGGCTTGCTTTTATTTTTGATGTAAGCGCTGCAGAATGAGTGTGCTTGTCTCAAATACTGCAGTGAGTAGATAGCAGTCATTAATGTTTTGCTCAGCTTTGTGTCTCTGAAACACTAACTTGATGATAACAGAAAACTTTATTAAATTTTGAAGGTACTCTAACTTCTTACGGAAAGTAGATTGTTTTGAGAAATAAATTCTGGTTGCAGGCATGAATGGAAGAGTATTTTGTCCAGAGATCATCTACATGTACAACTTACCTCTTGGAGATGTCACCACATAAACAGGCTAGACCTTGAAAAGAAGATAAAGAAACTGAAATCTGTAAACAGCTCTGGAGTCCCACATCCTGTACTTGAAGGTCTAATCTCCCAGCATCACAGAATTTGGCCTGGCCACTGGATCCCTGCTTTACCTCATCACCTGCCAAGCTGGGGAATCTTTTAAAAGCTTTGTTTGTAGTCTCTTAAGTGCAAGAAAAGACTTTCTGAGAGCAAGGAACAGAACTATAATGAGATCCTGACTGGGAAAGAACAGAGCTCTCCAGAATATGAACAGTAAAGAGGAAGGTAAGTATTATTCCATAAAGAAATAGGAGTGAAAGTGGGAAAATCATAGCAGAGCAGCAGTAGCTTCTCATCAATCTAAGTAGCAATTTAATAACTTTGCGGACAAATGGTTGCATCCACAATGAAAAACTTGTGGGATTTCACTGTTCAATTAAAAAGCATGCATTGTCACATTCTCCACCAGTGGCATTCTTGAAATCAAGACTGGATAGTTGTACTGCTGCAGAAGCAGTTAATTTGGAGAAGCCCCATAGCCTTTGGGGGGCTACTGGTAAGTAACCTCGTGTGGCCTCTTATTGAAAGGACCAGGCAAAGGAGAAGGAAGCACTGATGGTGTTGATGTAGTGAGGAGCCCAGTCGGATCTTCATCTCCACCTGCACTGTTTCTGTCTTGCTACTCTTTCCCTGCTTGCCGCTTCCTGTTACATGTGCCCTGTGGTGTATAAACCCTCTTCTGTCCATACTAGCACTCTGACCCCCCTGTCCTGAATGGGGCTGTTAGGTACCACGCTGCTTGCTGAGACTGCTGCTCAATATGACCTAGAGAAATGAAGATAGGGTTGAGCAACGCAGTGTTGTTTTCATCACTGAATCTCCCTCTGGCTTCCCTGACTCTACTTTTGTTAAAGCGCTAAAACAGAGGGAGGCTGTGTCCAGGTGGCTATGTCTCAAGGAGACTAGATTTTGATTCAAGTCCCTGCTGTGCTTTGACCATGTAAACCGTATCCTGGCTGTAAATTCTTTCCTTGCATCTCCATCTCCTGGCAGGGTGGTTTCCCTCACGGCATTTGGGAAATAAAAAGAGAGCAGAAAGCTGAGGTTGGGTGAGGTGAGGTGGGACTGGGAAGAGACCACAAACTCCCAAGAAACAAAAAGGCAGCAGAGTTACTGAGGCCTCCAAGAGGGCAAGAGGTGCTCCTAGGCTCTTCTGTCACATGCTACCACCTATCATCCGGCTTAATACTGTCACATTAAGTGCCCTGGGCACTAATCTGGGAATTGGGATACTACCATAGCTAACCCTGGTCTTGTGGTGCCTGCAGCTCCTTTGCATTATTATTTGTCAGCCTGTCAGAAATGCACGTCAGTTATTTTTTACCAGGCTCAGAAAATCATCTTTGGAGTCTAGAAGTTGTTCCAGGAGCATTTGGTACCATTCAGAACAGTTAATTAAGAAAAAAGGAAGTAGACAATGCAATGATTGAAAAATACCTTGCTAATATTTAAAATTGGAGGCATGCAGATGGCCCTACAGTTGCGTTACAAAAGTGGTCTAGAACATTATAAATGATACTCAGTGCATTCCTGGCGCCTCCAGGGTTTTTTCCACTGTCTCTTTCTTGCTGTGCTCAACCCTAAAATGAGCTAAACTGACAAGCCTCCACCAGAGCAGAGAGCCATCTTTCTTTTTCTTTCTTTCTTGCTTTCTTGCTTGCTTGCTTGCTTTTTCCCTCTTTTTTTTTTTTTTTTTCCCCTCTCTTTCTCTCTCTCTCTCTCTCTCTCTCTCTCTCTCTCTCTCTCTTTTTTTGTTTTTTAAATAAGGAAAACCTCTGAGGAAAATCAGACTTGAAGGGACTTGCTGCCTTTTCTGGGCTAGTCTCTTGTGACCACCAACATGTAATCCCCTTCATGAATTCATCAAGAGGCATTTTAAAACCATTTGCTGCCGTTGGCCTTTCTGTCCCCGCTACTCTTGTTCGTATAATAAAAGATGTATATTATCAAGAACCGGAAAAATGGGTGCCATATCTCAAGAACATGTTTTTAATGGCAAAAACCTGTAGGAAATCCTTCAAAAGGTTAGGCAACCAATACATGTTCCCATACAGCTGAGCAAATAAAACAAATGCTTCTCTGGGGAGAAGGGCTGTTAGAAGTCAGCAGTGAATTCTGGTTTAATTGGCTTCACATACCTCGGTTTGTTTCTTGAGGGCTTTTCACATACTTGAGTGTCACTTAGGTGAATGCTCTCCGGAAAAGCAAATGTTTGGCTGAAATGCTCAAATATTCACGAAACATGTCCAGGTTGTATATTCAGCTGTCGCCTTGCCAGTTTGGCACCGGCACTGTTGAACAAAAAGGGCTCAGCCCCACTCTTGTGGCGTTGTGTTACGTCTGGCCACAGAAGCACAAGCAAATGTGTGACTGTTCCACCTGCCCTCTGGCCTGAGATTGTTTTCTCCTCTTGCTGCCACGAATGTGGTACGAATGCCCTGGGACTATCTGGCACCTTCCAGCCAAGCCTTCCACCCACCTCTAGGGGACAATCATTTGTACCATCCCCTTCAAGGCAAAAGAAGTGATACACACCCACGTTGGGAGAATGTTGCATGGATCAATTTTTGGGTCACCAACATGAGGCAGTGGAGACTGCTGTGCTCCAACACACATAAAAGTATCCTTCAAAAGGTATGGGATGCTTGTCCTGCACCTGAAGCTGTGGAATGCAAACTAGAAGTTGTTTTCATCTCAGTTCTTTCTTCTGTAAGTGAAGGTAATTGAGGCACTCGACAAAGGTTTTATTTATCTAGTGTGTGATACTTCCATCTGAATCCCAGCTTTCTATGTGCAGCCCCTGTGCTTGAATCACTAAACAACGATATCTGAAGCTAAAATGACTGAACATCCCTAGTCTACACAAACTGTGACAGCTTTCTCAGTGCTTCCTGCAAGAACAAATCGTTCCTGAGAGATGGCTGTGCCTAACACATAGAGAACAGAAACTTCACACTGAACAATGTGGGTCACCTACGGGGTCAGCACTGCTTGAGCTCTGCAAGGTGCGTCCCCATGTGCGCAGGTGGAACAGAGGCCAGCCAGGCAGGAGCAAGGCAGGGCTGAATCAAACAGCGACTCCCTCATGCCTACAGAAATGACAGCTCGTCTGAGGCCCTGTGAGGTAAATGGTGAGGTGTCTAAGGATGTGAATGGGAACCAGACTGAACCAAAAATACTGACACGGAGGGGGGAAAGAAAACTTTCATTTGCATCTGAAGCGTGGTGAAGTTAATTTTAGTACCTTTTCTTTTAAAAGATACTTAAATATGCATGGAAGACTTCTGTTCCTGTTTTAAAAAAATCAGTGAATGGCAACGCTATTCTGACAGATCAGCTCTTCTGAAGTATACTTTTGTTTCGTGACATTTTTTAGAGTAGCTAGGGGAAATGTTTACCTCTGTAGGGCAGATCAATGAACTGGTGTGTGTGCAGTTCCACCGTGAGCTATAATTTCCAGAAGAGGGAAGGAACCAAAGGAACAATTGGCACATCTTCCAAATTGCTGGTTTATATGAAAAACAAATCTACTTTGGTAAAAATGTTTTGCAACGAAGAAACAGAGTTCCTCTATTGGGGTGGAGAGTAATATAACAAGTGAGGAACTCGTGACAAACACCATAGCTGCGATGTGATCAGAGCCTTCATTTTTCAGCCCACTCTGCAGTAGACTTCTAGTCTCTTTTGCAGGCCAGTGACTGCAAAAGCATTTGGAGATTTGCAGCCTGGGATTTTTAGTGAGAATACAGAACTGAGAAAATGTAGGAGATGAAACAAAATGTAGGAGATGAAAGTGATCAATGGGGAATTGCAAACATGCCCCGGCAAACACTCTGTAGGGCCTTTGTATGTGTACCTCCCTGTCATTTGGTAGGTTTTGAATAAGAAATTGGAAATCTTGCAATAATTTTTTAAAATCACATACATGAAGCATCCTGCTATAACCATGGTCTAGGATATATGTTTTAGTTATTAGCACCAACGCAGGCTCCGATAATTATAATTTTGCTAGTGCATTCTGACAGTAAACTCTGGTAGAATAACTCCATCATATTAAAAGCACAAGGTATACTATAATGTATACAAATGTATAAAAACAGTTCTCCTCTTTCTGATTTAGAAATGTGTACAGTAAAGACTTTGCTTTGACTTTGTATTTTTTTATACTTCTACTACACCAGTAATGTGGCTGAGTAGCCAAAGAGTTAAAAATACTGCCTTAAAGGACTTGGGGGAAGGTGCATAATTTTCCGGTGCATTTATTGGAATGCACAAAAACTTCCCATTACTTCCCAATGGGGAAAGAATGAATGAGTGCTGCTAGGAAATGCAGTCTGTGAAATCAGACCACATCAATTCACCTGAAAGTGCAGGTTTCATTTTATTACGCATTCATTTATACAGTTCTGACTTTTTCTGCACACAAATGTGCACCTGGGGAAAACTCGACTGTGTTCCTGGGTTTTATGCCATCGAAAAAGTTCTGCTGAAGTTATACACCAGCAGAGTGCAGCAGAACCCAACCTGAAATAAAGCCAGAACGTGCAGTATTCCCGCTCCACTGCTTCATCATTGCTTGCTGTCAGCATTCGTGAGGCAGACAGCTACTTGAATGTTGCCTGAGAATCTGCGACAACGAAAAACCAGACTGGTACAAATAGGGTTTGGGGGAAAACCATTTCGAGATACTTCTGCTCCTAGAAAAAAAGCACTCCTTCAGCAAGTACACGGCTTTCTGTTTTAAAACATGAATGGTGAGCCACAGCTCAGGAACTCATCAGCCTGCAGTGTAACGCAGCACTCACCTATGCCAATGCACAGCAATCGACAGTGTGACCCAATCCCATGTAAAAAGAGAAATGGAGCATTGTTTAAAAAAAAAAAAAAAAAAAAAAAAAAAAAAAGCTTTAAAAGCTTTCAAAGGCCAGAAACAGCCATGAAGCCATCATGATTAATTACTCGGTATTTCTTTCTTCTCCCCATGCTTGTACTAGAATACAGCTTTCTTCAGTGAATGAGATACCTTATCTCTCAAGAAAGAAAGAAAGAGAGAGAGAGAGAGGGGGAGAGAGGGGAAGAAAGAAAGGAGAAAGAAAAGGAAAAATACGTAATGCAATGACTGAATTATCTTTAATATTACAGTATGCCACTACAATTCAGAGGGGATATATCCACATCACTTTTTTCCCTTTGAAAAACCTAAACTACTAAATATGGTCTCTGTTACAAGTCCCACAAAAGGACATGCAGGATTTCCTCTTGGACTGCAGGGCTAATCAATATGTGCCCATTGCTGGGAGCAGGATGCTTTCCATACCCTGCGCTTATCTCTAGCACCACGCAGCCTGACTGACGAGCTTATTCAGAGCCTCATCCAAAGTCACCACTGGAAGTAGTTTCCTTGATTTCATCTAACTTTGGATAAGACACCTTGGAATGATCAAAATCAGAAGTCCACACTCAGCTCTCTGCCCATCAGGGTCTTAATGCTTTGTCCAAGTTTGTTTCTTTCATCATGGTGCTCTTTAAAACAAGGAAGAGAAGATTGCAGATGGGGACAAAGATGAGGTAAGAGAGGAGGAAATAGCAAGCAAAAACAATGATAGATGTAAAGACAAATCTAAATTCCATTCTTGAATAACAGGACAAATGGTCCAAACACTTCCTCTAGGCCACTGCAAGCCACTAATGCTCTAGGCACTTTGAGTCTCACAACATCAGCCATAGGATGATCGTAAAGCAGGAAGGAACAACTGTGAGCCTATGGAGTTGCATTCTGTTTGTACCCTGTAGAAAGCAAAGTCCTAGAAAATGCAGTGGGATGTGGAACAGCATATTGACAATTATCATCTGATGAGAGGCAGATTTTGCTGGTGGGAGTGCGTAGCTGTGTATTTGTGGAGGGAGTAACAAAGGGGCGATAGACGAGAGCTAGGAACACAATTTGTTTATTTCGGTGTTTGTTGTAATTCGATGCAGGAGCTGAATCTGCAAAGTCAGTAAGGAAGAAAGCCAGAGTTTATCAAAACTAAGGGCACAGATATCTGTTAAGGCTCAAAAATGATGAGGCAAAAGAAATTAACTATTCTCTGACAACTGATGGCCTCGACAAACTATATTCAATGCTTCCAGGAGTAGATATGTGAGCCCTTGTGCCTGCTCCAAAGTCCAGCTTCCTGGAGGTAACTGTGATCTGCCTGAGCCCTGCATCCTGCTGCAGTTCTCAAGCAATGCGTTTTTCTTCTCTCCATTAGATGCTCTCAAAAGCTCAAACAATTCTACTGTTACAGATTACCTGGCACTCGCCCAGCCCAAAGGTGACTGCATTTGTAGTGGTGGAGGAAACCTCACGGGTAGAAAAACAGTGAAGGTCAAAGTCAGTCTACATTTCTTGTGGTTTTACCTGGCTTCTAACCCTAGAAATCTCTGAAATGCATGTATGCGTGCCTGTGTTTAGGTATGTATAAATGAAAGTATTGTGATTATGTTATAAAGACTTCTGAGAGATTCAGGAAAATTTATCAGAAAAAGAGTAATTGTGTGAAGAGCTAGGGTAAATGTAAACCAATTTCTTCTCTTCCTAGGCTTTCCTACATTCCTCAGAAAATAAACTGTTAACAAAGTGAGCTCTGCACTCTGCAATATACTTCCCTTTTTTCCCCGAGGGTTGCTATATATGCAGAAGCTGTAGCCTTGTGACACAAAAGCCTAAAAATTGCTTAAGTTGTTAATACCAAGAGGGAAGTATGTTGATTAGTTACCTTGCTCAGTTAAAGCAGTGCAAGCATTAGGCATAGACCGTGCTTTATTTGCCTTAGCAATTTAATCGTGCTATTTGTTGCCATGCCCAAAGCGTATGGAAATGAATGAAAAGCTTTCTGTTGACCTGAAAAGCAGCTCCCACCTCCAGTGCAATAAATCTGCAAATTGGAGCTGTGTCTCATTAGATGTATTTTGAGGGCTCAGTGCCGGCTGGATTCTGCTGTTCTTTATTTTCCTGCCCCCGTGAGTGCAATGGTAACAGAGCCTGGTCCTGACTGCTCTTGGATATCCCACTCTAATTTTCTAGTTAGTTGTAGAAAGAAAGTTAAACTGCATTTATTTGGGGGTTGCTATTTAGCTGCATTTTGTTTCATAACACGCTGAGTTTCTGCATGTCCTCTTGACTTCAGTGGCAGTCTCAAGCTCTTGCTTTTCCAATCGGGCCTGCTTGCACCTTTTTTCTTTCTTTTTTTTTTTTTTTTTTTTTTGGTGGCTTCTGCAGGCTTTTTGTCACTACTCACCCTAGGTATCAAACTCTTCAGCGGTGTCCTCCTGGCTGACCCCTTCTGCACTACGCAGAAGCAACAGAAAACCGCTGCTGCTTTTCCCCTAGCCTGGCATCTCTGGCCATGATGCAGCGACATGCAGGGAGACGGGAGCCCTGGGACAGAGCTGCTTCCCCAGCCGTACCCTCTGGAGCACTTGCGCCCTCCCGGCTGGCCCCAGCCCTTCCCTGGCACCCCACAGAAGTGGCTGCCCCACACCAGCCTCTCATTGGCGTGGTGCTGGGAGACTTGCTACATGCCTAGAGCCAGGACGGCGCAGAGAGGAGAGGGACAGGCACGTCCTTGTGGATGCTGCAGCCAGGTACGGTTTGCGGGGCTGCTCCACCACCCCCGGGCTCCACCGCAGACCAGCCTTCCCCCCCCCATCCCCCCCTCCCGCCCCCTTTTCAGCTGGGAATGAAACCAGCAGCAATTACTCAAGCCGAGCACGTAAATCTGGCAGATCCCGCGGCCCTTGTTTGACGCAGCTACGCGGCGCAATGTCTGGACGCCCAGCCCGCTCCCCCCTTTCTCCCCTTGTTTATTCGCCCCGCAGCAAGCGGCAAAGTTCCCAACTTTGCCAGCAGCGAGCTGCGCCCAGGGGAACGGGAAAACTGGGCAGCGGGAAGGACGGAGGGGAGAGGGCCGGGGGAGCTGGGGGCGCCGCGTTGTGTAGGGGGCTCAGTGCCCCTGTCCCAAGGCTGCAGAGCCCCCAGACCGAGGGTTATGTAACCCCGCTGCCCTTAGGCCACCTGCCAGCGGGCTGGGAGAGCGGCCGAACGCCGTGCCATTCCGCCATCCCGCCCTATACGCGTTTTATTATCATCATTATTAATTAAAAAAAAAAAAAAAATATCGCGCCGAGGCACCGTCAGACCATAAAACCCACAACGCTTCGTGCCCGAGGTCCCGTCCGAGGAAGAGCTGGCTGGGGGCGGTACGGGGTGTGTGTGGGGGGGGTTGTGGTGTGTGTCTGTGTGTGTGTGTGTGTGTCTGTGTGTGTGTGTGTGTGTGTCTGTGTGCGTGTGTGTGTGTGTCTGTGTCTTTGGGGGGGTGTCGGAGCCGCAGGGCTCTGCAGCGCGCCCGCCTCCGCCTGCGCTCTGCCTGCGGCGGGCCCCGCGCGGGGCTGCCCGGGAGCTGTCCGCGGTGCTGAACGGGGCCGGCCCCGGAGCTGTCCGTGGTGCTGAAGGGACAGAGCCCGGCGGGAGCTGGGGGGCGAGCCCCGGAGCTGTCCGTGGTGCTGAAGGGGGGTCGGCGCCCGGCGCTGTCCGTGGTGCTGAAGCCCCCTCCCCGCTGTCCGCGCTGCGGGCAGGGCGCTGCAGTGCCCGCGCGGCCGCAGCGCAGCCCCCGGGAGCCCGCAGCCCGCTCTCCTCCCGCAACAAACGGAGATTTATTTGTTTCCCTTCTCCTCCGGCCTCCCGGCGCCCCCGCGGCAGCCCGGCACGGCGGAGAAGCAGAGCTCGGCTCCCTCCCCCCCTGGGCCAGCCGTGGATGAGGCTGGCGGCGTCGCGCCCTCGCCTTCCTCCAGCCCTGCGGCAGTCGAGAGGCTGCGGACAAAACGCCGCGCGGATTCCTCCTTAAATCCCCCCTTTTCTCGCTTCGTTTTCACGGCCCCCACCCCCTCCCCTTCCCCCCTGCGCAGCCGGTGCCCCCGGTGCCCCCCCGCCCGTACCTGTGTCCGTGCAGCGCTCCGCCGGGGCCGGTGCTGGGTGCCGCAGCTGGGAGGCAAGGACAGCGCTGCTGACCTGCGGGGCTCCTTCTTCAATGGACCGGGAGCCGTGCCCTCATCAAAGATGGCCGTCCGCTCCTACGTCAGCAGCTTTTAATAGCCCTCCCCGGCGGGGGGGCCGGGGGGGGGGGAAGAGAAGCGGAGAGGGGAGGAGGGAGCGGGCGGGGGGCAGAGCGGGGCCCGGGCGGCTTTGAGTCATCGCCGCCGCCGCCGCACCGCGCTCCGGCGGCCAGGAGGCCCCGCCGCCCCTCCGCCGCCCCTGCACGGCCCCGGCCCCGGCCCCGGCCCCGGCCCCATGGCCAGGGGCTGAACCGCCCGGGGAGGGGGGAAGGGGGCCTCCCGCTGCAGCCATTTCCTCCGCCAAAGGGGTGGTCCGAAGAGGGTATCCCTCCGAAGTCCCCGGTACTCCATATATGGCCAGTCTACGTGGGCTTCTATTTTTATGTGCAAATTCTTCCTTCTCCCTCTTTTTTATTTCTCGGAACATCCTTCCGGGGGTCTGAGTGCGTTGGTCTGGTTGTTCCCCCTCATCTCCCCCCACTCCCCCCCCCCCCCCCCCCGAGTAAGAGCAGCCAAACACAAGGAAATCCACGGTTAAGGACATGTGCTGTAACCGATCATTTGAGGGACAGGTTCAAAAATAAGAGAGAGAAAGATAAGACCAAAAAAAAAATAAAAATAAAAGCCCAGGCGCAGAGACGTGCGTGCACACGGCAGAGAGAGAACATCCCACTGCCGCCAGGAGGAAAACGGTAATTCTGTTCCAGGAAAGAGCCTGGCTTATTTATCACGGATTAATTAAAATATTCGCTCAGAGCGTACCTAATTTGGAGCAAATGGAGCTGTCTCTAGTGTGATTTCTAATGGGGAGGAAATCATTTAATTTCACACAAAACGTTGTCTTTTTGTAAAAGGTATCTCTTAATGGGGATTTTAATGAAGGATGGGGATTGCATCTGAAGTGCGACACTCTTTCGTAACCTCCGCTATCCCTGCCTTTCCATTCCACGAGCCTTCGTGCGTTCGCTTGTGGAACCATCCAGACCTACAGACAAGCAGAGATGCCTCCGTCTTCCCCGCCTGAGCCTCTGTTGTGAGCAATCACCGAGCACTGGCTATGTTTAACTCTGACACCCTGCTAAAGGCTTTTCTAAATAGTCTGTGGATGACAGAGAGTCAAAACATCGGTCCCACATTAGCGATAATTCTACCCTAATCATTTTTTTTTTCTCTCCCTTTTGCCATGGCAGGGAAAACCGGAAGAGAGGGAAGGCAATGCAGCTGTATTTTGGAGCGCGTTCATCTCGTGTTATGGTTGTACGGGGGTGGGGGCGGGACGGGAGGGAAGGCGCGGGGGGGAAGGAGAGAGCTGCGGTGATTCCTCCTCCCCTGCTCTGTAGTTCCCCACAGAAAAACGTGATTGCAGATCGTGCTTTGCAATTCTCACCCTCTCCTACGAAAATATGTCCTTCAGTCTCATTTGGAAGGAAACAGTCAAAAGTTTGCTAAATATACGACAAAGGAATTCTCAGGCAAGAGGGGCTCCCTGCTGCATTAGAGTATCTAATGAGCTGTGCACATGAAAACCGCAGGGAAGGAGAGAACCTGTCAGGTTTAAGGGCTGTAAAGGCAGCCTGGCAGCCTAAGATTAACGCTCTGCAGACACCCCCCCTCCTAGGCGAGGGATCTGGAACAGCAGCCCTCTTCAGCCTGACGAGGGCACAGATTTAGCATCAGAAATGGCAGTTTGGGAAAGCAAACCTTTCCCGGCCCGCTCATGGGGTAAGAGTACCCACCACTTCAGTTCGGCATGCAGTGCAGATGGCAGGAGGAATCCCAGAGCACAGCTCGGTCTGAAATCCAGGCTGTCCATGTGCATGCATTGTGCCTTGAGAGTTCCTAGTGCACACAGAAAGTTCAGAAGAAATTTTCAGACAGCTTGTCTGATAGGTGGTTTTGAAATGAAGTACGATTTTCAAGAGAGCAGTACTAGGTCTTATTAATTATTCATATTGATGGGAGATAAGGGAAGCGAAAGAGAAATTATAAACTGTTGTTCTGACTAAGCCACCAGCACTGCAAAATCCTGGCTGCGCCTGGATTCAGCTGAATAATACCTTTGAGAAGAATTTCAGTCCATTGGATACCAGCAGGGATGAATTTGGCTCCTGGTGTCAAAAGCCTGGGAGGAAAATGCAGTGAAGGCAAAGTAAAATGCAGCATAACTTCGGGAAAGAGGGCTAAGGGATGGCAAAAGGAAGACAGAGGAAGGAGGGGGTGGGAGGAGGAGAGGTAGGTTTCCAGTGAGAAAACTGGGTTCCATTTCAGATTAATTTTCAAGCTCTGCTGCAGCAGAAATCAGGTATTTCAATAAAACAACAGAAGGCAGAATCATTAAATGGATCACGAACATTGCCCATTCAGCTTAGCAGGAACAGCTACCTTTCCTACTGTTATTTTTAAGCTGAGAGAGTCTATGCCTCTACCCCGGGAGATGCAGAGGGGGGCAGCCTTTTGCACCACAGCGCCGGGATTTCTGTCGCAATAAGTGCTACTAAGCAATTTTAGCTGATTCGCTAACATCATTGGAGGATGGTATTAAAAAAGAAAAAAAGAAAAAAAACACATTGGGAGTTTATTGACTCTATCTGATAGTATTTAAACACTCATTTCACGCTGGGTACAGGAGAGCTGTGAGAAGTGAAGCCTGAAAATGAAGTAGGAAGAGAGAGAAAACTGGAATTTGCTCTAAGAATGATTCAGCTCCCTCCCAGTTATTCAGGCAAATGTTCAGGAAGCTGAACAACCAGTACCTGTGGGCACAGCCCATGAATAATGAGACAGGGAACATGCTTTGCTGTGTGTGAGTGCCATGCTGTGGGTTCCCGTCTTACCAGCCAGGAGCCAGCGAAGGGCAGAGCCTGCAGCACGTTAGCAGGGAGGAAACAACAGCCCTTTTTTTTGTCCACAGTCCGAGGTCTGATCGCAGTGGAAGCTCACTGGCTGCTCGTAGAATCACCTTCAGCCTCCAGCCCGCATGCCTGCATGCTGCAGAGCTGTGCAGTGAGGCAGAAAGCAAGCGCAATGCCAAAATGCTGAGCAGTGCCACCAGGTCCTGGATGTTCACTCCCGAGCTCTCCCCAAGTCAGATGTAACACCGAGACTGCCTCGGTCCCCTCCACCTGCCCCAGGCATTTCCATTTTCTCTAAGCAGAGGGAAATACCCTCTTTATCCAGTGCTGCTCATCTGTGCCTCAAGTATGTGGATGGGAAATAAATCCTAATTGATCTAGTCAAAGAAGGAGAGGAGAAAATGTGCCTGCTTTGGCAGTGAACATTTCATAGCCTCTCCGATTTCTGCATTTTCCCGGACTTAGACTCTAAAAGGCTGGGCAATGGGAGCAGTTTGAGGATTGAGCCCTTTATGCCCAGTTTCTAATCATTTTGTGGAATTTACTGCTGTTTATGTAACCAGTGAATTCTGGCCATCAGCGGCAGGTGCATCTGTGTGCCCCAGGCTGCTTCTAGTCAAGTCTGAGCGAGTAGCTAGGCCCAAGTTACTTTTTTTTCCTCTGCATTTTCAGATTCTCCAGATATAATCTCTGGCCTTTTCTAAGGACCTGTCGATAATAGGGTGCTCCAATTCAAACCAAGCCAAGATTCCTCTGAGGCTTCTGTTCAAAAGTAGAGAGATTGAAAATAAGATTTTAACATAAACCTTTGGAGACGAGTCCCCACTGATTTCTTGCTTACTCTTTCAGACATGCAGAGCCATATCCCAAAGTGCTTTGGTATCTGATTCCTGATGAGCTGCTTGATGAACAATTAGGACTTCAGTATTCAGCGGATCTGAGTGCCCACTGCTGACCCCACGTCGCGCAGCCCTGGCTGGGTGCCTTCCCACAGCTACGCAGCCTGCTTTGACCGAGGCATTTCCCACCATGCCAGTCATTAACATCTATTATCCAACGCGTAAAGGGGAAATAGCCACAGCATAATCAAATCTCTGGGGATTATGATTTGGCAAGGAGGTGTGACTGGCCTGAGGTCTCCAGGAGCCTTGCCAATGGGGATTTTAGGCCAGGCCCAACAGCAAGGCATGGGAAGCAGCTGAAAAGGAGGCTGCTGTCCTCAGGCTCAGAGGGATGAGCTGTAGACCCTGAGGTGACAGAAGGGAAACATCCCCGCCAACTGGGTTAACTCCAGCAAGCATGGCAGGGAGGGACAGAGAGCCTTCCTTCTCCTAGGAAGGTGTCTTGTAGCATGAGGAAGCTCCACAGTCAGAATCAGCCCCATAGTGGAGTGCTACCAGGATGCATGATAAAACTTCAACTTATTCCTGATGTGAGAAGAAGGCTCTGTGAAAGTCACACCAGGCTCAGAGAGAGTGACAAGGGTATGGGATGCGAGGAAGGGGCAATAGGACCTTTTGTTTTGTGATTTATGGACAAAAGTGGGTATACACACAATAAGGGTTCAACTCCGTTTTTCATTAAAGCAGTCTTTGCTTTAATAAAATAATTCCTCACTGGATTTGAATTCCCCTCCTGTGTGTGTGGCTTTAGCTTGGGAACCATTTCAAAACCTGTCTAACAGCCGATTAAAGAAAGGACAGAAAGCTGCACTGAGAGCTGTGAACATCGAGCCTGGGATAAAGCCCCTCCTAGCTGCTGTGCAGACCTGAAGCCACCTAAAGGCACAAGGCATTTCTGTTTGCTGCTCCCTCGGCTGCACTGCCAGGCATTGGCAGCACCACACAGGTAAGGCCTGTTTGGGTAAAGCTTTTCCCAAACGGGGCTTACCTCCAAGCCTGGGAAAAGGAGGGAGATGCCAGGTGCTTGGAGTCCAGCTCTGACTGCCTCAAGCCGTGAGCTGCAGGGACAAACTCTCAACATTCAGCTGAAACCCAGCCAGTGACTGGAGCAGGGACCCTGAGCTCCCAGCAGCCGTGGCAGGCCGGTGCCTCGTGCACTCACTGCCCTACAGCATCGTGGGCAGTTTCTGCCTCTGGAAACAACAACACAGATGTGGGATAGCAGCTGGAAAACAAATATTAAAATTTGTCCTTTGAAGGCTTCTTTAAGGTCCCATCACTGTTAAATTTAACAGTCTACTGAGTAAAACAGTTCTGTTTCTTTTGCCTAATTTTTCCGTGAGGACAGAAATACAGTAAAGCAATGCTAATTTATTTGCAGTTCCCCACATAATTGTGTCCATATACTGTGTTTGACCACTAAGCTTAAAGTGAGTGCAAGTTAAGCCACTGGTTTATTGTATACTTAAAACGTGGTTATACTTTTGGGAATATTGCTTGCTTGCAGGAAACACCAGCTATTTCAAACTGTGAGCAGACTTACAGAACAGAGGAGTGCAATTCGTGGTGTGTAGGCTTTGAAAGCGGTGGAGCTGCGGTGGGTTCAGCAAGCTGGCTGGTGACACTCACCTGGAGATGAGGGGAGGGACAATCCTTCCTTTCTGGTTATAATTGCCACCCACAGAATACGTGTATTTACTACGTTATCTATTTCACCAGTTTTAGCTGGCGTGAACTGGTGCAGCACTACTGACTGCACCTGGTCATACTGTGTGAGGTTTTAAGGGAGGGAATGGAGGAAATGGAGACCTCGCCTTTGGAATTTGCAACCAGCAGATAAAAACGGCTGATGGGAGCAGTCCCCTCTTTTGCTGTGGAGTTTCCCCTGTGCAAGACTTGTCCTGGAGTAATGAGCTTGTAGCACAAAAAAGTGTTATGAGCAATAGGTTTGTTCCTCTCCCTTGCTGTTTCCTTTCCTTGGAGCGTGTGGGAAGGTGTTGACTGTTAGTAGGTCTAGTTCCTGCTCTTCCTTTAAACTGGGTCATCACAATTTACCCTCCTACCTTCTGCAAGTTTCTTTTCCTCTCTCTCCCCTTTGATATTCTCCTTCTGCAACTCTTCCTCTCCTCCCCTTCTTCCCCTTCCCCCCATTTCCTCTTTACGCTAAACAGGAGGAAAGTGGGTCACTTCATAATTGCTCTTCTCCATTTCAGAGAAACCCAGAGGCATAAAACAGAACAAACAGGTAAGTGTCACTGATTCAGGGGAGCTTTAAAGATGTTTTCCTCTTGGCTGTCTCCTGGGCTTGCTTCACCTCCTCCCTTCCCTTTGCTTCCAAAGCCCTGATGTAACAGCTAGTGCTGCTGTCTGACTGTGTAGTTAAAATTCAAGTTGAGGCTAAATGACTCAGGAAGCTGAAAGTGAGGTTGTTGGATGGTTTCCCTCTCCCTATTATTTGTATTTTTGGTTCAATGGAACGACAAAACGTTACAAAGGGGATAGGCTGTACTTAGATATGCATGGGAAGGAATGGCACAGTGTTGATGCAATAGTTTGCAGTCATTTCAGGCACCTGTAGAAATAATACAGGAAAAAAAAAAAAAAGTAAAGGCTTCCCCACATATTAGCAATATTTATCTGAGAGCTGTTGATTGCCATGCAACAGTATTTCAGATCACCCTCAGACTAAATGACACAAGATGTGTAGTCCAGACGAGCACGCTGATGTGATTTTTAATGCAGGCACTGCCCCAGGGACTGTTTTGCCCACGAGCCCGTGCTGCTCTAGGGCTGCCTAAGCCATCCCCTGCTGCTGCTTTCAGTGGAAAGCGTGATGGTGAGCTGAGGCCCTCTGAGGAGGAAGTTGGAGCCCAGCTCCAGGTGAGCTGTTCAAGGACTTCAGGCCTAGGGGGTTCAAAAGCTGAGGGCTCGGACTGATGGGCCTCATCTGTTTCCTGAGTGTACACAGACACAGGCTGTGTGGCTCGCTGGTAGCTGTTGCTCCAGATTAGATTAATTAATGCTGTGGTATATGTCAGACGGGCTGAGTTACTGTTCCTTACGGAGCCCACAAGTGTCTGCTGCACATCAGAACAAGGTTATTGTACATACCCAGGTGGGTAACTCCTCTGGTTTTCATTTGCACTTGTCTGTGCAAGAAATGGTGCTTTCTCCTTGGCCAAGCCTCATGCTAATGGCTGTGCAGAGCAGTGGAAGAGGCCAAGCTCTAGGAGAAGGGCAGGGACTTGAGGCTTTTTCTTAGCCTTTCTGTGCCATTCTGGAAAAAGTCACTTCCACCCTGAAAGTCAGTGCTCTGGGCTGAGGTATGGCAGCGTTACCTCCCCTTGCAAAGGCTAAGCAGCACAGGCCTTGGTGCTGGTCTACAGAACGCACTGTGCTGCTGTGGTTGTGTTTGTCCCTCCTCCTTTTTAAACTGGGGCTGCACCTGTCTCAGAGCCTCTGCTCCCACTGCTTTTTCTCCCCCCATTAAGCCAGTAGGTATTTTCTCTCAATCTGTTTACTACATATCTGGCCCGTGCTCAGTGCGGTGGGACTTGGTGCAGTCTCTGTAACTTACCTCTCCGAGGAGAGCCCGGAAAGCAACAGGGCAATTGCCTGGAGAGGAGGTTTCTGTTGTTGGATGAAGGGAAGATGTGAGCTTGCTCATCCTCTTGGAGGCTCATTTGTCACCGAGGGCTCTCGGGAACACCTGATGAGTCTGTTTAATCTTTGCCCAGAGGGGAAATACATCAGTCAGGAACCTACTTGAGGGGAAACAGCAAGTGCTCCTCTGGGCAATGATTTGGACTTTCCGTCACATGGTTGCGCATCTGGGATAATTCAGGTGACTCAAAGGAGGCCGGGCTTGCTCTATACAATAGAAAGGCTGAGTTTTGAGATACAGAAGCAAGATATTTAGCCTAAGGTTTTCACCCTCGTCTTCCTTCACCTTTCATGTATTGTAGAAGTAGGTTTAAATTATACCTGGTAGCGAGTCTCACCCTGTTTTAAGGCAAAAGTGCATTTTATGCATCAGTCTAACTGAAAGTCCATCTCTGGGTTTACAGGTCCATCTCTTAATATACCTGAGGGTGATTGGAAAAAGCGATTTTTCTGCTTTTTGGCCAAAATCTTAAATGGGAGTGAAAATTGTCTTGCAAGCTTCCTGAGAGTTATTTCAATTTCCCATCTTCCCTTTTCATGTTCTGCAAATACCTTTTGAATGGAGAAACTTGCAGATGAGGAGTTAATCTGTCAAGAAATCCCCAGTTCCTGAATGTGGAATAATTTTTACCTTCTCTCATGAAAAACTAAAACACTCAAATTATTTTGAGGAACTAGAGCTCAACTTAGGAAAACTCTGATTTTCTTAACCCAATTCTTGCTCCCAGTGTATTTTAAGGAGTAAGAAAAACTTGTAAGAAACTCTGTGTAAGAAAACAAAGGACTGGAGAAAGCAGAAGTCTGATCCAAAATCTAAAGGAGTTTTCTTGTGGACAGCTTTGGACTGTGGGATGGCAGGGATTGCTGTCGGGTCACTTCAATAGTCCTTTAGATTGTTTCCCGAGCTGGAGAGGTTCTTGTTACTTGGATGCCTGTCTGAGCAACCACCCACAACTGAGACTGCAGCTCTCATCTGTCAATAAAAATAAAAATAAAAAAAATAAAAATAAAAAGACCCTTTATTAAGAGGGGTCCCTCAGAGCTTGCACAGACCACAAACGAGCACCCCCAGGTGGATGTGCCTGCCATGTGACCCCTGTGAGGCCCATTACAGCCCTCATTATGAGGCTCAGCTGCCTTCCCAGCTCCCACCAGAGCCTCCAGCAGTGCTGCTTCTTGCTCTTGGCCTCAGAGCAGGCCTGTGGCACCTGTCTGGTTTGTGTCAAATCTGCTTCTGAAAGTTATCTGGGGATTGGTGCTTCCTCATTCACCCCCAGCACTTTTCCAAGGCAAGAGGTGGAGTTAAAAGGTGACGAGAGAGATGATAACGTATATAAATTGTTTGGCTTGTTACTTTAGTGTTGCTTACTACAGTTTAAGCAATGGTTCGTAAGCCATAGCTTGTAAATAATATATTCCTCATGAGCAGGGTGCTGCAGATAACTGGGAGATTGAAGTAGACCATTGCATCTGGTGCTCCCATTGCTCGCTGTGGGCCAGGACTGCTGTGCTGGGAGCAAGGCTGGCTCTGTGGCTGGGTAGAGGAGTCGGGGCCTCCTCATGTGCTTCTCTGCAGCCTCCGTGAGGCTTGGTAGAAGAAAAGGTGCAGGGGGAGGTGGGTGGGAAATTGATTTGGTGTCACCTCTGTAGTCATGTGCTTAGCAAGGGGCTGGGGTTCCTTGGTTGCTCCAGGAATGAGGGGTGGGGTGGCCCTTGGAGCACCTGCAAGGCACAGCAGCCTCTTTCCCGCACCTTTCCTGGTCATGGTTTAGATTTATGGCTTGCTATTTGTCTTCTCCTACATCCAGAGCTGGGGGATTAAGCCTTTGATGTATCTATTGGCTGGTTGTGCTGGTTCTCTCTCTCTTCCCTTAAGGAACAGAGGGGTTCTGCTCAAAGGCTGAGCCTCAACAGAGTGCTCAATACAATCTCCACTTCTCAGCACTACCTGGCTGCTGTCACAGGACTGAATATCCCTCGATACCAAACATACTTGGGCATTTGCTTTTCTCTTGTTCTTACTCCAGGCTCCATCAGTACATACTCACCAGTGGATCTGAGTTATGAGGTGGGCATGATCTGTTCCTCTGGGGTTTTCCACCACTCTGCACCCATGTAAGCCTGATTATGATGTGATTTGGTTTATATCTGGCTCTTGATTATAATAATTGAAGGGAGAGAAGGGGTGAAGCTTCACCCCTGTCTCCAAAGCAGGAGAGATATTCAGCTGAGCAGTGCCCACATCTGCTTTCATGCAAGAAGTCTAAATATTAAAAATATCCTGGTTGCATTCCTCCTCCTTTTCTCCAGGATGTCCCTCCTGCCTTCCCAGCCATGCCCCAATGTGGTGCAGAGCCCCTGGGGCTGGCGGGACTGTGGCTGTTGTGCTGCAGAGGGAGCTGAGCTGCTCGTGTTTGCAGAGGGCTGGAAGCCTGCCCCACAAGCCTCCCTTGAGTCTGAAAGCTCTGCAGGGAAGGCCTAGACAGTAGTTAAGATCTTGTATTTGGTTTCTGAGCATCCCCTTGCTCCTGTGAGTCACCTGGCACGTGGCCCCGGTGCCTTGCTACGTGCATTGCTTTCTGTCTCGGTGCTGGAGCCTCTGCAGAACGTACCCTTCAGCTGATCCGAGAGCTTCTGCACAAACCCAGCAGGCTTGCGGGATCGATCACGCTAAGGCAGAAATAGCTTCTCGCTGGAGCCAAGGTCCTTTCAAGGCAGGAATCATTCATCTGGGAGACTTCAGCAGTGCTGGTGTGTCAGAAACCTCAGCTATGTGGCTTCGTTGGGCATCCAGCCCCAAACACGCAGTACTCAAAGCAATTCGAAGTGATCCCTTTGGAGCGTGCTACCAGCTCTCAGCTATTTAAACACCCAGCTTCCTGCATTATGTCTCCAGCCGCAGGGGGTGAAAATGGACCAAACATTGCGACAGTGCAGGAGCTGCCTTACTGTGGTGCTAGGGGAGCTGGATCATATGCGAAGCTTTCTGCCTGATTAGCTTTGTGGAGTCCTCCCAGGAATTTTTCTTGGCTTCTCCACTGCTTTCCTTGTTCCCCACGTAGCTGTGCTTCTGTTAGGAGCCAGGATGTGACCCTGCATGGGTAGGGCAGCGCTGCTGTGCCCTCCTGTGTTGGCACAGGGGCTGCTGAACAAAACAGACTTAAAGCTTCCTTGCATGTGGTCATCATTCCTTGCACAGCCTTATTCATATTAAAAGCTAAAGGAACCTCTGGGTGTGAGCAAAGGTATTGGGATTTAACGCTATGTAATGGTCTGTGGGGGGGATGTTGGTTGTTTTCCCTCTTGGGAGGGGGGTCAAGGCTCTGCACTTTTCTGTTTATCTTCACCCATACACAGAAAACAGTACAGCACAGGCTGAAGGGAGAAGCAGCCTGTGTGTATTAATATCTGGCATGCCATTTCCTTGGAGAACAGGAGATGCATCTAGTTTACCTGTATGAGAAATTAGCACTGGCACTGTTTTCTTCCTGCACAGAGATTGGGACTGCTGCCATCCTATGCACCAGTCCCACTGCTTATTTGGCAATAAGCTGGAGGAGCTTTGGCTGGTACTGGGTATGAATCCACAGCAGGGAGGAATTCTCCCACACACTGCCGGAGAACAAATTTGTTGCTACATATCCACACAAGGTGCTGAATTCACCTAGGTATCTTCTAACGTTGTATTTTAATTGCATGTCTCAGCCAGCTAATAATAAATCCCTGCTAAATTTGCAGTGGGGATTTGGGGGTAGAGATTGAAAGATTTTATTGATAATACTGAAAATGGTCCGCCTTTTCTGAGTAAATGAATTCTATCCTTTTGGCTGTATTAGAGATCTTTCGAAACCAATCTGCTAGCAACCCTCCCCGTGCTCTCTGAGCAATCTCTGTTCAGACTGCTGCATCCCTAGCCAGCAAAACACGGTGCTGGCTGGAGCCCTTGGCTCCACCTGCCTGCACTAAAAATCAGAACGCAGGAAAGAACGAGGCTTCCAGCAGGGTTTTTGTTGTTGTTGTTGCAAGCCATCCTATAGAGCTAAACTGTAGTTTTGCCCCAGTCAGTGTTTACGGGACAGCATCTGGAGTAAAGCAGTGTGTGATGTGGCTGTCTCTCAGTGCAGGAGAATTCAGCAGGATATAACCTGAATCTTTTAAAGTTACGGTTCTGTTATTATCGAGTTATATGCGTTGACTGCTAAAACACTATAGAAAGCCTCTGGTTTTTTTCTTGGCCTATAGCACTTTCCCAGAGGGGTAGCACTGGGGCTTTGGGAGGGGTGGGTGTATCACAACTTGAAGATAACTCTGATATAAATAACTAGCGTGGCAGTAGTGCCTGAAGCAAGACTGAGCAGAGCTTGTCGTGTGCAAATACAATGACTGAGGTACTCCCTGCCCAGTGAGTCTGCAGTCTAATGCCTGGCAGAAGGCAGTAGAAAATAGCCATTTTTGCTCTATGCTTTCCTGCTTTCAGTAGGCTTTTCCTGTATGCTGAGAACTCCCAGGCTGTACCAGGGAATGTTTTTTTTTAATTCAGGAGTTCTGGAGGTATTTACACTGATGTGCTGCTGGTCATAGCTCAGCCTCTCTGAGGAAACGATCTTTCCTGGCGCTGATTTTCTAGAGTCTTGTAACTGCCTTACTGGGGAGATGATACAGGTGGGAAGAGACTAATTTTCTGTGTCTCCTCATTACTGCTCCTACTCTACATATTAGGCTAGACTACCATACAGCACAGGTTTCCTCTGCATGTATGTTGTTGCCTGTGGAGAGTGTCCTTGCACAGATAACCTGTGCTTTGCAAACTGAATACAGCTGCACATTGAGCGGCCCTCGGAGCCTCCTCCTCTTGAGCTGGTGCAGGGCTTGTGCTGTAAGCAAGTGGTCTGCAGTCTCCCGGTGTGGTTACGGGGTGTGTGTGTGAAGCTGTGCTGTGGTGGGAATGCTTGGTAGGACGGTGCAGTTATTGCATTGCTAAGTGGCCTGCAAACAAACCAGGAACTGGGCAGCTCGTTGGGTCAAGTGCTCCCCCGGTGTCCCGTGGGCTTGTAGCATGGCATGGCGAGGTATATATTCTGTGCGTAGGGCTTCAGGTAGCAAAAACTCTTCAAATAAGACGTTTTATGTGGACTCTAGTTCAGCCCACAAGATGAAAACCTGAAGACTCCGTAGGAAAAAGGGGTCAGAAGCACTAAGGGAACTCCCAACGACCATCAAGCCTAAAATACCAGGTTTAAGGAAGATCATGAAGACAAGGGCTTCAGGATGTGTGGCCGTGTAGTGCCAGTTCTTTGGCGTGGCAGCTCTGAGCCAGCGTGCAGCTCGGTGGGGGCTGGTCTAACAGTTGTCATCAGTCTTGCTTTTAATGTGGATTGTTAGGTTTTGGTGCTCTGCAGATGTGTATATGCACATCTGAAAGCATCTGTAACTTATTTTGAATGGGAGCAAGGAAGGAAAAGGTTCAAACCAGGCAAGCTTTTTATGTAGAAAAAAATACAATCATAAAGGTATGAGCTTCATTCACGGTTCTCAAACTGCTTGCAGGAACCTGTTTTGGCAGGACAAAATCCGTGATTCATTAATGTAACATTCTTTCTTATCTCAAAAAAATATTCTTTGTTATGTTAGGTCTGGCATTTTTCAGATAGACTTACCAGTAGCCAATGTCAATGAAACCTTCAAAACCCAATGCTTACCAAAGCCAACCAAGTGCAAATTCCTTCTGACGGCTCCCTTCCTAGGGTGGTGCATCAGGTCAAGGTCTGGCTCAAATCTTTCATCCTGGTGGAAGCTGTGAAGGAACAGGAAGATCACAATACCCCTGCTCTAGTGCAACAAGCTTTGCCTGTAAATATCTATGAATTAGCTGCTTTCATCTGAGAAAGGAGGATTAGATTTATGTCTCAAAATGTAAAGCCTTTCATTTCATAGTGCTGCACGTTTCTTGTAAGCAAAATTCAGAGCTCAGTTTTGGGGAATCAACCTATGTACTGCCAGGTTCTCCCTGGATGGCTGGTTATGGAAGAGACATCAGTGATGGTTACGAGACCAGAAAGGCTGCCTGGTGGCGGTTTACTTGTTTTTTGGTGTTGTAGTTTGCTCTTCCATGAGTCAAAAACAACCAGAAGGCTTGAAAATGTTCTGAAGCCTGCTGCGGGGAATGTGCTGGTTTAAGACTCGAGGGTAGTTTAATGAGAAATTGTATCAACAGTGGATAATAAGATAGAAATCTCAGGTGAAAATGAACTAAAAGGGTAACTTGCCCAACTACCCTTTCCACTTCCAAGCTATGGTTTATATGGTAGAGGAAGTCCCAGTGTTCTGTTGCTGTTCTCGGAGCACGTGGTCCAAGACTGGTTTGTTGGCTTGAGGTGGTGGAAGGGGCTGATTTGGGGTAACCTGCGCTGTAGCAGCATTGCCTAAGCAGCATCAAAACTTCTGGGTAGAAGAAATAGGACTGTGCAATGCGGTCCTGCTATCCGTGTCTTCAGAAGAAAATACCTCTCAGAAGCCTGGTGGAAGTAAATAAAAAATTAAAAGGGGTACCGAGATCAAGCAAGATAAAATTAATCTGTCCTGACACCATCTAGGGATACTCGAAATATCACAAGAATCTGAACTCCGCTGGGGGAAATGAGTCTGAAATGACAGGGGTGTGCTGGAGCTGTTCTGGGAACCGGGGGAGGAGAGCTAAAAATAAAGCAAAAGAGGGAAAATAAAAAATAAATAAATAAACAAAGCAAGGGAAGATGCTGCAGTAATTTAGCCCATTTTCTGTATTGCTTTTGTATTGGTGGAGGGGAGATGGCAGGCAGCAGCTGGCTGCTTCAGGGGGCATGTTTTTATTGAGTCTGCAAGTCGCGAGTCTTCAGAGGAGGAGGCATCCATTTCAAAAAACTAAACTTGTAAATATTAGGTGAAAAACCCTAACTATTTTCTTCTGATAGTGGATTATGTATGTTTCTCTTCCCTTGCACTTCCTGTCCTGCTGGAAAGGACCCCAACAACATCCTAAGGTATCATTTTCTGGAGTCCTGTTTGGTTCTCGGTGTACGCAACACCTGCTGAGTCTCCCCTTCCCCTAGGAGAAGCCAATTAGATCCGAACCTGACTGAGTTCTTAATTGCAGGTTTCCTTCTCGTATGAAGGGTACTGCTGTCGTTATTTATTTAGCCAGGAAGAGAAAAGCACCAGTACTGGCACCAGCTTGTAATGTCAGTTCTTTGCAATGGTGACAGCTAGCTTTCCCAGGAAGAGTGGGCGACAGCAAGGCTTTTAATGAGGGGCAGGTGGCTGCTCGCTGTGTGCAAACCCAACTGCATCGGTTGGGCTGGCTAGAAGACTGCTTAGGATGCTGCATAGATGTCTTCTGTCCCTTTCTGAAGGGCTCTGCAGCTCTTAGCTGCAATCCCACAGCAGCTGTAGGAGGGTGGTGCGAAGGGAGGAAAGTACTTCATGCTCTTATACCCACAGCAGGTCTGTGTGAGGATCTGCTGGAATCAGAGCTTAAATGAGCTTTCAGGAGAACCAACTGTCAGTTGCTAACTGATGCTGGGGCAGGATTACTGTTCAGCTTACTTTCTGGGGAAAATCCCTCCTGACAGCAAGTACTTGACACTTCCCCCCCTCCCCGTTTTTGACAGTTGTCTGTTTGCTTGCATTGATCTCTGAAATGCTGGCAGGCCAGCTAACAGAGCTGCCTCTATTCCCTGTGGCTCACTAGAGCAGACTGCACAGATCACTTCACTTGTAGAGTCTTCAAAAGTCGCACAGCTTGGGCAAGTCCAGTGCTTTATTCCCTTAGAGATCTCTTAGGATTCTTTCAGTTGCTGAAACTCAGTCCCTCTAGGTGTGAGCAGTTCCAGAGCACACAGCATTGATGAGGGGTCATACATGGATGTGGACAGCCTGGGAAAAGAGGGATGTGCTGTTGGTTCCACCATCCCCTGATAATGTATCTTATCCTTGTTCTCATCAATCTGTCTCTTCCAGGCAGGGCAAAATTAAAACCGGAGCAATCATAGACCTGAGGCAACGCAAATCCCTGGGCCCATCAGGCTGGTGAGGCTGAATTTTCCAACCAGCTTAGAGATCTGAACCTTCAAGTTGACTGAATCCATTCTTGAGTCTAGTTTGGTCGAGAACCTCAAAATGATGGTGTATGTATGTAAAGGTAACTGCTATCTATGTTATTTCTGTGGGTCTGTGACTCTCCTACAGAAAGCAGGATACCAAAGCCTCCTCTGATACCAAATTATTTAGGTGGGCTACAGGATAACCTACCAAAAGCAACCTCATTCTTCTCCAAGCCATACTTTGTGGATTAAATTCATCAGTGCCCCTTTGTGCTGCTTGTCCAGCAGCAGTGGTGAGTTGTGAATGGCAGGTGAAAACTCCAGGCTACGATTGCACTGCTCTAGCAGTCTCTATTTTGCCTTTTTAAAAGTTGTGTTTACCCTATAAAGGGGGTGAGAGGATAATTATTTTTTTTGTGCCCTTATCTCTTTCCATGTTTTGGAGCAGCTGTCCTGTAGGGTAGTGGGCAAGTGTGCAGGTGAATATTGATCACCCCCTCTCTTTATGGTAACACAGCAGAGACATTTCTCTACTTTTCAACTAAATTGCATCCATTCTATCCAGTAAATCAGTTGATGAGGAGTACCCTTAGGAGAGAAGTTTTTACATTTGTGAATGAAACAGGCCTTTAAAATAGATATAGAATTTCTGATAAGTGGTCCTCGGAGTCCCATAAGCTTCTTCATTAGCACCTAAGCATCAGGAGTGTCATGTGGGGGAAGGACAAAGAGGTGGGAGGCAGCTGGTGAGAGCAGTGATGCACCCTGCTAAAAAAATAACCTGTCTGAATCGATAAATCCCAGACCTCTGTGCTCTTCGGCTGCCTCCTTCTTGGATACCACGCTAAAGAGGAAGCAAAATATCTCAAGCTGTGAGCAGAGTCCTGATGGAAAACACCAGATATATCAGTGGGGCTGCTGCTGCCATGGATGGAAGCACACAGCACCATGCTCAACACATCACTGCTGTGTGGCAGCATCGTGGATTTGCCACAGCCCTGGCTTGGCACGTGTGCCAGTGCTTCTTGGTGCTCTTTCCTTTGCTCCAGCGTGGTGTTCAGCAGGCACTTGACTTGTTTTTCTAACACCAAGGAGTGCAATGGGAGGAGGACAGCAAGGGTGGGGGGTGGGAAGAGCTTTCTGTAGACCCCAGATTTGGGGAGAGGTATGGCATTTCTGGGATTGTCACCTGTCCCTACAGCTCTCCCCCAAGTGCAGCGCTTTCTCAGGAAGGAGCTAATCCTGGCAGGCTGTGAGAACCACTGAGGCGCTGCTGTGTGAGTGTTTGAGGCCAGCAGCACAGCACAATTCACAAAATCCTCAGCTCTCTTCCCTCCCCTCCCACCCTGCCAAAGCCTCGGCTGCCTTTCCTGCAGCACTGCCCCGCCGGCAGTGGGTGAATTTCTGCTGCTTGACATAGCTGAAGTCTGTCAGCTGAGGATGTAGTACAACAAGTCTGAGCTGCTGCAAAACAACTGCGGTACTCCCTCAGGCCACCAGCGCCGCTTGTTCTTCCCCCTGGGCCTGAGGGAGCAGGTGCAGTGGCTATAAAAAGGACTCTGAGGACAGCAGTACATAAGCAGCTTGTGTGGTGGCCAGCAGGCTTCGCTTTGGTTGGGAGCCACCGCCTGGTCCTGCACCAAACCCCAGCGTGGGGGAGATGAGCATTGCAGACCTGCAAGGGGCAGGAGGAGTGCGTTTCCGTCATGAAGGAAGGGTAATGAGGAAAGACCGGGGCTCTCTTTCTGACCCCAAATAACCAAAATGGGGAGGTGGTTTTAACCCAGTCTCTGTCTATTCCCCAGGACAGTGGTTCTTCCTCACCAGGACTTCTCCATCAGCCTCTGTACCACAGCCTTGCCTTCAGGAAGAAAATCCTCTTCCTGGAGCTTGTGATGGAAGCTGTGCTGCCCTTGGCCCACTGGGGTTGCTTTCCCCTGGGGTGGGGTTTTGGCTTGTTTGGCTTTGGTTATCCTGAGGTGAGAGGGACAGTGCCCAAAAGCTCGGGTAACATGAAGGGTGGTCATCTGGTTGCAGAATGAACAGGTCCCAGGGTGAATGCAAGAGCTAATCGTTTCTTGGAGCAAACTTTTTAGACCTTTGCAAACTCAAGAAGAAAATCTGGCACTGTGCTGAATCTTAATCCTTATACAGAGGGTGAACGATGGGCTTGAATTAGTTGCTTCAACAGAAAATTTAAAACAGCCGCATATCGGCTCCATGGCAATTTGTTGGAACTGTGATGAGAAATGAAAGCTGCAGTGAGATTCCAATTTTCCGGAAGATCCCATGGTGACAGAAAAGTAGAATATACGACTGACTTACAGTGATTTGTTACATTTCTTGTGCTAAATGCATTATGTGCTTTTGCCATGATGTCTGAGTTCAGGCTTCATATAAAAAACAAGAAAGCTGTTTGGGACCTTCACCTATGGGGAGATTAGTTCAAATTTCCAATAAGTCATTCATCAGCCATGAAAAATTCTTACAGATTGGTCTTCAATTATTGTTCACACCTCAAAAGGTTTTTAGGACAGCTATTCATTTTAGGTTTGGTCTCCCTTGGAGCCCTCTGTGGATAGACTCATGATAGTGAAAGTGCTCAACTTCATGGATAGATGACTCAAAAAGTGTTTCCTTTTTAAAGAGTCTTTAAAATAACTTCCTTTAAATTATAGAACCTGAAGGATTCAAAATGTGAATGCATGTATAAATATGGTGTGAGTGTGAAAATATGTGGATAAAAAAGACCTGTTTAAAAATGAACAGTCCAGGGAAATTTAACTCCTGGAGTTCCTCTGGCAAAGGTGCAATATTTCCAAGTTACTGACAAGGAGAAAATGTGCAAGCAGTCAGCAGCTCAGCCCTATCAAGACTATTTATTATCAAGGCATCTTTCTAATCAGTGACTTGCGGACTTGTCAGAGGGCTAAAGTGAAGGCAGTGGTGAGGGGTGGAGGTCCAGGAGCCTCAGTGAAGACCAGAGAGCACTGCCTGTCTTGGTGTCTCCAGCCCTCTCCGCCCTACCCTTGTGGTTCCATGCCTGCCCCCCACAAGATGATGGGAGCTTTGGCAGGCAAACCTATAGGGAAGTCCTTACTGAGGCAGTGCCCAACTTCCACTCACTCCACATACCTCGGCTGGTGTGGAAGTAGGTACTTCTACAAGCCAAGCTTCCTGGGAGCCAGATGTTAGAGGCAAGTGAATTTATCTAAAGTAAGCCCTCTTCTGAAGCACGTGGTGAGAAGAGGTTCTTGTCTTTCTTGTGTTTGTGCTTGAGAACCTATTACAAACAGGTGAACTCTTTGGTGTAACCCACTTATTATTTTTGTGTAGGAGGCAGATGTGGTCAAAAGGTAAATGATCTGCATCTTGTTTCAAGGTTGAGTCTTTCTTGCATGACTTCCAGATGACTTCTATAGTGATGACTCCCCGCTAAAAATCAAGTGGTAAACTCATATGTGCACGTAAAGACAGAGGAATGTAGTTTTTAAAACAAGTCAGACATCTATTTGAAATTGTTGGGAGCCAGGTCCCTAAATATCTTTCAAAATCTGGAGCTGTGCACCAGATGGAGAATCAGCATTTAAAGGGTAATTTCACAAAGGAAGTGGAGCGTCTTAGCAAAATGATTTCCTTTAGCAAATAGTTGCACAGCATGAAGAAAGAAAGCAGAGCCAGCATCTTGCACAGGAAAATCATGCTTACTCTCCCTCTCCTCGTGTCTTAGCTAGGCCTTTTTTGTGCTACAGATGCAGCCAGTCCACGCCAGCGTGCGAGGCACAAAGCGTACCCAACTGGGCATCTGCCTCCCGTTGGCACTGTGGGGCAGGCCAGTGAGTGCCTTGGGGTGTCCCAGGAAAGACTCAATCCTGCTGTACTGAAGTGATTTCAGTGTAGGTACAAATGTCATGGATGTATTCAACGAGAGTTGTTGGCCTGCAGAATCAGCCCAAGATAATGTCTGAGGCTCTTAAAAGCAGAATATGAATGCGGTGTGTCCCTATCATGTAGTTGAATGTTGAACTGTCTGCTATATATAATGTCCCTGAGGTTATGTGCAAATATAGTGGCTGCAGTTTGGGTCTACACCCCACGAAATAGGCAGGAAAAACAAACAGTGGCTATGGATGCCTGAGTATCAAAGACTGGGAATGTTCCTGGTGAGGAAAATTCAACCCTAGATCGTCTTGCAAGACAAATACTTGCTGCTGCAGCCTGTGGGTAACATGTCAGGAATTAGTGCCTGCCTAGAATAAACCTCTAAAGTTTCCCTATCCTGGACACCGGGGACATGTGCAGTGCACAAACAAGCTTGCGGTACCTGGGAGGGGGAGAACTTTCCAGACAGGTGGAGCTCATCAGTTTTCCAAAAACTGTAACTTCTGCTCAGAGATCAAACAACTGCCATATGGTGCTGTTTTTCCTATAGCACCAACATATTTAGCTCTGCCAGGGGAGGCCTGGGGAGCTGATTCTCAGCGGCCGTGTAAGAGATGGCTAAAATTGGAGCAAAACAGTAACAAGGCAGAATGGCTTTGGAGAAAGGAGGCTGAATGGCAAGTGCTGGAAGGAGTGATGATGTTCCCCCACTGGCTAAGTCCAGCAAAGGGGCACAGACCCACTTCTGGGGGTAGAAGCTGTTTCCACCCTAGAGGTCTGAGGCCTCAGGGGTGCTCACAGAGTAGAAATATCATTGTAATGGTCCCTAGTTTTGGTCACCTCTGGCTGTGGATGTCATAATGTCCCCGCTTTTGGAGGAGATGGTCTGCAGAAGCAGTGAGGGCTGTCATCCTCCAGAAAGAGCCAGCTCTCTGAGGGGGTTTTGGGGGGCAGGCAAAAGTCAAGGCATCCCAAATGGCAATGGGTCACTTCAGGGAAGGAGGTTGTGGAGAATTTGACCTGTTTTAACTTATGAAAGGCTGACAGCTACCAAGATACAGGTGTAAAAAATATATTTATTTTTTAGAGCTCTTTTTATATAACTCTACTCCTCCACCAAGCTCTGAATCAACACTATTTCAGTTTAAAAAAAAAAAAAAAAGAGCGTGTTACTGCTCTGATTCTCAGCTCTAAGACCAGATCTCATTAAGAGCTGCAGTAACAGCACATCTAGCTAAAAGCAAAATTTGGCTCAAAACCCTCTCACTTCTGCAACACCCATTTTTCATTCAAGCGTTCAAAGTTGATGCAAAACATTTTTGAAAATTAGCTTTTCAACGCACACTGTAGTAATTTTTCCAGTGCCAACCATTGCACGGTGCATCTGTGCCGTAATAAACTTTTTGCAGTACCTTAAATTCGTCTTGTTATTGTCTATCAAGTCTTAATGCTAATCTTGTTCCAGTGCTGACTCAGTTGATGAGCATAATTTTGTGATGTAGGCAGCCCTAATTCGTGATCTTCTGGGGTTTCACAGAGTATCCAGAAACTTCCTCAAAAGCCATTTTGTGACTAAGATAGTCAAGAAAAATCTTTGGGCTTAATGTTAAAAGTTACTCTATAAATGCAAAGAAACATTTGACCATTACAAATGCAGTTTTAATTTTGTTTTATCAATAAAGGGATCAGTGCAGGAGCCACGTTACCCTCCGCTCCTAAGCCACTTATTGTGTCACATTAGGGAACAAAAAAAAAAAAACACAAAAACACCAAAGCTTGTGGCATTAAAGGCAGCCTGAATTTTTTTGTTCCCACCCCCTTTTTAGGCTTTCTGCTCCAGTAGCTCATGCTGTAGCCGTACTATACATCAAGTGACTTGAAAGCATCTGTAATGCTGCATCCCCAGCACTGTAAGCAAATAAACTATTTTTGTGCAGCAATCTGTAAGCTGCACTTCAAGAAACGTTTTGTCATCTACTGACAGACGTTCAGGAAGGCTCAGCGGGGATTCAGCAAAGAGGCTGGGCACTGGCAGAATGAGGAAACTTGCCTCATTTTCCTTGATGGATTAAGTTCAAACAACCTGAGGAAGGGGCTGATGGCAATAGATTTTCCTGGATTTCAGCTTTTGAGAATAGCTCAGCTGGAAGGGGCCTTTTAAAGGTTGAGTCCAGCTGCCTGACCTCTTCAGGGCTAACCAAAAGTTAGTGCAATACTGAGAGTGTTGTCCAGGTGCCTCTTGATGCCAGCAGGCACAGGGCATCAGCACCCTCTTTAGGAAGCCCGTCCCAGTGTCTGGCCACCCTCATGGCAAAGAAACTGTTCCTAGTGCCCTGTCTGACCCTCTCCTGACACAGCTTTGTGCTGCCACCACACGTCTTGTCATCGGCTACTGGGGAGAAGGGGCCTTTGCCTTACAGAGCTGGTTTTGGCTTGGTTGTTGGGTCTGTCCCTGCTGGACAAAATCCTCTTTCCTTTAGAGAGAGAGAGGAAAAAAAAAAAAAGCCTTTCTGCCCTAGAGTCACCAGTCAGCATCCAGGATAGTTGCATTTTCATTCGCTTTCATTTCCAAGTGGTTTCCTGTAACTCTGGGATGTGAAGCTGGGTTTATTGAAGACTTACGTTTTTTCTTTTCCACACTGGTGTTTCACAGGAGCCTTCACTTTCTGCCACAGAATGAGTTGCTTCCCCCTGCACTGCTGAAACTGCTGTTTGCTGAGTTCCCTTTGTGCCCGGCACTTCCAGAGACTCCAGACTGGATCAGGCCTTTCAAAGACTCTCCCGTACGCCACTTCCAAGGTTTCAAGCTTCACCTGCTTTTTAGCAAGCAGGCACTTCCACCAATGTTGATGGATGCTTTTTCCCGACTTCTTGCTCTTTGTGAATGAGCTGTTGGCAAGCGCTCCTGACTGCAGCCTTAATCTCTCTTTATGGAGATACGGAGGTTGCCTTCAGTGAGTCCCTGAAGTCCGTTGCTGCAGTGCTGAAAAGCCTGGTTCGCTGCAGGAGCAGAGCGCAGTCTGCAGAGGCAAGCTCACTGACCTGATGGTGGAGCTGATTCTGCTGGGACCCATGGGGAACCAACACCCCCAGCACCTTGCAGCACGTGTCCTGCAGCTTCAGGTCTGGTTGCAGCTGTGTGAGCCCATCTGAGTCAGCTTCAGTTACTGTATGAATGCTTTGTCTGGGATAAGCCTGCCTTTTGCATCCCCGTCCTTCAGGAAAAGCCAAAGTGCTTGGGCTGAGATCTCTTTAATTCTTGTGCTCTGCTGCTGGCTGCAAGACTTGGGGCTGCTTTGAACTGCAGCCTAGAAAGGAGCCTAGAAGTGGAGGAGACCCACGCTCCCTCCCAGCACAGCCAGGCCTGTGGAGGAGCTGACCTCTGCTGCTTCAGTGCAGAGGAAAAAAAATATTCAAAGCAGGTTAGGCTTGACCTACATTTGGTCTTTGCAGTGTGCAAGTTCTCCGCTTCCTGCACTTTTCTCGTGGTGACCTTTTGTTCCTAGGAGGTAGGTTAAGAAGTGCTGTGAGGCATCACTGTATGTTTTGTAAAGCAAAATTTTCTTTCCAACAGGAAAGAATAATTTGAAGATTATTTCAGTCACAGGAAATCCCACAGTCAAATTAAAAAAAGGAAACTTGTTCTTGTAAAGTCTTCAAATATCGTAGGATTAAATCTCTCTTTCGGGCTGACATTACGGGTGGGATGATTGCCATTGATATCTCATATGCGCCATGTGCTTCAGAATAGGATTTTGCACCAAAGCGTCTCTCGCCACCAATCAAATCTCAGTGAGTGGAAAAGAAACGTCTGCCTCAGAGCGAGGAGGGAGAGGGAAGGGCAGGTGCTGGCGTTGGAGATGTCATAGTTACAGCTGGGAAAAGTACGGATAATTTTCCTCCACTCTTTTGATCGCTATGTCTGCGAGCCGTGAACAGAAGTGGTAATTCAGAGGGCAAGAGGGAGGACTCACAGAGCAGCATACCGTGGTCCTGGGCCCAGCTGTGCCAATGCTTTTATTATTTTTTTTCCCCTCTCCCTTTCTTTTTGACATGGCTAAGGACATGTTTTATCTATTTCTCAGTGAAGAAAGGGATGGAGAAGATGCAAGTGAACATGGACAGAGGTGTGGTGGTTTTTTGGTTGTTTTTTTGGGGGCTTTTTTCTTTTTTTTTCTTTTTAAGTAGCTTGCCCACTGCAGAGCCAGCTGCCTCTGCGGTCACACAGCGCGCTGGCTGCTGTTGTGGTGTTTGCAGGCGTCACAGCTGACAAACTGCAGGGGGAAGCAAAAGCATCATGTGCGCAACCAAAGATGTCTGCAGGCAGCAACATCTCCAGAAGGTCCATCTGTAGCAGGAGCCGGCCGTAAAGCTAAGCTGACCTATTTTATCTTGCTGGATCCTGACACAGGCAAAATGTTATCCAGTCACAAATCATTTCTGCAAGGGTGCGTAACATCTCCTGGCCGTGTTTTGTCAGCTGGCCCTGCTCGCCTTCTGTTACAATACCTGTCTTACCTAGGTAAAGTCTTCTGAGCAACCACAGAGACCTCAGGGACAGAGAGCAGCTTGACCTTATCAGTGGATCTGCCCCTTTCGTTTGAAGGATGCTAAGGTTACCAAGTCATAGGCAGGAGATGGCAGACAACATTTGCTGGAGCAAAACAGCCAGTATTTCACAGCGAAGTGCGGCAGGGAGCCAGGACAAAGACCAGGGTGTGACCGTGCAGCTCAAGGTCAGGAGGGTTGAGTTAAAGTTACCCACGTGGCCTCGCTTCTGGCATGTCCCAGCTTCTGAGAGCTTAATTGGTAGTGTTCCCATGTCCTCTGTGCATGTCTTTCCTTATATATTAAAGAAAACAAACAAACAAACAAACAACAACCAAATAGAAATCAATAAGTTTTATTGTGTGGCATCACATTTAACACCTACGTGGGGCTGAGATCTTTTGATTAGTTTTACTTTTATGGACTAGCAGAGCAGTAAAGTGTTGAACACCTGGACCAGGCATGGAAAGGCAGAGGGCATTTGCCAATGTGTTGGGTTTTATTTGGCTACACAGTGATTGTCAGCCTCTGTTTCCCCTCTGGGATTTAACATGTTCCCACTGCTTAAAGGGTCTTTCACATTTGATCCCTGTGGGGCCAGCTGTGTCCACAACTGTTCCAAAGCTGCTCCTGCTTCCCTTCTTTTTCCTCTCTCCTCTTGCTTTTTGACCCATCCCAGGCTTTCAGCCCTGCTGATCCCGTGAATGCAGCCCAGAGATGTTCCCTTCATTTGAGCCCTGACCCTGTCCCTCTGTAACACCTCCTGCTTCTGATCATCTATGCATGGATCTTGCACGGTGCCCTTCCTGAGTCCAAGGTTTGCTGGATGACGAGCAGTCAGCACGATTTATTCACTGTGGGTGCAACTTGTCAGCAGATTTTTCTCCCTTAACATGAAGTGGTGGAATCCAAGGCAGCCAGCGCAGGCACTGAGCTTCGTGCGATGAACTCTCCCAGGCGGTGGTTCTCGCTTGCGCAGCATCTCCCTTTGCCCCTCTTTAGCGGCTGGTGCACGAGCAGAGATTTTTGAACTCGGATCACAAAAACAGTTTGTAGCGTAGATGGGCTTGTTATTAGATGTTGTGATTAACCCCTGGTGATGATCACCCGGCTTGGAACATCAAGGTACAGTCACGGAGGAACAGCGGGTCAGAGTCTCTGTTGATACCGGTCTCTGCAGTCCCGCTGAAGGCAACACAACTACGCCATTTCACACCACACATGGTGTGTGCAAGTCTTTATCTGGCATCTATAGCTCTAATAGGAACATACGCTTTGCTAAATTAAGAAGCAATATTTTTGTGCTTTAGGAGAAGCATGCTAACAGTCCTGACTTATTTTAAGGATGTGTCTTAAAAGCATTAAAAGGGGCATGAAATAATAATATATGTAATTTACCACTGTGGAGACTGTCAAGTGTTGTCATGCTACTGGCATCACATTTAATACACAGGCTGCCAAGAGGCATCACTAATAGAATTTGCATTAATATACAAAGCTTCTTTAAAAATTAATTAGCCAAAGTAGAGCATCATGTGCGGAGACTCTCAAACAGGAGAGAAACATTGAAGCCGTAGTGAAAGAAGCAGTCTCAAAGCTGCTTGCAAAGCCGAGGGCAGCTGGAAGCATTGCCCAAGCCCTTCCCTCCTGCCCAGATGTACGCAGGATGATGGGGACGCAGACATAAACTGACAGCGTGAAGCATTGCCGTGGAAAATTGTGAAGAAAATCACAGATTTGGAGTGGGCCCAGCGGCTGTTGTGCTGCTGCTGAAGGCTGTTGTGCTGCAGCTGTAAGCTGGAGAAGCTGCAAAGAAATACAAGTGACCTGTTAAGTCCTTGAAAGAAAATGTGATCTCTTCTAATGTCTTATTTCCACCTTTTAGAAACGCCAGGCTGGAGGCACCAGCACTCCACAGCTTAAGCAGCAGGTGTAAGTGTGGGTCATGTGTTTCTGTGCGAGCCCAACACTGCATGTGCCAAAGGCCAGCATGCTGCGGGCTTGCCTGGGTCAAACTGTCCAACAGCAGCAGCGAGGTGTTGCAGAGCTTATCAAGGGCACGTGATAACCCTCACCCAAAAGTCAGTCCCCCTCTTTTTGTGCTCTTTCATCAGCCTGCAAATGCAATGGCAGACCAACGAGTTGGGATGCTGTGACCTTGGTTGGTTTATTAAATTAGCAGCAGACACACCTACCTTTGGTGCTTCAGTTTCTTCGTGCTGTGGAGATGGCTAGAGGTGGGGTTTGCTGTTCCATGTGGAGGAGAAAAAACAAACTTACTGATGGCATGTACTGGTGACCTTTCATTGGAAGCTGAAGGCAACGCGATGTGTGCCAACACGGGGGCTGGTTGTGGCCTGCTGTCCTTTTGTAGCTCAGGTTATAAATCTGTACCCAGGTTATAAATCTGAGCCACAGCATGGCCAATCAAAGGGGCCTGGCCCCATCGCCCACCGGCAGCCTTTGCATCAGCTGAGTGGCAGGAAACAGGCCCAAGGTGCCTCTGTCAGTGAGCTTCTCTACCCCTTCCCTATCAAGAATTTCCCCCTGGCTACAGATATTTTCCTTCCGCACTACCTGTAAGCGAATGCTCCCTCTCCTGCTATCTGTTAAAAATATTCATAATTCCCAGCCTTCTCATATACTGTCACCTTGAAGATATTTATAAGCCGTGATCCTGTCCCTTTTGAGTTGAGGCAGTGCCATCGTTTCTATTGCAGTCACATATCCCTCGGTGTCTAATTTCAGGGTTTGTAACTCAGCAGTGGAAGGCTGGGCTGGGCTGGAATTTAGAAAGTGAAGTTTCAGATTGGAAGCAATAAAAACTAAAATCCAATATTGCTGTTAATGTTAAGCTTACAGAAGAGTGAGGGAGGTAAACATTTTTAGCCACAGTCTGGCTGCTTTTGGTGAGTTCGTTTTTGTAAGTCAGATGAATTGCAAGCAGTGCAGCCTTTAGGCTTTTGCAGCAGCTGCTGTCCCCTGGGCGCCTCCATCTGCCCCATGCGGGGATGCAGACACTGCAGCAGCTTTGCTGGGCAGCCAGCTCTGCTCCAAAGTTTGGTGGGCCAAAACAAGACCGAAAGCTGCCCCTTTTAGGGCGAATCCTGCAGTTTGAGTCCACCCCTTGCCAGTACTTGCAGGTTTTTCCCCCTCTCGATGGAGAGGAATGCAAGGCGCAGAGCCCAGGAGTGGTTTCCTGCCTTAGAGGAGGTGGTGACGGTAAGCCCTGCTGTACTTGGTGATCCTGTGTTTCTCTGATTCATCACTTCAGGTCTATGCTTGTTCCTCTGGCTGTCTGGGTTACTTTCCCTCTCCACTCCCCAGGAAATCGTGTTATTAGCAATAAATGCTCAGACTGCCGGTAGCGTCGGTGGATTCGGCACACAGATCGAGCTCAGGGGACGTGAGCATCCCCTCGGGAGGGCTGAGGGGGCGGCTGGCAATGAGAAAACACCTACACGCCGTTCTGCAGCAAAGTGGGACGTGAATGCTCTCTCACCAAGTGGGGAAACTCAGAGAGCTCCTTGGCTGACCAGATGCGCTGAGTAGCAGGAGGGGAAGGCAGAGCACGGGGAGGATGTCGAAGGATCCTGATTCCAGTCTGTCTGGGATGAGCTGGTAGCTGCGATGTGGTTAGAAGCTGTAAACGTGGATATTTTTACAGCTGGACTTTACCTGCTGGGAAACAGCTGAGGAGGGGAATCCTTCTCAACCCATCCCCAAAAGCAGGCTGAAAGCGCTGGAGTAGGTCTGAGGAGCAAAATGAGTCAAGGAACTCTAAGCCTAGGAAGGTTTTACTTTTATATATGAATGAAAATAGATATTTTTCCTTCCTTTCTTTACCTGTTGTGCTAGGAATGCTGCTCTGGTGGCTGGCCTGAGGAGCTGCCCTCACCGTGCTGCTTTCTGCAGCCCTGCTCCCCCAGCCAGCATCGCCCAGCACAAAATGGGTGTGGATTTTGGAGGAGTGAAAAGGGACTGGGAGCTGAAACCATCCGTGTACATTGAGAGGGCAAAAGGAAGGGCTGTGAATGAGATGCTGGGGGAGGTGGGCTGCTGCTTTCTCTGTGAGAGAGGTGTGAGGCTCCTGGGACAGGGCTGCACGTCCTCCGTGCGGTCTGCTGAGGGTGAGCAGTACAGAAAGGGTGCTGCGTGCGGAGCAGCTGCTCCGCGCTGCTGCTGAGGGTTATTTATCTTGGTTCCTCATCGTCTTTGATTTCCCCAGAAACAAAGCAAATCCCTTAAGGCCTTTCTTTTTCTTACCTTCCTCCTGAAACCTGATTGTTTGAGATTCAGGAATCAGGTACGTTGGGAGGAAAGTTACTTTTTACTCTTTTCCCCAGCTCTTAGCAATGCTCTGCTGCTTTTTACCCAGGCAGCTGGGGGCTGCACGTCCCTGGCCCTCCTCTCCTTAGGAGATGGCAGCAGGCTCTGCGGCAGGGCCTTGAGTCCATGCACTAGCCGAACCCCCCCTAACACTTCCCATTGAGTCGGTGTCTCCGTGGGAACATTTTCCAATATAACTTTGGTACTGTAAATACTCGAGATATTTACTTTGTTTCAGGGCACTGAGATCTTTGGTATGCCAGCCTGATATTTGTTTCCTTAGCCTGGCTTAGCCTTTATTGGCTGCGGGTGGTTGGGCAGGGGGAAGGGAGCAGCCGTGACTCCCTGCTCCTTTCCTCTCGGGTAGGTGAGGTAAAAATATAAAAAGACCTGGCGAATACTTGCGGCATAAGAAAGACAAGCTAATATGTGGATCTTGTAAACAGAGCACTTGTCAAGCACAGGCACTGCCGCTGAGGCACGCATTGGCACAGGCATTTCTGCAGCAAAGCACCGGGTTTAGGCTTAGCCTGCCCACACAACGTCCTGCTGGGCAGATCTTGCATTAGCCCCGACCAGCCGTGGCCTCGGACTCAGCCCTGTGTGCGTGTGGTGGGGACGTACTGCCTTGTGCCTGCATGCCACTGACCTTCTCACCACGAAAGCTGCTCCTGGCACAAGTGGCTGAAGCAAAAAGGGCTCCTGGGCCGACCTGAGTGAAGTTGAGATGCTGCACAGACACCGGAGATTTACCCGCTCACGGAGGGACCCAGCAACAGTGCCAGAAAGTGAATCAGGTCTGCCCTGCTCCTTAAATTTAGACTTGTCAGCCCTCATCTCTCTCTCCAGCTTTGTGAAGCGTAACAGGATCCAAGGTAGTTACAAAACAATGTCAAAGGTGTTAAAATGATTACCATAAAAATACATCTGTTTCCTGCAATACTGCCTTGAAATGCTCCTGGAAACCAGAAGGATGGCACCCGGCTGCTGGAGCAAGTCTTATGCAGACATGGAGAAGAGAAGCCTGCTGGAATGGTGGGATTTTCTGTCCTTTTCAAATCATTATTTTAGGGAGTTAGAAAAAAGCAATTCGATTTCCAACATGGTGCAGATCACAATCTAGCTTCTGAATCCCTCTAACCTGATTAAGGCCTTAAGAGTTTCAACTATTGAAAAATAGGAGGTTTTTCATATAAACGTCGTAGCGTAATGTCCCCAGTGCAGTGAATACCATTAGGTGCCGAGGCCTTATCTCAAGGAATTCAGCTAGCTCAGGCTGTAGGAATCAATCAACACCACCAAAGGCTTTAACGTGTGCATGTGTGTAAGCATAGACTGTGTGTGTGTCTATATAAAGCTCACATACATATACATAATTGTAGTTTATGTGTATGACCATTTACAGCCAATCTCTAGAAGGGAATTTCTTTTTGCCTCTTAGAGATGTGTAGCTAGGCAAACAGCCCGGTCTAACAGTTTGGAGAGGTTCTGTTGCCTTTGTTGTCCCTTGGATCCCACCTTTGCCACAGGGAGGTGAGGCTCGGGCATGTGGCTGGTGATTGCAGAGACACAGGTCCATCGGTGAGAGTTGTCTTTGTATCACATCCAGCACAGTGAGTTAACACAGAAGACTACAGAGACCCAGCTCTGATAAAAGCAGTGTGTATATTTTCCAGGAAAAGCAAGCACTGCAATTTCCTGGGGACCGCGGACCTTGGCGAGTCCCCACCCCTACCATGGAGGGAGTTTTGAGCTTCCTTGGGTGGAGGAGACTGTGATCACATCTCTCCTCCTGTCCTGTGACTGACCCACAGCCCTCTGAGCCCCGGGGGCAGAGCCATGGTGCTTTCCACGGGGTTCGGCCTCAGAGCCTGGTGCATCCAGCACGTCTGCAGAGTGCGGCCAAACCCACGCAGAAGAGAGGAGCCGCCTGGGGCACGGGGGAGGCAGCAGCGGCACCAGCAGCAGTGGGTGGGTTCATTCCTCTCCACGCTTCCCCTTCCCTGCCTCCCAACGCTTTGTGGAGTTGTAAAGGTCAGAGCACTTAAACTCACCGAAGGGAATGCTGCACGTAGTACTTGGCTTTTCAGAAATCCAGCGTGATGGCGATTGCTAAACCTGCTTACTTCTGTGCACCAACAGCCCCTGCGAAACACTGCGCTAACACAATATGTTTAGGAGCAGATGGCGAAGCAGGAAGCGAGCACTGGAGAGCGGCTGAAAGCAGCAGCCAGAGCATCCCGGGCAGCTCTCTGCAAAGCCTCAGGTGAAGAGCTCTGGAACCAGCTGTGGGACCACAGGTGCCCTGCAAGCCTGGGGCAGGGCTGGTGGATGGGGAGCAGGGGCCTCTGCCTGTGGGCAGCAGAAGGAGAGTGAGGAGGGCTTGACAGCTCTGGTAGGACACATCTGCGGGGCCTCTTGTGCTGCCTGTCCTCCCACACCTCTCCTCACCTCCCTTGGTCAATCCAGGCAGTGCTCCCTGAAGCCCTAGGCTGGAGGAACTGGGTTGTTTGGTCATGTTGCAGCCTCCAGGTGTATCCTGCTGGCCTGAGCTGAAGGTGGGAACCCACTGGACTCCCGGTAACTGCAAAGTGGCCAAGGCCACTCAGTCATGCATATTGTAAGGGCTTTCAGCTGCTCCACAGCTGCATTTGCGTTTTAGCAGCACAGATGCAAGTTGTAATCCTGCCAACAAGATGAATGTTTGCGTGTGTCCCACCGCATGAAAAGCTCCAAGTTTCCTTGAGACGTTCCTGACTGCAACTGTGTTGTGGGTTAACCCCGGCAGGCAGCCAAGCACCGTGCAGCTGCATGCTCACCCACTCGCAGTGGGATGGGGAACAGAATCAGGAAGGTAAAAGTGAGAAAGCTCGTGGGTTGATATCAAGTCAGCTTAATAGATAAAGCAAAAGCTGTGCACGCAAGCAAAGCAAAATAAGGAACTCGTTCACGGCTTCCCATCGGCAGGCAGATGTTCAGCCATTTCTAGGAAAGCATCATAGGGCTTCAGCGCGTGTAACAGCTACTTGGGAAGGTCAGCGCCATCGCTCTAGATGTCACCCCCAAGTTTATTCTCCTTCTCCCCGGTTATAATGCCAGGTGGGGCAAGCACAATGCCACACGGCACGGAATATGCCTTTGGACAGCTGTCCTGGCTGAGTCCCCTGCCAGCTTCTTGTGCACCCCCGGCCTGCTTGCTGGAAGGGCAGCAGGAGAAGCAGAGCAGGCCCTGACACTGTGAGCACTGCTCGGCAGCAGCTAAAACATCGGCGTGTCATCAGCACTGCTTTGGTCACAGATCCATGCGGGGTACCGTGAAGATAATTAACCCTCTGCCAGCCAAATCAGAACAATCTCCACCCTTCATTCCTTACCGTTTGTGTCACGCTCAGGTCCCATACTACCCAGTGCATCCTCATCAACAATTGCTCCCTTCCTGGCCTTTGGTATACAGATGCCATTCCCATAGGCTGCAGGCCACCCCTATAACACGTCCACCGAGTCCATTTAGGGCCTGAGCTGCGCTCTGCCTGTGCCGGTGGCTGCTCAGGACAGGTGTGGCCTGTTGTGGTGTTGTGTTCAGATACTGGGCACCAAAGCCAGCCCACGTCACCGTGCTGCTGCGCTTGTGCTGCTTCTTGTGAGGCTTGAGATAATTTAGGATTGCCGCTTGGAAGTTGCGAGATTCTAGCTAATTCGTCTTTTCCCCTGGAAAAGTACTGGGATATATGATCTCAGTGTGTGGTGGCAGCAATGGAGGAGCTATCGACAGAAATAGAGAATGCTCCTGAGGATGCTTCCTAGCTGGCAGCTGAAAACTCGTCTGCTGAGCTCCCTTTTGGGTAACCGGAGGAGACTGGCTGTGTTAGCAATGGGAATCCAAAACCGTACCCAAGAATGGAGCCCAGTGCTCTTCCTCCCGGGTGGGAATACCAACTGGCTGCCTGTTTTAGTGCAAGGAGGGACATAAAAAGCAGGCAACTGTGGGGAGGAAGGGGCAGATGCAAGGGGGAGAAGCATACGGTGCTGGAAGTGACGTAGAGGAAACACCACTGCGAGCGGAGGAGAAACCAAGAGGGGTGCTCATCCCGGGGAAGGAATGGGAACCCAGCGTGGGGTGCTCAGGAGGAGGGGAGGGAGGGATGCGATGGGGCAGAGGAGAAATGAGCAGGACGGATGGGTTTCCGTGGTTGCAGTGAGGCAGGAGGGCAGAGAGGATTAAAGCAGTGCAAAGGGAAGATGAAAGCAGGTAGCAGAAACCGAGAAAGTCTGTTCTCCAGCAAAAATTACAGCAGGAATGGGCCACTGTGCTGTTGCCATCTGACGATGCTAGGATGTTATTTTCGAGCCTTTAGTTTGACCTGAAAACTCCAGATTATTCACAAGCAGCTTGCAGTGGCAGGGCTCTGAGCGTGGGGGTTGGTTTTGTTAAGGCCGTCTCATTTCTTGTGCCGTCTTCACCTCTGTGATAGTCGTGGGTACGAAGAATGCAGTGCAAATACAGTTGTCTGCCTTTAAGAAATCAAAGTTGTTGTGATGCCTGGGGCTGCGACGGAGAGAGCGTGAGAGAAGCGCAGGCAGAAAGCTGCCGCTGTAGGGAGGCGAAGAAATCTGGAGTTAAATAAAGCAGCGGGCTCCAGCAGCGCGCTTCCACCTGGCCCCTCTGCACCGCGCCCGCGCTCCCGCAGCCCCTCGGGTGCGGCGATGAGCGCGGCAGCCCAGCCATGCGCGCGGGGAGCCGTGTTTCGGCGGTGATAAGCTCAGCCTCGCTGCCTGGTTCGAGGCAGGCTGCTTCGTGCCCAGCTTCCAGCCGCCGTCACGATAACGGATGGAAGCGGGTGGCGAAAAAAACGGAGGAGCTCAGATCTCCCCGCGGGGAGACGGGAGCTGCAAAGGCGCTCGCTGCGTGCAGCAAAGCAGCGCCAGCCAAAACGCAAAGACATCCCCCACCGGAGCCGAAGCAGCGAGCTCTCTGGAGAACTCTTGCCACAGCCTGCTGCTTTTATATCTGGTCAATAAACATTAGGTGCAATAGATGTTTCTTTGTCGATGCCTTTATCTGAACTTCAGTTACACTGGATGCTAGCCGGGAGCCATAAAATGCTTTATGCTGGTTTATTAAAGAGGAACTTCAATTACCCTGTTAAGAATTGACCATTCTCACCCAGTATATGAAAATCAAAATCTGTCAGTGTGGCTCAACGATGATTTCTTGTGTCCAGGAGAGGAGAGGGCTCAGTGCTGCTGCTGAGCTGTTCCAGCGCACGCCAGATCTCCCGGTACCACGAGGCCGTTTCCACGTCTGCTGCCGCGACGTCTCCTGCCTGCAGACGCCGTCTGTCCTGCATCGCTTTGTGAATGGGGTCAGAGCAACACAGAAATGTGCTTGAATGAAAACCCAGCCCTGGGGGCTGGAAGCCAAGCTCTGAGCTCCTGCTTGGGATTTTGTTTGGGGGTTAAAAGCAACCATGAGGTGGGGTGATGCATTCAGGGGATATGTTGGAAGCATTGCTGAGCCTAGCTCCTATAGAAAAGGCGTTGTGTGCACGCTCTTCCTCACCTGCTCGTGGAAAGCTGGGCACAGTCTGCACCTCAGGCTTTGGCAGCATCTTCTGCCTTCCTCAGGGCATTGCCTGCGAGAGCATCAAGTTGGTGCGTGCAACTGAAGCTGTGGGATTTCTGTGAGGACCAGGCACTGATGGCCAGAGAGGTGAAGCACTGGCAGCACCAATCCTGAACTTGTGCTGTTTCACACCAGACCACAAACTGGCAGCTCGGCTGCTTAGAGGGAGACGTAGTTTTGTGAGTACGGCTGAGTGACAGCCCTGCAAACAAAGCAGAAATGCTGCCGAGTGGTTCGTGGTTTGTCTGGGCTTCCCGAGACCTTTCTCTTTGGTGACTCAGGATCTTGTCCTTCACACGCTCAGAAACACAAAGGATGCTCAGGCACTCTGCTTGTGGCAAACCTGCTTTCTTGTTGTTGCTGGTTGTTATTAATCCCACTAAGCCAAATGGTACGGATTGTGCTGAGGGGGGAAACTGCAAGTTGCTATCCAAGCCACGCAGGCTGACGAAGGCCTGGAGCCAGCAGGTGTGTGTACCAGGTGTGTGCCCACCTCCCCACCTGAAACCCAGTACCGTAACCTGACCAGGACATCTCCCTTTGCACGGTTGTTTTGCAGCCTTCCCAAAGGGTTATATGGAGGAGAGAAGTGCAGCGTGGCAGAGCTCGCCCAGAGGTGTTGAAGTGGCTGCAGATCCTACAGGCAGCAGGAACGATGAGGAAAGGCCTGCTCTAGGGGCTGCCATCACCTGCCACTTTCCACAGAGCTCATCAGAAATGCTCAGGATCTAATTTCTCCCAAATCCTCTGGTGGTCGCAGCCGATGCTCCTCCCTGTGCAGCTCCAAGC
The DNA here is from genome assembly GCF_964211825.1 of Aythya ferina. Taxonomy (NCBI): domain Eukaryota; kingdom Metazoa; phylum Chordata; class Aves; order Anseriformes; family Anatidae; genus Aythya; species Aythya ferina. Next base: position 8,979,632 of record NC_140298.1, read on the forward strand.
ACGCTGGGTCCTGCTCGAGAAACAGCATCCAGAAGCTACCGAGTGGCCGGCGCGAGTTAACCGGTAATAGCAGCAGGAGCCACTGAGTCTGTAAAGCAAAATCAATGATGCAGGATCTAAAAGCCGCACTAAATAACTCCTCAATAATCATAAATCTCGTTACCAACAGCTCTCAAGCTGCTTTACGATGGAAATGGTGCTCTCGCTTTGCAGAGGGGAAGATTCGGGCGTCGAGGAACGAAGCGATCGTTCCTAGAGGTGCAGGAGGGAAGCGAGGGGCTGCATTGCTGTGCTGCCTTGCCTCCCTCCCACGGCTGAGCGGATCCGTGCGGGAGCAGCCTCGCTGGCATTTTGTGGCTCTCCAGCAGGTGTCTGGGGGAGCTTTTCCTGCTGGGCACCAGGCTCTCGGTCTGCCCCTGCAGACAGGAGCCCGCCTGAGGGGTTTTGTCTCCTCCCTGGGTTCTGCGCACGGTTCAAGCCTCTGTTTTGCAGCAGGCGATGGGAACAGCAGCGCTCGGGAAATGCTGGTGCCTGATGTACACACGTAGCTGTGTGGCTCCAGCCGTGCTCACTGTGTTTCTCTCCCTCTCTCTTTCAAAAACCCGTTTTTTCTCTTAACTTACTTAAAAATGACACCTGCACAGGGCCCAGGCAAGCCTGTGCAAGGGGCAGCCTCGTCACGGGGTTGCTGATGGGAAGCAGATGCCCCTTGGGAATTGGGGTTGTCAGCAGCCGCAGATGGCTCAGGGCTCAGTTTCCCAGAAGGGCTCCTGAGGGGCAGGGAGAAATTCAGGTGCAAAATCCGAAGTGCAGGGGCCCCGTTTCAAGCCAGAGCCTCTAACCCGTTTCTTACACACACACCCCTTTTTTTTTCCCTACTTCTCTGTAAATCGGTTAAACCAGTGTTTGCCTCACGCAAGGCGGTGATGATGAATGAACCCCTAAAGCACCGTGCCGCGATGAAAGAAGAAACACCGCCCTCGGGGATGCGCTTCGGGGAGCTTATGCTGGGGACGAAGAGGAGGAGAACACGGGCTGCGATGCCCGCGCTGCCTTTTTCCTGAGGATGAGCCTGATCTTTTGCAGCCAAAATCCTGACGCTCGGGCTCATCGCAAGGGCTCTCTCTCCTCTCTGCCTCGGCAGAGGGCGGCAGAGATCGGAAGAAAAACGGCGACAGCAAGCTGCGGCAGCGGCCGGGAAGGGGAGGGGGGATTTATCCCTGCTGTGCCTGTACACGAGCAGCCCGCTGGGTTGCAGAGAGGGTGCGGGTCCCCCCCGGTCCCTCCTGGTTCCCAACCAGCTCAGAAACCCCAGCGAGGGCTCAGCCCTGCATCGCTGGTGCATAGAAGGAAGGTGAATGTATTTCTGGCCTCCCGGCCTGCGCCTTGCACCAGGTCTCGCTCCTGTCCGCTGGCTGGCAGGAGGAAAACGCGGTGGTTAAAGGTTTGCAGGGAATGGAGAAAAGCAATTCGGAGTGACACCCGCGCCGCAGGCCTTGCTCTGAGCTGCCGGGAAAATAGAGCGTGCAAAATGCTCTCCGTGCCTCCTGCCCAGCGGAGGGAAAAGCCTCGAGGAGGGACCTTTCCCCCGGCAGCGATTTGGGTTCACGCCGTGGCAGCAGTCAGCCCCTTTCCCTCCCTTGGCTTCAGCTGCAGGCACCCGACCAAGACGGTGCCGGGCAGCTCCTGCTTGCCTCCTGGGGCTGGGCTCATGCAGGTTTGCAGCAGGGGAGCAGATCTCTGCAGCAGGGTGCAGCACGGCACCGGCGAGCGGCACAGCACGTCAGCATCACCCCCTTTCTCAGGCTGCTGCACCTCTGTGGGGCACTGCCCAGCAAGGCAGGCCTGGAAACGTTACCAAAAACCAAAGGGAAGGCGCTGGGTATCCATTGCCCCGGCTCTGCTGGCTGCCTCAGACGTGGGGGAATTTCCTCATAAAGTGATTCAGCTTTGCATTTCGGGAACGCTGCTTGCTGGGCTGTAGAACAGGGTCGTTAGGGCTCCAATTATTTCCACCGTATGACAATTATTAAATTATAACTTTTGCTTACCAGAAGCTGCAGCAGAAGGAAGGCACCAACGTTGCTTTTCTTTGGCGTGAGCCTCTCCCTGAAGCAGAGCTGTCTGCTGAGGATTTGCAGATACATATTTGGCATATCTTTGAGGGATTAAACAGTCTAAAATATCCACTGGGCTGCTGACTGCTTTGGCACGGTGTCTCGCCTGTTCAGATATGACTTTCAATTGTGCCTTTCGCTTGTGCTTTATTTTTGGGGGCTTAGTTTATTGCTTCCAGGCAAGTTTCTGACAGTTGTCAGTATCCCAGGCAGAAAACCTGGTGAAAAAGTCCTGAGATCTCAGCTGCTGCAGCATCAGCCTTGTAAGCTCTCAGGCATTTCTCCCTGCGAAAGGAAGGAGCAGGGTGCTTCTTGCCTCTCTGCTCTCTGCTGGGAAATACCGGGGTTGCATCCTTCCTCCTCCTTCCTCTGCAGGGGTATTCAGCTCTTTTTTTCCCCACTGCCTCTTGGATGCAAGACTGACAGGCAATCTCCAGATACGGATCTCCACACGAGTGGGCTCAGCACCATCTTTACCACCGTTTCTTGCAGCAGCTGAATTTCAGACTGAAAATGTTGGCAGCAGCTGTGACGATGCTGAGGACGGGTGCTGGGGAGTTTCTCAGGCGTGTTCTGTACATGGGCCCTGAGGTGCCGAGCAGGAGATAAATGAGCAGCCCTGCCAGGTGACAAGGGCCTTAGCACAAGGGGTCGAAGGGTGTTTGTTGGCATCCTTGAAGATTTTTTGAAGATTTGGAGCAGATTTTTAAATGTAGGGCTCTAGCTAGGAGACCCACTCTTCTGCCGAGGGCTCGCTCATCCCTGGGAGCAATCCCACCTCTCCCAAGCACGTAAAAATAGAGAAGGAAATACAACTGGCCAAAGGCCACAGGTATACATACAATTGGGGTGAAAACTATTAGTGGGAATTCTGAAAAGCCTGTTAAAAGGAGATTTTAAGGATGATTTTTTTTTTTTTAAAGTTATTTACAATCTTATCTAGAGCTCAAAAGAAAACGGCCGGCTTTCCAGTTTTGAAGGTTTTGACTACAAACCTCATCAAAAATGTATTGAGGAAAATATTTCAACATCTTTTCAGCAATCCCCCAGCAGGTCTCGCTGTGAATGCTGAAGGCTCATTTTAAAATTGGTTTCTGTAAACAAAGCAACGCGCATCTCTGAAATTCATTTTCGCTGCATATTTTCTGTGTTCAGGAGCAGTTCCCTCCCACAGCTGCTCACAGAAAGCAAACCACACGGGGTTAAGAGCCCAGCCTCAACAAATTTGTTTAAAAAAAATAAATGCAAGGGAGTGTTTTAAAAATGGATGGTGCCTTTCAGCACCCAGGAAGAGGTTTGACTGTTGAACTCAGGTATTCGTAGTTAACAGAAACTGAAATTTGTTCAAGCAGGGAGGCTTTAAGGGGCACAGAAACCCTGAAACTCCGAGGCTGGTAAGGGAAGAAGCCAGTGGTTTGCAATTAGCAGCCAGGTCAACCAGAGGCAGCTGGGAGGGGAGGGCTGTGCTCCTTTAGACATGCGATGCCCTCAGCTGGGCAGGAGGGTGGTGGGAGAGGTGCAGGCTGCTCCAGGGAGGTGCTGCCAGGAGGATGGGGGTACTGGGGGATTACAGGAGGGAGGGGATGAAAGTCATGATGAAATGTCTTTTTTTGTTGTTGCTTTTAGTTATTCCTTTTAAATAAACGTTTGTATTTAATTTCTTCCTTTTCTCCTTAGTGGGCGTTAGGTCATTCTGGTCCAACAGAGAGTAGCTGCTGACACGGACACTCGGAACTAGCAGGCAATGCGAAGTTACTTTTGGGGCACGTGAGTGTTTCTGGTTGTCCCCCTGTAATGGTCGTACAGCTCAGCAGCAGCTCCCTGTAGCGTGCTGGGCTTCTCCTGTGTCTTTCAGCCAGCAGGTTGGAGCTGTGCTGCCCTAGCCCAGCAGATTCCTGTTCTTACAGTCTGCTCCTCATCCTTCTGTGGCTCTTCCATCTTCTCCTTTCAGGGCATGTGAGCTCTCTCTGCTGTAAGCAGGGTGTCAGGTCTGTGCACACAGTGGGTTTCCTCACCTCTACCCCTTTGGGAACAGCATACTACTTATTTATATATATATGTATATATATATATATATATATATATAATGTTTCCTTTTTTTTTTAATTTATTTATTTATTTTTTTAGATCTTCTGGGTGTCTCTAATGCTTATAATGACCGTGTATCATGTATTAGTCTTGTTCAAGCCAAGTTCATTTTGGGGGATGCCAGGGGAGCCCTTGCTTGGGGATGAGGAAATCCTCCTTCCTCCAGCTCTTTAAAGCCTCTTCAGCTCTTTTTGCTGGAACTCTTCCCTGATCTGTTATTATAAATGAGATGTTCCTTGGAGCTATGGCAAGTGAGTTGTAGCAGTAGTAAGGGTAAATTAAATTTCCCGTGGTTCCATCTCAAACAATTCATAATCTGGGCTATTTGAGAGCCATTCAAAGGTCCTAAGCCATAACCATATTTATTACTTCCATTTTGTTTACACCAGCTGAGGAATTCAACTTTTTGTACTGCCTGTTCTGTATTAGTGTAAGGGAATAGACTGCTGTGACTGGAACAATATTTGTGTTGCAATTTGCCTTCAGAAAACAGTTTTGAATAGCAAATGTATTGAAAATGGGAAGCAGGAAGAAAAACCATGTGCTTACATTTCAATTCATAAATATGTATTTTGTGGAACAGGGGCAAATTGGAAAAACTACGTGGGCTGAATGTGGGAAGCCTGTAAGATTACATGGGGTCAGAGGTGAGAGGGCTTCTTGTCAGATGTATTTTGTTTCATGGCCATTACAGAAGCTGCACTAATGTTGTCATCCCTAGGTGCTGACTTCCACTGTATGCCTAGACAACGTGGTCAGAGCTTGTAAGTACTTCGACAGCAACAGGGGAGGCAAGCTGGTGAAACTACCTCGTGGCTTAGAGAAGCCTCAGGGACAGGATCTGCACGAGGGTGCACATTGCTTGTGGGATCAGGTAGAAATGAGTGAGTTTGGGTGGGGAGAGTGATGAAGAGGGGAATTAGCTGGCTTCATACACATCCCTGTGTGGGAGAAGAAAGGAGCACAGTGGTGAGGTATTGCAAAGCTTCAGTTCAAGATAGGCCTGAAGAAGTTTATAATCCAGTGAGGTCTTGTCCGTCAAAAGTACCTCCGTGCACAGTTGTTATTGTGTCCTGTGTTACCTAGTGAGTTTTGAATTTGTTACTCAGCACTGAGGCTTCCTTGGGTACTTCCCTTAGTTCGAACCAATTTTCAGAACTGATTTCAAGGTTTCAAAAGTATCTTAAACTTTAAAGAAAAATTGTAAAGGGTGACTAAGGCTAGATTACAGCCTGACTGTCAGCCAAAACTGCTGTACAATGCCTCTAGTCCTAAGTTGCATGGATGTGCAGAGGTCCTCTTTCCATCTCCTTCCAGTGTTGCTGCCCTCTGTCTGCTTAATTTTTCTGCACTGGTTTTCTGCTTTGATTTATTTCTCACTTGTGCTGCCTGTATCAGGAGAGTCACGATTCTGCCTCAATCTCTTTGAGCTCCTACCTGCATGTTTCCTTTTTCCTGATACCCTTTCTGGCACACAGCTGATCCAGATTTCCAGAAGGCTCCCCCACCTGGAGAGTGGTGCTTTACTCCTGGCTACCAAGGTCTCCTTTCACTTGGTACCCTTTAACACTGTCCATCAAATCACCACTTGGCTTTTCAGTGACCAGGCCATTACCACTGTCTCTCTCTCCCCTTCAAGCCCTTCCTTCCTCTGACACCAATTCTGCAGCTCGACTCCCCTTGTGATACCTGCTTATGGATTCCTAAAAACTTCTTACACTGATGCTGCATCACGCAACTCTCCTACTCGCTCTGGTGTACAAAGACAGTCTGGACACATACTCATCACCTTGCTCGAGGTGACAATCCTGAAAGGTGCTTCTCAACTCCAGCCAAACCCCTCAGTTTGTTCTTCTCATACCTGCCTTCATCTCACTGAGCTCAAGGCCAACGAATATGAAGACAGTTTTCCAGGCCTTTTTTTCCTCTCTCCACTGGACAGCTTCCCCATCCTACCTATTGCTCAGCCTTGTAAGCTGGGTGTCATTGATTCTCATCTGTTTCTTGGTCTACATCCAGGTTTCCTGATAACCCTGCTGCCAGCTGAGGAGGTTCAGGTGACTTTCAAGTGACTTCTGAAGCAAGAATATATGTTGTCAGCCTTCTCACAAGGGGAAGGCGATATTAACAACTGCGGGGACACATCCCTCCCAGGCAGGAAGCTGCAATGTGCGCTCATTTTGTTGGGTCTGGGTGCTGCAGGATGAGCAGCAAGCTGTGGGAACTCAGAGTTCATGAGAGGCAAATGTTGGGCCTCACAACTTGGAGGAGAAAGTCATCTCTGAATGCTTTCATAGGGACCTGCATGTGTTTGGCACCATGCTTGCCTTAGGTTGACGAATGTTGGCTTTCATGGGGAATAAATCTTGGTGCTTACTTGGTCTTGGTGACCACCCTGGCTAAAGAACAAACTGCCTCGGAGAGACCATGAAGCAAATGCCAACGCTTCCTTGTGGAAAATTGTGGAGTGGGGAATAAATATGGATTGTGGGTTTTACCCTTTTCTTTCTGTGGAATCTGACTCACTCTTCTCTTCTGTTGTAGCCAAACTGTGGGGTATCTCCCTTCCTACGTAGGAGGCCAAAACATAATGAATGGGTGCTTCCAGGCTTTGCCTGACTACTGGAGCAGTTGGATGCAGCTGCTAAGTTTGAGGACCAAGAGGATGTTCAGCCAACACTGACTGTAACCCTGCTGTGAATAGGAGTTATACAGGCTCAAGAAACTTACACCTGTGCTGACTTGTGGTGTCCCAAATTGTGTGAGCTTGTCTAAGGCCAGACTGAATCAAACCCTTCTGACACTTCTGTACTTGGTTAGATGTGGTTATCTGAGGACAGCAGAGCTAAAGCACTGATAAATATTGATGTTCAAACTATTGCAAAATACATGGCTCTTGCTAAACTTGGTCTCTTTTCCCCTCTTTTTATAATGGCAGGCTGCCAGAGATGTTGCCCATGTTCTTCAGTGTGTGCATCTGGTTTTTGCTCAGCACCCTCCCGGCTGTCACTAACCCAATACAGACCTGTTGTGTCTGTGGCAAAGAGCTTTCTATGGCTTCCTATGTGACTTGGGACTCAGGAATACCTGTGTGGTGTGGATTTGGGGTTAGTGTTGCTTTTTTGTTTGTTTTTAACCAAAAGCACATGTTTAGTGGCTGGCTTCTATTGAGAGTCTGAGAGCTTAGCTCAGCCTTAGACCCTTGCTACCCTCACCTTCCATCTCAGCGCAGCCGGCTGCTCTAACAGAAGCTGGCATCCAGGTTTTACTCCTGGCACAGCATTGCTTGTTCAGTGAGGCTGCAGTAGCATTAAAAAGAAAAGATGCAAGAGCCCAGCCGCTGGCTGCTGGCCTTAGGCTACCTGAAGCAGTTGGCTGTTCATGCAGAAATGCTTTCTGAGCACTGGAATTCCTTAATGGTGTTTTGACGTCTAACACCCAATCAAGTCAGCGTTAGATGCTTATTATACTCTGTTCTCTGAAAATGCCACGAGGTAGTTATGTGGTTGTTTACATGCTGAAAAATAAACATCACTGCCTTTTCCTCCTGGAAACGAGTACGGGAACAGCAGGGAAGGCTCTGATATGTAGTAGTGACACCATTTATTGTTTGATACCATCAGCGGACGGCATTGTGGCTGCTCAGATATCCACTCTTACTGTTGAGACAGACTCTGAAAGCCCTAAACGATAACACAGCCTTGTATAATCTGCAAAAAGCCCTAACCAAACCAGTATAGAAAACAATTGGGGGTGAGAATAGAAAATCTTGGGTCAGGGAGTCCGATGTAATGTCCCTCGGGTATGTTTGGAGCTGCGGAGGGGAGAGCCCTGTGTGGCTCTGTCTGAATGAGGAAAAGCTGCTGCTCCATGTCTCAGGAGGGACAGCAGGCAGCTCCAGCCCCATCGCTGCAAAGTGACATAAGGCAAGCAGTGCCTTGGGCAGGGAAGCCCTCTGTTACTGAGGGCTTAAAATAGTTGTAAATCACAGAAGTATAAATGTTGACTCAAACCCCCTTCCTGTGCAGATCATGGTGTTTGCACAAAGCGAGCTGTCTCCAGCTGCGTGCAGCTGGGTGGCTCACCTCAGGCTGCGTGCAGTGCCACTTCTCTCCCTCTTCCATTATTCTGGTGCTGTGCTGCTGCAGGAAGCCAGCCCCACACTGGGGCGGCTGAGAGGAGCAGCAAGAACCCCTTGCCGTGGCTGTGCTGATACATTCTGCTTTACCTGGGATGCTTGTTTCTAGTAATGCAGTTTTCTGTCGTCTTAATATATGAACCCCTCTTTCAAAATAAATGAACAGACGACTTCACCTGTGCACATCTTTTGTTCGCACAGGGTGCTGGCTTCTTACAATTATAAAGGCTATAACACCTACAGACCAATACTGAAGGCAAAACAAGCACAGCTTGTTCTTACAGTGCCATATTGATGCACAAATGTGGTTGCTGTTGGTGGATAAGGACCACGTGATGTTTTTGCATCCAGTTCACTGAGATTTTTGTTGCATGAATTCCTGCTCCTTTAAATGTTTAGCTTGTAGCTGGTCTTTAAACATTTAAGTAGTTCATGTCAGCAGTCCAAGGGGGTACTAATGACTCTGCTCCCAACTGTGGGTTGTAATCAGCACACCAAGGTCAGCCAGAAGGCCTGGGTTCACCACATCCTGGGATGTATGGAAAATCATCTGGGCAGGGAGGCTGGATGGCTTCTAACAGGTTGGTCTCCTCCTGACGAGTGCACCGTTTGACGCAAATGTGTGTAAGGACACACACAAATGTCTCTTCCATTTTGTGTGTGTGTGCCTGGCGTTATTCATTATTTGGAAATATGTGGCGTAACATTGTATTATGCACAGGAAAACTGAGCAGATGGATGCTGACTGCCCTGTTCTTCACATAGAGGTCTATCCAGGGCTGCTTCACTGCCCAGACCTGGATATCTTGATGGCACAATGCACTCACACGCAAAGGACGTGTCTCCAGGCACCTCTGTGCTGTACACATGTGGTATGTAGCATGACTGGGAGAGTCCCTAAAAGTGCTTCCCCAAGCTGGAGCCATCCTATCTGCTTCGGGCCACAAGCACACAAATATTTGTGCAGGGATGGAGTGGCTGCCTGCTGTGTCGAACAGTAACACAGGTGAAAGGAGCACAAGTATTTCTACTCCTCCATTGTGCTGCCTACAGTGGAAGCACAAGTTCCCCCCTTTTTTGGGGGGTGGACAAGGTGTGAAGATTGTGTGAGACTTTGCAGCCGCTTCTGCCTGAAAAAGCTCAAGGAGGAGGCTGATAAGGATTTGTTGTGGAAGCTGAAAATGGCTGTTGGGAGAAAAAAAGCACTGAGAGGGAGGGGACCTTTTCAGAGGCTACCTGCCAGCAAACCGAACTTCTACATCGTGATCTGAACTATGGCCCCTTCTGTTGGCCAGGTTAGCTTGTTCCCTTCGCACTGACTTTCCCTTCCATTTGCCTACAGTTACCCTGATGGACACAGGCTGAGTTACCAAGTGAGGAGTGTCTGCAGTATGTGTGCAGTGGAGAGCTGAGCAGCTGGCTCTGAGAGTGGAGAGCTCTGCTGATTAACCTCCACAGCATAGCTCTGCCAGAAAGAGTTTTACCTTGTAGGATGAACTAGGAGTTTCTGACAGTCCTGCTTGATTTATTTTGATGGCTATTGTTTAGTGAATTGACCCCACGCCTCTCCTTTGAGAGATGGGCTTTTATTTATAACTGTTTATGGGCATCCTGCTCCTTGCCTGCACTGCCTTCTGCACCCAGCTTGAACACTTATTTTTGTTACTTGCAGTCATCTGCAGCCAAGAAGAAGTTTTATGCTGACAGGCAGAGATGATATGCTGATGTTAAGAATTCCAAGACAGCTGATACGTTGAAATGGTATCTCACTTGCCTTCAAAGTCTGTCTTCGCACTGGACTATTAAAATGCTAAACATATAGGGAAGTTTTCTGAAAGTAAGCAACTTGTCATAAACTAATCATACACAACTGTGTTCATTCAAATGTTATGTTCAGTAGTGGTATTTGAAAATACAAATAGTACCTCACTAGGCATATCTCCTTGCTTTGTGTCTGTCTTGGGTCTGAATTCTACATTTGGATGTGCGGCTAGAGTTGAAACGGGTTTGCTGCATGTGGTGTCGTGCAAGCAGTGGTGTTTTCAAGGTGACTGCACAGTCTTTCCCCAGCGAAGTTCCACCAAAAGCACTTCTGCTCTTCTCGTACCTAGACAAACTCATGGAAATGCTGTATTGCACACCAACAAGGGCAAAAATCTATCCTTATTACAAATAATACAACCAGAAGGGAAGAACACCTTCTGAAGCTCAGATTCCAGAGATTTGAAGTTTAAAAATCAGTAAAGTTGAAAACAAATCTTCAAAAGTAGCTGTTTTCTGGAGCCAGATGGCTCTTGAGGCCATCTCAGCATATTTTATCTCAGCATAAAAATAAATTTTAAAAATGCATGCTCTCAAACCAGATGCTGATCACATTCACAGTGTTTGTCTAGGCCAGTGGCTTTCTTTCCTGGGGAACATGAACATCACTACACTGGATGATCAAGGAGTGCACTGCATTGCTAGAAAACTCTGTACTATGTGCAGATAGTAATTAGCTGAGGTCCTGAAACACAAGGGAATTTATCCCTTATGCATTAGCTAACGAGACTCTTCTCACAATCTATGTAAATATTTTTTTAAGCTTCCAAGGACAATTGGGCAGAGGGTTCCGTAGGATATTTACACACTATACAGTGTTATTTAATGTGTGCTGCTTTCCCGTTTTTTCAGTGTTCTGACTGTTCTTGTACCCTACAAAAGAATAGGTTTCAGTTCAGTTCTCCACGTTCTTTGCTGCTTCAGATATCCTTCATAGCATTCCCTCCCACTTCTTAGCTAAATGTTTCCAGTATTTTCAGCCTCTGCCTACCCAAAGCTCATCTGTTATTACCTTTTTGAAGCTCCAAATCAAGCTCACTTCTGTGCTCTCAACTATCTTGCAGATACACTGAACAGAATTCAAGAGATGCTGCATCCTTCAGCAGAACCTGTGCTATTTCATCCTGGTCATAACACAAATCTTGACATTATATGCTTCCTACAACAACATTTCAGAACCTCTACACTAAATTACAGCAGCCTGGCCAGATCATTTTTTTAAGATGCTAACTTTTCCCCACCCATAGATCTCAATGGCAGGACATCATCTCAAATGACTTACCTCATTTGAGAGGGCAAGGGTTGACCTGGATTGGTTTTGTATGTAGTTCTTAATACAGGAACCTGCCTTAACAAAATTTCTGAATGTTTTTCAATGTGTAGGCCAGTTTGAAAATATACTATTATCCTGGTAACAGCTTTGCAACAGTGCAGTTGGGTAATACAACCTCAGTGAGTGAGGGAAGAGGTATGTGTATGAGACAGAACATTAAGGCAGTATAGTCAGCAGCAGTAGTCTGGGCTATTAACTGCTTTAACTCCTGTACTTTCTCTTGACTTTGCAGACGACCAAGAACATGTCTGAAATCTGAAATATCATATTCCTATCCTTATATTTTAATGCCCTTTCAGTGACAAGGGTAACCTTTATAACTGTCTATGAAAAAGTTTTATCTTGGGGTGAAAAATAGCCTCATAAAGCAATCCCCTTAAAAAGAATGTGTCACAAGTTACTGTTCCATAAAATACACTGAGCTCCAGTGCTTAGAATAATGAGGATAAACCTTTTCCAGTACTAAGCTCTTAACAAAAGCCCGCATAAGCAGTATAATTTGCAGAGAAAAACTTGCTATACATTTTATCATAACTGAGATGCATTTACTAAGCACCACATGATTCCTTTCTTACAAAGGTGTAGCCTTCTTTGATCTTTGTCCCCTCAAAATACGTGTAGAAGTAGCTTCCTGCAGCTGATACGCTTATTCCGTAACTGTTCTCTTAAAGGGGGTCAGGAAGGCTTCTGAGTTGCCAGCAAGAGTAGAGTGCTCCCGGAGCAATTCTTGCTTTCTTACCAGCTCCTTTGTTGTGGCTTCAGGGGTCCAAACCTAGAAAATAAAGGTAGTTGTAGTTACTTTGGGCAGGGCTTCTGCAATAAGAAAACACTTGGCTAAACCAAGCTATGTTTTAGCCCTCCCTTCTATCCTGAGATGTAGAACAAAACCAGTGCAGCTTCCCTGCAGGTACCACATCATCTTGTATATACAAGCAGAGCACTCCTGTCACTTCTAATCTGTAATATGCTGAGGGCTCAGCTCAGGGCTAATGGCAGGGAAGAAGACCCAAAGCTTTTTATTTAGAATGACTGATTCAGGCCCAAGATCCTCTGAGTGGAAAACAGTAATTAACCATAGAGTCACTGGCAGCATAGGCTTATTTCCCTGAGACCACTGCAGAAACAAGCTCAAATCAGAGTTAGGGAAATGGTAAATTCTAAACAAACAAAACTTCTTGGTCAGCAATGGTATTTGTTTCATATATAATAAAAATCTCCATGATCCTCTTTCATTTTCTCAATTATTTGTGAGCATTAACAGGTCCCTAATACAAAAGTGATACTTTAATTATTTTAACTCCAGGAGTTAAATGTTTATTGTGCTGTGATTCACTTCACTCAGTGTCACTGACATAAGAAATCAGGTAATAAGTGATTGAGAAGGTGAGTTAGAAGTTGGTGCTGGTCCCTTAAACAAGGACTCCTATCCTTTAAGTGTTCTGTGTGAATATTAAAATTCATACCATGAACATGGTTGCATTTGTATTTAATGTGGTCTACTTTCATCCTAGTTTTAAAACTGGTAAGAGCTCAGTTTCTGTGACTTGTTATAATACATGTGGACATACATATCACCTTTTAGGTTTATTGTTGTTTTGTGGCAATCTTTACTCTATGTCATATCACCTATTAGTTAGTTAAATTGTGAAGCCCTTTCATTGGTTTGTTGTTGTTTTGGACCTACAGTAAGGCCTGCTCACAAAGGGGAAAAAAAAAATCATAAGTAGCTAGAAAACAGAATTGATCCAGGATTGAATCATGTTGGAAGCACCAACTTTTCAAGAGATCTTTCTCTCTGAAAGAAGCCATTCCTATGTTCCTGACTTTCAGTAACTGAAGGAGAAAGCAAACAAGATCTAATACAAACCAACTGGAATCAACTGTGAACCCTTCTACAACTTCTTTGCTGAAACTGTGAAGCCATTGTCTTTTTTTCCAACTAAATTTTGTTGGGATGCCAAGTTTTCTAATCAGCTGTTCAGAAATGTACAATGTGAGAGATGTCAGCTTCTGAAGACATGACTGGAATGAAGCCCTGACTCTGAGCTGCACGTCATGCAAAATGCTGGGTGCTTTGCTAATGCACTTTGACTCTGGGCCAGACTCCTTGCTAGTATAATTGGTCCAGTTTTCACTAATTAAATGACCAAACTCTTCATACTGACCTGCAAAGAATGTGATCTGTCTACCTTTAACATAAAACTGTAGTTAAGGTTTGCTATTGTACGTACTTTTCTGGGTTCGAATGCGATATCTTCTTTCTTAGTAGCACCACTGGTTATCAGAGAGTTCAGATAAATAACACTGTCCGTAAGGGAATGTGCTGCCTTTTCAAGATCAGGTTTTTCTATAACTGCCAGAGATACCTGTGAAAGCTAAAAGAGAAGTGGTTAATCCATTGCACACATGTTGCATTTAGAAACAAAGCATACATCCTCTGATACTTGTTTTACCATCCATTCACTGTGTGTGTGTGTTTTCTGAATCTGTTCAGGATGTGTTTTTCTTAAAGCTTTTTTTATATATATCAGAAATCTGTGAGGGAAGCACTTTAAAAGGTAGGGGATGACTCTCCTTCTTGGACATTAGAACATTAACTGCTCTTCAAGACTCACTAGACTATCACCTAGTACCATTGGTGTTTCCATCCTGTGGCAGGTGATGAGTGTCAGAAGTTGTCATCCTCCCTTCTGTGAAAATCCTATACTACCCTCGAGAAACTTAAAACATGATCAAAAGGCAGAAATCAGCATGTGGCTACTGTAACACGTTGACTACAACATCCAGGGTGGAACTGATGATGGAGACTGCCAGCAACGCAGATAAAATTGCATTTTCTCTCTAAATAGCACCCCAGGTCTGATTAGCAATTAACACTGGTAAATCAGGAAGACTTCATCCACCACAATAAGGTAATCAGAATATGGTCACTGAGGCTGATGTCTGCGTGGGTGGTGGGAAAATAGTAAGGTACTCAAGGCTCCAGGAGGGTGCAGAAAATGCATTGGCAAGTACAGCAGCCAAATGCGTCGGTGTGGGCTTTAAGAAATAGGACTCTTCTCGACGGTGGAAGAAGGATATGAGACAAATGGGAAAATCAGAAGTCAGCAAGCCTGATATCAACTCAGTATGTTCAATTTAGAAGAGGAAAAAGATGCTTCTACTGACTTGAAGGGCCTTGAATTGGTCATATCCTTTGAAGAAACATGTGCTTCCTTTGAGAAACTGCAGTTAGCAGTTTTCAGTATTCGGACATCATAGTTAGGTGATCATTAGCGTTAGGGGGAAGGAAAGGAGGAAAGATTTTACATTCCTTGTCAGTGGTAAAGGATACAATTCTGCAGTGGGATTAGAGAAGGCACAAAATCCATAGAAATTACCAAATTACTGTTTTGAACAATGAACAAGTAGTAGTACTGGCAAAAACAAGCCCTGCTTCTGAGAATACTTTAACTTCCTGCTTTATACAGACTGATGGCAACTAAAGAAATAAACACTACTAATAAATCAGTCCTTTCTCCCCATTTCTCATACCTCTTCTTTCACAGCTTGCATCTCTGCAGGTGTCACTGTAGAAGGTGACCTTGGCTTTGCAACTTTTTCTTTCTCTGCTCCTTTTTTTTCCGATACCATAAGCAAATTGTCCAGTTTATTTTGAAGCAGATCGATTATTCTAGAATCTGCAAATACCTTAGCAATATCAAGAGCGTTCTTTCCTGTATTTGAAAATAAATACCTGTTTAAGCCCTGAAAATAAATCTTGGCACTTGTTGTAACTGGATAATGACACTACAGTCAACAGAACTTAATTAGGCATCTAATTTATTAGCCATTCAGTGTGCCAGTAGCCTGCCTGATGTTGGTGTGAGGGCTGGCAGTCAGCAGCACTGCTTGCAGAAATAAAGGCTTGCAGAAACGAGCCCTGAAACAAGATATTGAAGGAATTGTTGGAAGTGGTTGCTTTGCTTTTAATGTTCTGACGTTTGCATCTTAATATACCGGTCCTGCAGGTTGTCACTTTGATCTTTGAGAGGTGAGAGCATTTAGCACTTGGGATTGGCTAGCATACTACAGGGTTTGGAATTCAGACAAAGTTCTTGTTGGTACCTGCCCCTGCCAGTGGTTGCTCTGTGGCTGGCAGAGTCAAGGGAAAGCCCTGTGGTCTAAGTGGGGCTGAACCTCTTCAGAGCATAATAAAGGGGGAAACTCTTCTAAATCTTATGAGATGAGGCCTTAAAGTAATGGTGAGATCAAACTGCCACCATCAGTTATACAGAATTTCCCAGGATAATAGAAATGCAGAGTACACAGTGCTTCTACAAGCAGGGTTTCACCTTCTAGGCATTTTGGGAAGGGAAGTCTTATTACGTAGCAACATTGTTTCCTACATTACAGCAAGGGCCAAAAAAGCAATGTTAACTGTTTAAATTGCTCTTAAAATAGAGACAATAATAGTCATTGAAAGGTCTGCTGTGAGGAGGCAACCCTTCAGTATCAGTTCAGACTTGTGTTTCTGTTAAGCCGCTTTTATCTCAGGGACAAGTATTTACAGGCTAAGCAGCAAGAATTTCTTTATTTAACTAGTGTTGTCTGTGCGTGCAAAATTACAGGCAGTTGAAATGTGCAGCAGAGTGCACACTGGCCAAAACTAAAATCTACTTTTCCATTCAATAATACTAATAACTGCCTAGATTTTTTTTTTCATTAAAGCCGCTTTCATCTCCAAATGTATCAGGTGAGGAGTAACAGCTATCAGGGATGTTTTCAGCCACAGTCTTGGGGTGGGAGGTTGTACTTATTAATCATGTCATTATGTAACTTCATTTTATAGACATATAAAAAGTAGGAAAGCTGACTAGTTAGAATAGTGATTCCATACTGTAGAGAACTAGTTGAACTTAACTTTACCTTCATCGTAATCCTGATAGCAGTCATAAATTCAGAATACTTCTCAAAACATTCCAATAACTTATTTTTCTTATAAAACTTGTATGCACTTAAGCAGTCCCTGTTGGGAGACACTGATATTTACCATTGCTGTTTGTTGTTTGGATGTCAGCACCTGCATTGATTAAAAAATGTACCATATCCAATCTACAGATCTCAATGGCTCTCATTAGTGGGGTTGCACTGCCTATTGCAGGTGCATCCACTGCTCCTCCAGCCTTCACTATCAGCTCAGCAATCTCTAGGTGTCCATTATAGCAAGCATGATGGAGGGGAGTCCACATGAAATTGTCTGTTGCGTTCACGTCGGCCCTGCAAAAGAGTAAGAGGGGTTGTGGCAGATGATGCCAGACACTAAATACAGTAATTTCTACGGCTCTAAGTACAATCAATGACAACTGCATGATAGTGGCATATTCAGTGTAAATAAGTATTTTCATATTGCTAATGCTACTTTGAAACTGTTTTAGAATGTGATACGTAGCTTGTCATATTCATTGTGTGTGCCTTGGTGGTGATCATGGTCCTCTCGAAGCTGACACAGGGTCCTCCTCCCCAGGGAAGTTTTCACACATACAGACAAAAATAAGCTTTGGGGCAACTTAGTCCTTCTGTAAAATGCTCGTAGTGTTTGTGCTCCAGCTTCCCTGAGGATGGCCAAAGGCGGGTTAAAGAATCCGAAAAAGAAAACTTCTGGGCCAAGAACACGCGCTCCAAAATACATGGCAAAATTGCTTCCTGCACTATTTAAAAATGAGTTAGAGAAGATCTATTACAGAAAAGCCGAGGATTTAAAACTTTTTCAGCTACCATGTCACTGGTCTAGATCCTTCTGCCTCCCAGGTTGGTAATGGCATGTTCTGGAGGCTGCAAGGGCTGGTTTTGGGGTGATATTTGCAGTGTGCTGCCTTCAGAAGAATCTCGGGAAAAGCATTACAGCAGCTGGCTGCCTTGGGAGCTTTTCAGCCAGGGGCATGGAAAGGTGAGGCTTGGGGAACAAGAGCCACTAGTGTTAAAAAAAAAAAACAAAAAAAAAAACAAAAAAAAAAACACTTTGTAGTGTTAAAAGGGAAGAAATATGGTTCCTCATGTCTTTGAACAAAACATGGTCCGTGACCATACCTGGATCTGTTGTCTCCCTCGTGTGCCATGCGTGGGTTCAGAAGGAGTCAAAACTGAGGGAATCCCCTAAAACTCCTGCACACTCAATTACTTTCCATTGTGTTTAGGACAGCCTACAGGTCCTGAACTGCATTATGGACAGTCCCATTTACTCAAGGGACAAAGAGCTGATGTCTGCCTGAAAGACACGGAAGGAGGTAGAGGGAAGAAAAGCTAAGAAGCAAGCTGCTTGCCCAGAGAGCTTTTTTGCTTATCTGATCAGATGGTTAATATTTAACTGTGGATCAAAAGAACAGACTAATCTATTCATCTCTTCTTGCTTAAATTTTTAATCTGTTTCAGAATTCTGCCTTTGCTGAGATCATATAGCAGAAAATTCCCCAGATCTAACGGTTTTATCTTTGTTATCTTGCAGTTGCTTAGCTATTATGACTTACTTGTACGCAGATGTCATTTCCTCTATATTTCTCATTTAAAATGCAGGGTTACACTTACTCTGCTTTCTCTCCCTACCCACTCCCCATGCCTGGACTGATCCTCTTTCTGTCCCTGACTCTCTTTTGTTAACTTCATTCTACGGGAAACAAACTGATTGAAGGGAACAGGAAAGACACAGCACTGACATAAAATTCTTCAGCATTTTCTTTGGATCAAACATTGGTGAATTTGCCTTATTTCTGAGTCTTTCTGGAACAAGGTAGAAAGTAGATACCACTGATTTATGCTTAAACCTCAGCATTTTTTATAGCTCTAAATAAGTATTTAATTTTCCATTTGGTATGCATTTATAATACTGAAATGGCCATATTGTAAAAAGTATTTAAATTCCCATGCCAAAATGAAAGTGTTTGAAAGTCCACAATGTTGAAAGATGCAAAGCTAAAACCGTACTGAAAACTTTCCTTTCTGATTTCAATCAATTTAAAATATCAAAACTAGAATATTTTTTAACTATTATTGCATTTATAGGTCTAAATACAATGAGATGTGACTAGTGCACTGTCTAGTGAGATCTGATGAAAGCAGTGGAGATAAATTTGCTAGATTAATTTGATAACTCTTGCATCTTTATCTTTGGAAGACCTGAATTTACACACTTACACAGCTTTACATATGCTGCAGGAATGTCAGTGTAATTACCAGGGTGCATAAATCTGTACATGCTGTTAAGTCTCTGCAGGATCTCGAGCAATGGCTGGAGACACTTATCCTTAGAAATGAACATTAAAATAAATTCTAGCAACAGGTAGAGAACACAGCTAACGTAAATATTGTCTCTGTAAAATGTTCTCTTAAGCAGTTATCTGAATGTAGGACTGTGGCAGTTTGATCATAAAAAAAAAAGAAGAGATTATGCTATTACATAAATATGACTGATTTTTTCTTAAATTGCTTTCATTTTTAAGCTGTTATGAAGGTTTTTCACAGGTGTATCTGTAGGCTACAAAACTGCTGAAGCACTTCTGAAGAGGGGAACAGACTAAATAGCAACGTGCACTTCTGGAGTAAATCCTGCTGCCTCAGCCTGCTGAGGCTGCAGAGGAAAATGATTCTTGGTAGAGCTGATTCTCTTAAAACATTTGCATGCAAAAGCTCTGGCATGTGGAACAGGGAAGTCTGAGACTTCCTTGATGATTCATCTAAAAGTATCTCAATGATTTCAGGCTAGCCACTTAAGTCAGATTTCCAAAAAATCATTCGTGTAATTTTGAAAGTTATTTTGAAGATGCACTCCTTGAGACATGGATATAAACTAGCCGCAGCTCCAATAGACTACATGTAGGTGCTCTGCATCTAAGTAAAATGTCAGTAGCTCAGACACCAACAATTTCAGATCTGGGAAACTTACCTTTAGATGTTTTTATTTCCTCATTACTAAAATGTAAAAAAAAATAAACTAAACCTCTGTAACTCAGCATCTTACAGAATTATTATGTTAAATAGCATGCATACAAAAACTAAAGTCTGTTGCATCCAAATGTGTATTGGAAATTTATGCTCCCAAAATAGCAATTAAAGAAAATCTTTGGAATGATCTTACCCCTTTTCCAGAAGATACTGCACGAAGTCTATGTTCCCACTTGAGCATGCAGTCATCAAAGGTGTTTTGTAATACTTATCTTTTATGTCTACTGGCACACCCTCCTCAAATGCTTTCTCTAGAGACAGAATGTCTCCTGCCCTGACAAGGAAGTTAATGTTCATGTACATTTTCCTTGGTTCATCTATATACCAGGCACGGTCGTCGTGCACGGGGTGGGCAGATGGGTGGTCTCGGTTAAAGCGGTAGCTATCGGCAGTGTTCTGAACAGCCTCAATCATGTATACAGGGAAGCCATCTTCCCTAAGTGGACACGCACTCTTTGGAATAATGCAAATTGGCACGGGGACAGCAATGCCTCTTTTGCCTCTTCGTTTCTTCCCTTTCTTTCCTTTCTTCCCTTTGGGTCCATAAGATGTTATAAGATAGTTTTTCTGCAAGTATTTAGAGCCTTTAAAAAATTCTTCAGTGTTGATTCCTTCAGGGTCAGCTCTTTCATGCGCTTCAGCAATAGTTTGTATTTGCTCAGTGTCCACAAAGGCACACTGCTTCTGAATAACTGCTATGAAATCATCCTTAGCTACTGTTCCATCTCCTTGGTCAACGGCCTCAAATGCCTTCCGGAGGGCATCCTGGTGCTCTAAGGACCAGTCGTACAGCCTCAGTGCCCACTGGGGGTTCTTCTCCTTAGCTTCAGACTTAGACTTTTTTTTAAAGTTATTTTCAATTTTGCGCAATTCGGTTACTGCTGCTTTAAAACCGCCTTCCTTGGCAACTGCTCTTGGAGTCTTTGCCAACAGGTTTGTCCACGTAGGATCGCAGCCTGACAATATAGACACACTTTCACTGATAGTGCAATGGAATTAATAAATGGCAATTACTTAACGTAAGAGTCTTGTAATATGTGTGTAGCTAATTAGCACAGGTCTACAATTTTATAAAGTCTTAACTATAAATAACAATAGTCAATGCAACCGCATCAGTGATCCCAACCTGGAAAGCTAGGCACACAGCCACATTTGTTTTCCAAAGGGAAATTCACCAGGCAACCCATACTCTACTCCATCTACTCACGAATACATATGGGAAGGGAGAAGTTCAGTGAAAATTTTACATTTTTACTTAAAGTAGCAACCAAGTTTAAGAAGAAACCAACTAAGATTAAGATGTTACTCGCTCTTCTGTATCCCAACACTGTGATTTGGTAATGGACTGTGAGCTAAATATTTGGACCACAAGAACATAACGTAGGATTGTACATGGTCCTACGGAAAGACAATTGGAAGTGGTATGATCATTTGAGTAACTTAGAAAATCATCACAGCTTATTTGGAGTATGTTTTAATACCCACGGGTGCTAAGTTTTCCCCATGACTACAGTGAGATCAGTGAAACAAAACCACTTAATGCTGTCCAGTTCTAAGTTACACAAACCCGTGTTGTTTCTGTTGATTTTCTTGAGAAATGTTTTATTTCATCATAGCCACGCTAGTAGAAGTGAACAGCAATAGCCTATGTTAGGTACTTCTTAATGAGAATCGCACTTGTCACATGATACCCCAGAGAGACAATTCCTTCGCAGATGCCCGAGTGATGTCAGTCTTTCCTCTAACACAGAAAAATAATATATACAATAGTCATGAAGTAACTTCTTAATGTACCTCGTTGTCCTATAAACTTGCAGCAATTTGCAAATCCTCCCTCTGCAGCGTAATGAAGTGGTGTGTTACCGTTCATAGCGATCAGGCCCAAGTCTCCATTATAAGCTGAAATAATCCTCAGGATCTAGAAAAGCAAAAACATGACCACCAAAAGTCATCTGTGTTTCTTAGGAGGGGGGAACTGTGAGACTGATTTACAAATGAAATGCAGTATCATATATTCCCAGTTTACATAGTGAACTTCTCTCCCTTGCCCAGCTGATCAATGCACACATGACACTCATGTTTTCTATAGTACGTGCCTACTTTACTCAGGAATTAGAAACCTCCTTCAGTTGTAGATACCAAGAACAACCTTCACTATTGCAGGCCTGCCGTCTTCAAGACCTATGTGTAATCATTGTGTGCATAATAAAAATTGCATAATTTAATAAAGACAGTAGTTGGGAAGATACAGGGAAGAAATAGCCTCCCTGCAGCTATTTGTATCTGCCTTTCCTACAATGGGAAGGTTTCATCCATGTTACACAACTGTGACATGCTACATGTTGGGGGAAACAAGCTCTCCAGAGGACCTATTCACACCAGACAGCCACAGTAGCACACACACTCTGGGGTACCTTGGCAAAAAAGCTCTGCAATTATGAGAGAGATTCTGTCACTTCTGGCTTCCCTTTGATACTCAAAAAGAAGTGGCTTTTAACTACTAATTACTGTGCTTTGATCAGCTGAGATACTGGACTCCAGATAGATAAATAAATAATGGCCTGGCTTTGCAGCAAGCTGTTCAACACCACAAATGATGATACCTCAAAAAAGCCTCCTTTGGCTGCAAAATGTGCAGCACTGTGTCTTTCATTGTCAAATAGGTTAACGTCGACTCCTCTCTCAAGTATACCACGCACCAGCTCAAGAACACCTTCTCGTGCTGCTTCCATTAAGGCTGTGCGACCCGTAGCCTGCAAGGTAGCAAGAAAACAATTCAGAATGTGCATGGTGTGCTAATTCAGGTTGAAAGAGTCCAACGTGATCTGATTGCTGCAGGGCAGCATAAAATGAAGGCTTCTTTTAGGTGTTATTGAAAAAAGTAGACATGTCTAATACTTTCAACAGCATTTGTATGAAAACTTTAGGAATCTAGTCTTAATGCTTCTAAATCATGAGTAGTCAAATCATAGTGACTCAACTATGTTAGTAACCTGAGTCACCTGAACAGCCACACAAAAATCAATTCCCTATTTGAGGAAATACTTTTTTTTTTTTTCTTTCTGGGTGCATGCTCTTGTGTATAAAGATTTAACACAAAATACCAATTATATCTTGAAAGAGCATAAGTAACTGTGACTTTGGTAGATTCGGTGACTGTCTCAAGAATAAAGCACCTCTCAGCTCAGGGATAGCGTCCTATTAACCTAATGGCCCACACCAACTCTTAAAATCTCTTACCTGCTGCTATACAGAGGGGCAGAGATAAAGGAAGGGCAGGAAGCAGACAATGAGCTGTGGATTTCGTTGTACCAAACCATGATTTGTTCCCTGATATCTTTCTTTGGGCCTAGCAAAACATTCCCATTATGTTGCCAGGTATGTGTCTACAGTATTAGACCCAAGATGCAGGTTTCTCATCATATTGCAGGCATGCAGAGTGCAGAAGGTGGGAATGTGCCTCAGAGGATGTGATAAAGATGTCCAAATATTGGTAGTGTAAAATGTTTTGGTATAGCTACAAATTAGGAAGGATGCTGCAAATGCTAGGACAAAAGCAAAAGCCAGGAGTAGCACTAAGGGAAAGCCTGATAATCCTGAAGGTCTTTTCCAACCTAAATGATTTAATGACTCTATGACTTGATCAGTAGCACAGGGCTTCATGTCCTTAATGCCATTGATACATTTAGCAAGTAAACAAATACATGACTAAGATGTACAAAAGTGAGAAAAGAGTTTCTTATGTCTCGTCACTACCTTGATCCCCATTCATGTTTCTTCTGTTGGACTCACCTTTTTAGTATTACTTCAACCCTGAAAACCTTGGGGCACATCCAGCTGAAGCACAGTGAACTAGAACTCTTAGGAGTTGGCACACTTACCCCTCGTTTTTTAAATATTTGCACTCTAACCTACAAAAATCTGATTCAGGATACATGATTCAATCAGAAGACTTAAATCTCTGTTCCTGCAAAAAAAATGTTGATAAAGAAGGGAATAGATATCCCCACAGAGTAATGAAATTGCCACTGTTGTGCAATTTTAATGTGAGGATTTATGGTTATACATTCCAGTCTGGTGACCATTCTTTACTCCTGTATACACATTCTTAGTTACCAAAATATTCATACTGGGTCTCTTGAATCGGGATTTGCTCCTCTTTCCAAGAAATTCAGACATATTTCTTTAATATCATGAGCTTGCTCACAGGCTTGTAGAAATATAGGCTTCCCATCAGTAGTACAGTTGTTAAGATCCGCACCATAATCCAAGGCAATTTGAGTGCAGTGATAATGCCGTCGTGTAGGTAAAATGCAGTAAAACAAAACACCTGCAAAGAAAAACAGCAAGGATTATGGTGTAATGGTAAATGCTAAGAAAGGTTATTTATGCTATAAACTTCACAGATGAATGGACAGAGACTCCTTCATCAGAGGCCCATTAAATTCTCTCACATATAGAAATGTAAAAAGGATTTCTAGTTTAGGACCTCTGAACATAGGGAGTTTACCAGAATTGAGTATGTGGCTGCTCATGGGAGAACACATTGGAGGGATCTATGATTTAAAGGCCTGGATTGTTCAGGGAGAATAATTTTCATTTTTACCAAAGGCCAATAGCTTCTGTTGAGCTTTAAGCATTACCCTCCACTGTGGTTCCTCTCTTCAGAGTGAGCATGCCATACATAGCAAGCACGTAACGCAGTAAGGAGCCATTTTGTGCTATTTCTGGTCTGATCGGGTTCCTTTTTACTTACCTTTCCCTTCGTTATCAACAACAGTCATGTCTGCTTTAGCTTTTACTAGTAAGTCCAGAACCAAGTCATAGCCTAGCTCGGCTGCCCTCATTGCTGGAGTACGTCCCATTTTGTCCTGGACATCTGGATGAGCTCCCAGCTGTAGCAAGAAGCTGCACATGTCGGTGTCGTTCTTAGAGCAGGCCAAAGAGAGGGCGCTGTACCCATCTGTAGGCTCTGTGAAGTTAATGAGGTTGGGGAAGCCATGCTGGACCAGCTTTTCTATTTGCTTCTTGTCTTTCTGGTGGACACACTGGAGAAGTTTGTAGATCTGTAAGTCTTGAAGTCTGTCATCTACTGGTAGCATACCTGAGTAAGAAAAAATGGCTTCATCTAAGGAAGGAATTTCTGCACTGGGAGAGAGGAAAACATGTAAACACAGAGATGAGATTACTCCGACATGCCAGGAAGAACAGGTATCAAGCTATGTTCAAGGTATGCAATTATCTACTTACCTACTTAAACTTGACAGAGCACAGAGCTTTAAGTGAATTTCTCTCACTTAGTGTATATGGTACATATAGAGACTACATAAACACAGGAAGCACCTTGCAAATTGCTCTTTCCAGTAATCAAACTGTTCAGAAGAAATCTCTTCCAAGGTGAAAATTAAGGTAAGGAACTGTAAGCTAACTGCTTCCCATTCAAGGAACTGCGATAATCTATAATTACTTGGAGGCCCAAGTTGAGGCTGGTCACCTGCCATTTTAGTACGTGAGAAAAAAAATCACATGTCCCAGTTACGAGTTTTGCTAAAGCATAAAATAGATGCTAGGATCACTTCATCAATACCGGAGCATCTTCCTTTGTTAGTAACTAATGCATGAACTTCCACCTGGGCTGCGTGCATAAAAGGGTAAATTGCGTTTCTCTGTGGTAAATCCCTTGGGGAAAAAAGGTGCAGGCAGTGAGATGCTGACATGGGAAAAGATTCCTCCACGTAATGCAACAAATACTTGTAGAGGAAAGTGTGCTGCAGGCTTTGCATTTTCCTCGGTTGTGATTATTTTTTAGACTTTTTATCCTCTGTTAGCTAGTCTCAGCACTTGTGGCTGCAGGGCCAAGCAAGGGTCAAGGCTGTTTCTGGAGCTTGCTTAAGTGAATGGGAAGCTTCCTATCAGCTTCAAGCAAGCCCTGGATCAACCTGTGCTCCAAAAACAACACTTATAGGGCAGACAACAAAAAATGTGGAAGAACAGGTCCCCTTAGGGATTTATTTTATTTTATTTTATTTTATTTTATTTTATTTTATTTTATTTTATTTTATTTTATTTTATTTTATTTTATTTTATTTTATTTTATTTTATTTTATTTTATTTTATTTTATTTTATTTTATTTTATTTTATTATCCATATAGGCTGTAAATTGTACCACTTAGCAATCTTCCTGGCTACTATTGAGTGTTTTGTGGCTGTCTGAGAAGAGGTGAGTTGTAGGAATGATTCAGAAGGATGCACAATTTCAACAGATTTTTTGAGTCACCACCTCCCTTTCTGGAAAGGAAATCTGAAATAAAACTGCAGGAAAAATAGAGCGAATAAAGGCTAACCATATCGGGAGCAGGTGAAAGTACTTTTTGTACCACAGGTATGCCATGTCAGTTGTTGTTTCTGTAACTACTGCCTTTCATTTCTTTTGAAATCAGAACTCTCATTCTGATCATATACAAAATATATTCTTACAACACATGATTAAATCATTAAGCATCAATAACTCAATCTGTCACCTAAATCCTTACTACATTGTGTTTCTTGTACGTTGTCCTGTAAAAGGGAATAAATGCAGATTTTTTTAAATTATATTTTTCTGGTAGGGGTTATGACAACAGTAGCACTCAGTCCTAATGTTTAGAGTTCAGAAATAAGGCTACTTCTGGGTAAAGCCCTGGGAGGAAGGAAAACAGAGTACCCTGCGGAGTCTAGCTTTTAGAGCCTGAGACATTAGAAGTCATTTCTGAGCAAAGCTTCTGGACAAGGACCTTTGTCCTGGGTTCTGGTGAAGCGGTGTGACCTCTGCAGCGAGGAACAGCACAAAGGTACTACAGGGAAGGCTCTTACACTGTTTATGACTCTGAAGCTCAGAAAGAAAAATCTTTTTAATAATGCTTAGGTGGAGCTGACAAGCTTAAACTATTCTCTTGTACTCTTGCTCTCTATTCCGCACCACCCTGTAGCTGTAACAAACTTGGTTTCACTTTCAAAATGGGCCCTTTCTTCCCACTGCATCTGCGTGCACACAGAGAGCCCAGGCTCCTATTCCTTAGGTGCTGTTTAAATGATCAAAACACTGCCTGATCCCTTCTGGTCAGCCTGCGCAGAGTGAGCCCATTCCACAGCCCATGGGCCTCCCCCCTGAAGGAGCGCTGGGCATGATCGCAGCTCTGCCCCATCCTTTCTGAAATGCTTCTGCTCTGCCTCTGCCCTAGCCAGCACCGCAGGCTGCAGAGCAGGAGGGGCATGCACCTCGCTGCCTTTGGGGCTGTGGCCCCCAAAAAAGCTGCAGGGCTCGTCTGCAGCCTGGCTTACTGCTGCCGAGACCGCCCGCAGGGTGCCAGCCGCATGCTCCTGCAGCCAGCCCAGTCTGCAGCGCTCCAAGGAAATCAATACTCACCTATTGACACTGTCTGAGGAACTGACAAGATCTTGTGTTTGAGGATTTTTCCTGTATTTCTCAGCGCTTTCTGCACAAACACCTGGATTTTGCACAGCATTTTTTCAGGAACTTATTTAAGATCAAAACTTGTCTTATTTTTCCCTTCTTTCTCCCCCATGAAGCTGCAAACACTGAAAAAACGATGTTCTCCCTGGAAATAGGTTAGTAAAGCCAAGAGCACAAGAGCACTATCATAACTGATAACATTTTTTTAGTAACATCCAATGAAGGTTTAAATGAATGTAATACTCAGTGCATACAGCTTTGGATTCATTTTATGGATTATCCTTGAGATTTGTAACAGTACCTGAGCCACATCTAGCACAACCATCACACTCAGCATCTGAAGTATCCAGAACAAGCACATCCTAGGATGCCATTCTGCAGCGGGCAAGGTGACACACTTGGAAAGCAAGTCTGAAACCGAAGCACATCTCGCATGCTTCAGCAATTACTAGCTGCAAGTAAACACCTGCCATCACTGGTGTTGTTGCTGTCAGTGTCCCCAGCAGTGACACAGCAGAGGGACACAGGGTTACACAGGAACAGCAGCAGTGTCAAGAAGCAATCGAAGGATCACCAGCACTGATGGAAAACAGACGTGCTGCATGTGGTAAACACCACAAAATATGGTTGAAAAACAACAAACCATGCATCATTCATGCAATGTCCCTGTATATATGTCCAATAAGTGTTTGAACTATGTGACTAGGTATTATTTTTGCTCCCCAAAACCTTTGCCTCGTTCATGATATGGGACTCACAGCACAATTTCCACTTATTCCACGCTTTCCCTTTTGCTCACAGGACAATGTATTATACTCTATCCCAATGTTAGTCCCAGTGCAATGTGATCAGTTGTTCCTGTTGGTTATGAAATGCTTATCCTGGTAATATTTTAGTACTTCACACACAGCAACAAAATTATTTCTGTAAACATAAGTGAAATTATTTTCAACGTAATGGTGAAGTATGTTGTTATCTCAGTTTACCCACCAGTGAGATCCCCTAGCAAGTTTGAAGTCTGCTTCAGAGCATTAAGAACAAACAATTTACATGAAAACAAACATAACAATTTAGCTGTGATGGTTAATATTTGTTTATAGTATTTCTTCAAAGGGATTGGGTCCTGTTTTATTAGAAATTTCTACAGTAACAGAACTAAAATAAGACAGGTGGGATAGGAGCTTATACCCTGAGTCAGGTAAAACTGCCAGCAAGTGAAACAGCCTTTTATAATGAAAATGTAACTACAGCATCCTGGGATTTTCATTAAATAAATGCTGCCAATTGTGTGCATTTCATAGGGTTTATATCACTTAACCCGTAGGACCTTTTAACAGAAAACAAAGGATTGTTGACACAGCTTTGAGACAGTCGTACTCTGGGGAGCACTTCATGAAGCTATAATCATAAATCCTGGGCTTGTAACATCTGTGGAGCAGCAACTTTATCTGTTGACAAACATCAACAGGATCGCCGCTTTCATCCTGCCAGCTTCTGTTATTGTTTTGGTTGAAAGCATGAACTCTTTCCAATTCTGATGAACCCTTTTCCCAGTATACCTAGTATTAGGAAGGGCATTTTAATCAGGCTGGTTTCTCACAAAGCTTTCCAGGCAGTGGCCACGCTGCATTGGTAGGGAGGGTCTGCTGGCCAGCACTCTCACTCGCTTTCTGTCAAAGCCTGGTGCCCGACCGCTGCTGGAAGCACTTGTGACTCCTTTTTTTCGGTTTGCAACATTTTTCAGTTTCAACATTTCAAGTAGAAAGCATCCCTTTAATTATCACTATTCACAAAGCAGTAAACAAAATTTTCATGTCTTTTATCGTTAGTGAGAGAAAATAGCTTGGAACTTTCTAAATTTGGCCCATTCGCATGCTGGCCATAGAGATAAGCCGGAACCCTCTGTGCTGGTACAAAAGAAACTGATACGGTAACGCTGCCACGTTATATTTCTAGCTTTGTACAGATAATTACTCTGGATTTTTGGCTGTGGCTAACGTTTAACAGGAGCAATGTAACAAAATCCTCCTCAGACTGAATCATGGCATAATGAATAGCCTGTAATGCCATGTTTATTCTTCTAAGACGTGCATTTTGTTTTCAGCTTGCCGTGCCAGTGTCCGTCTGGGAGTGACTGGAGCCGCAGCCAGGAGGGCGAGGAGCTGCAGGGCACCGCTGAGAGGAGAGGTGAGGGGCAGAGGTGGCACCGGGCAGCCTGCCTCAGAAATCACCTTTTGGTTACAAAACCCAGCAACCCTCCCCGGGGCCCTGCAGCAGCCGCATGTCTCCCCTCACAGCACCGGGCCTGTCGCACCCGCCTGGCCCCTCAGGGGCACTCACCTGCGGCCGCCACCACCGACCCCAACCCGCCTCAGGGCGCCGTGCCCGCCATTATGCCCAGACAGCCGCGCTGCCCTTGGCAACGGCGACACGACGGGCGTCGGAGGCTGGACTTGGCCGTTGGCCACCAGCCCTTGGCAGTGGAGAGGCCGTGAGGCGGCCATGTGAGGAAGGGGGGCTCACCCCATGCCTGCAGGGCCTGGCTTTAGGATCAGGGGCTGCGAGGGCAATGCCAGCCCTCCTGCATGGGGTCTCTCAGTGGGATGTGACAGCCTCTGGTGGTTTTCTGGCTTGTTTTCTTGCAAAACCTCCTCGCCCTCCCATGAGAGGCAGTGCAATGTAGTAGTGTCAGTCCTGACGCTTACGCTCAAGATCCGTGGGTAAACCAACTTTATAGCTATTTGCAGGGGGCTGTGTGGTAGTGTAACATAAATTAAACATGTTGGGCTTGAATCGAAGCGTAATTGCTCATAGACCTGACTGGGAGGATAAACCTATTTATCAACAGGAAAAATGTCAGTGCCAACAGTCAGGGAAAAATGCTCAATGCTGTTTAAGTGAGTTAAAGGAGAAGCCCTCCTAAAAAACAAACACCACTACCACTGGGACTTCCAAAGCTGTCTGGACTTCTTTTCTGTCATCTGTCGTGGCTAATTTCAGCCTCTAAGTGCCAGTAGCCAATTGGCCCTTAATACTGTTGTTGGGCTCAGCAATTGCCTAGCTAGCCAGGACAGGCTGTTGAATTATTTGCAAAACACCTGTAGTATTAGGAGGTCTGAGGTCAAGTCATTTTTTGACATGCGGTATGTTTCACCAGGGAAGTGGTGTTGTGCAGCTGGATGCATGTCCAACAGAGCAGAAGGGCGGGCGATTGAAGGCACCAGACTGAGTGGTGAATCACAGCAAGAAATACAGATAGATATTAATATAAAGCATTTCATTATTTTCCCTGCAAGAAGTGCCAATTATACAGAACCTACTTCATGGTAGCACACAAACTTGTGTGCTGAGTGTGGACAGTCACAGAGGTGCTCTGTTGGCTTCATTGTTACCTGAATGAATGCAGTCTATGGAGCTCATGGCACACAGATTTTACCCACCATGCCAGCACCTAATAGTGAGATAATCAGTAGTAAATTATCTCCTAACCACATCTGCTCCAAAGAACGTTTTTTACTGAGAAGTTTATGTTTTCCCCTTGTATTACTCACCCATAAACATTAACCTCAATTGGTCCTACAATATACATACCTCATCACGATGGGTAAAGCCTCCATTAATGACATGCTCACTTTAAAGCTCCAAAGTGGTCTAATTACAAATAAAAATATTACACTGCTTAACAGCTGATCCAAAGTGTTTGAAAGCTAAAGGCTGTGAAGTTTGGTTTGGTGCTAGCAGAAGGTGCCAGACTGACAGCACCACACAGCCCCTGTACAGAACAAGTGCAGTAATATAGCTGCCATCCTTGGTACAACTTGCTGTCTTTGTGTTGTGATGGTTTTTACTTGACAATGTGGAAGCACAAGGGTGCCACAAACATCCCACAGCTGATATCTGGAGGGAGGCTGTGCACTCTAAGGGCCCTTGTGCTGGTTGGCACTGGAGAATCCTGCTGACATCAGTCAAAGCTGGGCTAGGCGGTAGCCTGACTTTAGCTGGAAGCTGTTTTGGGAGCTGGATGGTTTATACTTAAGCCTTTTACAGCACAAGTAATTATTACTGTTACTCATCTCTCTGGATTCTGATGCTACTGCAAAATGTCTGCTGCATGGTGCATTACACCCAAATCTCCTCACTCAGATTTGCCAGTGTGAAAGAATGACACAAGCTTACAAATCTGTCTAGTGCTGAAGGTCATCTGGACTGTTACAGCCAGCTGCCAGTTACACTGAAGGAGCATAAAAACCAACCAGGGCAGTAAATCAGGGTGTTAGTGCTGCTAGGTGTCAGAAAAACTCCCTGCACAGCCCATCGCGCTGCAGCAGGGTGCAGTGCAGCCACTACTGCTCAGAGGATGCCTGTGTGACTGGTGCAGATGTGGGTGGATGCAGCGACAGTGACAGATCTGCTACCCACTGAGGCAGCCTGCAGCCTGCTCTGGGGAGTTGTCACTGGGGCCCTTCTGAAACCGCACCCCTCAAGTTAGGGGAAAAGCCTCGTTCTGGAAGGAACAGTGAACTTCTGGGGGTGGTTATCACCTATGCTTTTCCTAAAACACTGTAACTTGCTTATTTTGGATGTTGTAAATGCAGGCTTCTTGTATGTGTCTGTACTTTAACTTGACTTGAGGTAAAGGGTGACTGGGTAAGCAGGAGGCATTCCTCACCCATCGGCGTGGCAAGGTAACAAAGGGCATGGTGGGGCAGTCCAGCAGTTTCCCACTTCCCAGCAAGTGCTTCCTGCATGGGCCAGGAGGAGGACGGGGATCCTAGAGCCAGGTGAGCTTTCCAGTGACAAATAGATGGGCAGGAGTTTGGGTGAAGAATGGGCAGCTGTGGAGGTCCTCAGAGTTTGTCACAAACTTGGCATTATTAGCAATGTTTATTCACTAGAAGCTTCCTTTACTAACCCTGTGAATTCTGTGCTCTGTGAGACCCGCAAAAGAGGAGTTCTGCACCCCTTTCATCAACGTTGCTTCTGAGGGTCTCTCTCCTATTAAGCCCAGGGACTCTGAAATCATTCTCTCTGTTTTTTTTTTTTTAAGTTTACTTGTCTAATGCTATGCCTTGGAGCCCGTGTAATGCAGTGGGAGGGCTCCAGATGACTTTCAGTGGGAGTGCATCAGGCCTGTTAATAAGTGAAGCTCTGACTCTCTCTTGATTAGTTCTTTATCTTCAAATCATAATATTAAAAATCTGAGGGGGAAGATGAAAGATGATCTTTTTGTGGCTGTTTTTCAGTTAGCTTTCACACTGGCAGGTTAGGCAGCAATGAAAATACAAACTGCCTTCATCTGTCCCATCTGTTCTCATCCAGCCTGTCCCTGTACCCCGCGTGAGGCACTACGCACTGCATGTTCTTAGTTTTCAAGACCAAGGAATAAACGTTCTGGAGTGTTGCTCATCTGATATTACAGGAGGCTAATGAAATATTGATCAGATGCTTCACCACATACGCGGCCAATAAAGGAGGAATTGTCAGTTGGAAGTACTTCATCCCATCCGTATCTGGGAGGCTGCTCTCCTGAAGGTGCAGGCTCTCAGCAGCACTGAGGTATTGCTGCAGCTTTTAGAAACGCAGATAGAGGGGAGAGCACGTAATGGAAAGCAGCAGCATCTCCGAGGCAGAGAGGGGGGAGTTGTGTGTTTCCTGGGGAAACATCTGGTTTTCAGAGCTGCTTGTTGAGTTCAGTGCTGCTTACTGTAAGGAAGGGTAATCTGCACAAAGAATGTCTAAGAGCATGAAACGCCCTGGTCCCAAGCAAAGTAAGGCTGCTGAAATCCCTGAGGTCAAACAGGGGGAATTCCTATACAAGAAATCAGTTGGTTCAGTTGGAATAAGCCTCATTCCTGTTCCCTTGCTTGGCCTTGCTCAGTTGTGGTTAAATGAGGAGAGCGAAAGATAATCATCTGATAATCTTGCTGTTGACAGGCAGGGGAACGGGTGGGAGCCCTGGCTTGTCCTTTTACTAAAGTCAGCTGCAGGGATGGGTCCAGCACTTGGGAAGAGAAATAAATGTTCCACAGCCTAGAAAAGGTCAACAAGGTGGCTGTTCCACCACCAAGTGATGGCTGGAGAGGACCAGGAATCATCAGTCTGTTTGCTCATGGTCCCCATGCTCCTGAGTCAGATGTCCAAATTGCCCACCATGAGAAAGAGAAAAACTTTTCTCAGTAATTAATTGCATCCATTAGGAAAGACATCCCAGGTGTAGCATGTGATTTCTGGTTCAGCCCCCCCCCCCCCCCCCCCAAATTACTATACTAGAGCCTTTGGTTTGATATGGGAGACCTGGCACAAGGGAAGCTAATGCTTCATGCTGCTGCCCTGTATCTACCACTGTCACCATAGCTGATCCCAGTTATTCTGGGATCTTCGCTCCTGTAGTTCTTGGATTTTGTGCCATGCCACAAACAAGTCAAATTTAAAACTATTTATGTGTAAACCAGAAATCTTTTCCACAGCAGGTAGAAGGAGACTGCTAATGAAGCCAGCGTGCTCAATTACTGTCGTATGTCACTGAAGTTTTCCTGTTCATACGAACAGATACTTTTTCCATCAGATCTTAACCCCTATAGTAGTATTAAAAACAGAACTCCAGGCTTAGTATGTTCTTCTTAAGCTACAGGTAGCTGCTGCATTCTGGTTCTTGTCACCCTGCTGTTTAGCCCTCTGACTACGTTTTAGGTTAGTATGTTGATTTATCCAGACATTAGATAAATAGATAGAGTTTATTTAGGATTGAATATTCAGTTGTAAATAGAACGTGCTACTTATTTTTCAAAGTCCATCACACATGGGCCTTGTTACAGATTTATCCCTAACACCTGAATAAGCACTGAACTGCAATTAGCCAAGCTACTGTTTCATTGCTAAGAATAAGACTCCGTTACGCATTTAACACTAACTTTCTAAAGTCACTTAGCTACATTGAAAGTGTTTCAAGGTCTGTTGCTCATTCCCCATTTTTCCATCAGCCTCTTCCTATCACCGCTAATAAATTACTATTTAGGCTCCTACACATAAGATGCTTTCATCTCTGCCATACTGATCTCAGGTATGCAGTTTCCCTGTAGGATATGCTCCATTTTGCCTCTGTCACGTCTCTAACACAGTAATTTGGTATTGTATTAGGAAAAGCCGCATTAAATTTTCTAGGCAATACCTAAAATAGCATAAGTGGCCCTGTTCTTTTTCCAAAAGAGAAATACAGTTACTGGACAACTGTGTGAATTTTAGTTGAGGCCCTACATGTTCTTCTGTACGAACAAGTGACAGTTCTGAGCAGGGAGACCCTCCAAAGTTTGTGTCAGTCGGTGTCGTAACGTGATTTCTGGGGGCATTATGTGGAGCCATGGCTTTCACAGTTAAAAACATTTCCTAGCCTGAGTCACTAAATGATACCAATGCTGGCTATTTCAGCTTGACTTTACTCAGTGCATAAGACAGAAAAAAATCCATCACAGCAGTTGGAAATAAAGCACATACAAGCACCAGTGCTTTTTCCTTTAGCCTTGCTACCATGTAACGTGCCTTGGGTGCAGGAGACATTAAAGCATCAACTATAGCATCTACAACTTCATTGCCATTAGGGCTTCCTTCGCTGACAATGCTGTTGAAAAAGTTTGCTCGCTCTTGAACGTACTCCTTGTTGTAAGCTGCCTTTTCCTCTGCGCTGAGTTCATTCCAAATCTCTTCGGCACTGACTGGTGGCTGAATTTGGGTAGAGCGTGCATAGTTTCCTGGCTGAATAATAGAGACCTGCAAGCGAAATGGAAAACTTACCAAAATGCAATCGGTCATTCTGAATTCAACTCAATACCATAAACAGTAAAACAGATCAAAAGCTTTCTGCAAACAGATCTCTTCCAGAAAATGCTGCTTTGTGGAAATTTTAACCTTGAAAACTTCACTGAAATCAAATAAATTCCCGTGAAGCATTTACAGTTGCAGAGGTGCTTTATTCTGGCTTCCTCATTTCACTCTGGTATTCATGTTCTTGTTTTGACTACTCGGCACACCTTCACAGAATGCCCGAGTGCATCGCTGATTTGTATGGCACGCTTAGCAGTGTAAATGTTGTGACAATACTGAGGCAAAGCATTTCAGTGTGACTTTGATGTTTCCGAGGTGGAATACTTTGAATTTTTTACTTGGTGGCAAATCTTGGAATTGGCAAATTTTTGCCCCGGTTTGGAACAAAAGGGGATGTCAAAGAAACTTAGCAACTTTTGGGGAAAGAAGTGCCGTTTTCCCCAAGTGGGTGTAATTAAAAGGAAATAGGTATAGTTAATACAACGGGTACAAAGAGGGCCAAAGGCCCCACTCCAGCGAAGTCATTAGCAAATTTCCACAGATTTCTGTGCATGTAGACTTAAATCCAAAGTGCACAAAGCCTTTGCTGCTCAGCCTGTTTCCTTTGCATGTATTATTCTGCTGTTCTGCTGACTTCCAGGGAATTTCAGAGCAGGCTTGGCACTCACAGTGTGCACGCTTTTCCTGGAATACCTCAGCTAGCTGCTGGCTTGTTAAAACTGCTTGCGGATGTGCAAACAAAGCAAAGAATCTCCGTGGCATTTAACTGACCCGATTCCTAGAGACTATAACACAGTGGGAAGAAGAACGGTGCTGAGCCGTGTAAGAGACTTGGGGATCTGACAGACATTCTTTGGAAATCTGTGTTAATTTCAAACCTTGATGCCCCCAGTCTGCCTTCCAGCCCACCTACCAGAGGCTGGGGCACCATCACCGATACGTGCCGGGGCCACATGCAGACAGCAGGAGGGGTGCAGCACACAGCGGGGAACACCTGAGAGTGCCTCAGGCAGGCTGGCCATGGGGCATCTTGCAGAGCCCTCACTTTAGGTGCTCTTTTCAGCAGTGTTCTGTATTAACCGAGCTAATCCCAATAGAAAACTTCCCACATTCACTTTAAAGAAAGGCTTTGAACACTTTTTGGAGTTGTCTAGAAGAGATTACACTTTTTTTTTTCCCCCCGATTTTCTGTAGGGTTTTGCTAGTGGAAAACACGCTTTGTTTCCTGTAGGCAGCCAGCTTGCCTGGCCAGAGTTCAGTGGGACAGAGCCATGGCTCCATCTGTCCCTTGCCACCCCTGGGCCACCACCTCCTGGCAGGAAGATGGGAGCAGCAGGGCAGGGGAAGGGAGCAAAGTGAAGAGGAAGCGTGTGTTCTGCAGGCTCTCTGCAGGGTAGGTCCCGCAGCAAAGGCCAGCCAGTGTCTTGCACACTGTGAGAAACAGAAAAATAACTTTCATAGATATTCTGGAAATGTTTGTCAGTCTGAGCTACCATATTGTGTGCTGGGGTTATTCTGGGGGTGGGAACGGTAAAAATCCTAAAACACCACAGTAGTTAACCTGTTAAACTAAGCTCTTCCATCCATTTGAGATTATCCTCAGCTAATCGATTCAAATCCTCATCGTGCTGTGTGGTATTAGGATGTGTGAAATCACTTGCGTTTTATATCATGTTATATTTATCCAAGAGGGGCACTTAATAGAGGCATAGCAGCAATTCCTTCCAACACAAAACTTACGAACACTGCTCTAAGTCTGTGCATGTAAAAAGTACACCAATGTAAACCCTCCAGGGAGGGCTTTCAGTGTTTCAGAAGTGTTTCAGCAGTGGAGTGATTCCAAGGAAAAAGCCTAGTGAAGCTACTTAGTGATCTAAGCTTCAGGTTTGACTATCAGCGTTTCTTAGGTAGAGCACTAAGAGCACTCTTACAGCCTCTTAGGTGAAGAGAATAAAAAATTACTGTGCATGAATACTGCCTCTTGCAGCGTAGCTGTTCCCAGAAAAAAAAAATAAAAATAAAAAATAAAAAAATAAAAATAAATAAATAAATAAAAAGAGCTTTTAAGCACTGATGTGAGAAAAAAAGAGAGAGAAAAAAAAAAAAAAAACTTAAGGTAGGTGACAAGCCTTCCTTCTTGCTGAACGGTGCTCACACCTGGGCTCTTTGTTCCTGCAGCTACTCTGGAAAAGTTTCAGTTGTTTCATATTATTACAGGCTCTTCACAGAGCATGGCACAGCTCAGGCAGGCCTGTCTCAGAAAGTTTTTCCACTATAGAGGATGTGGAGAAAAGGCAGAAGTTGCAAAGTTGTCACAGAGATGGTCTTCCCTCCACCTAAATTTCCACCCACCTCCATTGTTCAGTATTGGTAGAAGCTACTTGCTTCCTTCCCACAAAACGATGCATTTCAGCTCTGGAGGAAGATTCAGGAGTGAAACTTGTCTCTTTCTCATACAAAAACCAAGATTTGAAATAGCAGGAGGTGTCACCAAACAGCTGCTTACTGCATTGCTTACCTGAACACCAAACTTCTTCATTTCCAGTCTTAAGGCATCACAAAATTTTTCAATAGCTGCCTTGGTCATAGAATAAATGCCATTTCCCAAAGCAAAATAGGCAATAATGCTGGACATGAAGACAATACGTCCTGGAAAGAAAACAGTGCAAATAAATTTTCACTCTCAGTCTTTCAAACAGAATTGATGTACTGCAGTCTTCTGAACTGCTAGCAATGTGGTATTCAGCATGTTGCTATTTTACTGTGCAAGATGCCAAAGCTGGGCTGTGTAAATGTGCAGTCCCAGCAAAACAGGTCACTCAGCTCTGTAAAGCCGAGAAATTCATGCAGAAAAACTTCCTTCCATCTAGTGACAGATGCGGGACTAGACAAAGCATAACACATTCCCAACGTGCTGCTTATTCCTTCTGAGCCAATTGACTCAGATGACAGAAGATGAAAGAGATGGAAGCAAAGCATTCCTTTAAAATCTTTACACTGAAAAATAGTAATAAAAGACTAGTAATAGGAGAAGAACTGCAGAGGAGAGAAGCAGATGATTTTCCTTTTGGTGGCTACATGCCTGTGAACACCATTTTTTCTGTGCTAATGATGTCTCTGCGCTGAGTCCTGTCTTACAGCTGGGCATATAAAGTCCAGATCAGATTGCGCAGCGATAAGCTTCACCAGAGAAAGTTGACTTGACAAAGTGTGTGCAGCCTTACCCTGCCATGCTGTGACTTCCCTTTGTATCTCGTGCCAAGCGCCTGCATGCGTTAAGCAGCAGAGATTTTTGATTTGAGGCATTGGGCTACGGTCTGTTCGCATCGTTTACTTGTCATTTTCCATCAGTCATACCACAGAGTAAGAGATGTGTGAATGTGGTGTATATATTTATATCTAATACGTACAAATACTGGAGGTGAGAGAGAGCGTCCTGGTAGCTGACCACTGCGAAAACGCAGCGCCATTCCTACTGCTGCCACAGATGCAGAAAATATCTGGGTTCCAGACCTAACCAAATGGTGTGGGGCTACCAAAAGGGTATGGTGGGAGTGCAGTGAAATCTGTCATTCTGAATTAGGTTCCCTGCCTTCCTACGCAGCATCTGGGCTACGTCTTGTATGCGACGGTGGGAGAGGGACGACCAGCTCGCTGATCGAGGTGCTGCATCAGCTGTCCTCGCCATCTGGGAAGGCTATGGGGGATGGTGCTCCTCTCCAAGTTAGATGTGTGGTCCTAGGCTGGAGGGAAATACCCCCTGTACGAGTACCAATAACCCTGAAGCTTTTCTTGAACAGTCGCCCATCCTGAAACGGCAGCCAGCCACTTCCACAGGGACACGGCCGCTGGGTAAGAGGCAGTAGGATGACCGCTGCCTCCTTTTCCCACTCGCTAAGCAACGTGGGGCGTGTACCCAGGAGGTGGGACGCATCATTTATCTTCTCTCTTTACCTCAGGTAACTGAAACCTGGCTTTCCCTGGAGAATACTAGGAGTTATCAAAGAGTTTTAGGGCATCGCAGAGTTCTAGCATTTAGTAGGACATCACAGAAAGAAAGTGGTATCTTCTCACGTAATAGCCACATAATACGTCTGCTGTTTCCCATTGGGGACATTCTTTTACAAAAACACATTCAGCTTGCAGTATTTAAAGGCTTCTTTTTTCTTGCATCAAAATATCAGCCAAAGGTAACCAAGCAGGAAGAAGCAAGAATCCTTTCATCTTACCAGCGTCGTGTGTGTCAGTGACCTCTGGGGACTCCAGACGAGAGCTAGCCCCTACCAGGCTCGATGCCGTGCACGCACAGTGGAACAAATCCTTGCCTTAAAGAGCTTACAACTTAAACAGACAAGCTAAGCAAAAGGGGGAGAAAGGAAAAGGGTATCTTCGTTTCCCAGATACAGGGGGGGGACAAGTAAGGAACAAACTGCAAAGCAACTGAGGCATGCTGCAGTGCTGCAGAGAGCTATTTGAACCATTTCTGATCAGAAGAAAGGGCAAAGCACATGCGTACAGAGCTTCATGCAAACACATTTATCCCATTTGCTACCCATGTGTCTCTGTATGGCACTGGTTCACATACTTGGAGTTTCCTGCCTTAGGCCATAGGATCTTGCTAGGCCTGGAACTGGCAGCAGGATGGCTCTAGTTTACCTCTGTAGGATCATCCTTCGTCTTCTAATTGCCACACAGTAAAACAGTGAGGCCTAAATAAAAAAGTTAAACAGGAGTTTAATGGATCTTTTTTTTTTTCCTGATTGGCAGTGCTTACAGAGCCTTGCCTGAG
Source organism: Aythya ferina (assembly GCF_964211825.1). Taxonomy (NCBI): domain Eukaryota; kingdom Metazoa; phylum Chordata; class Aves; order Anseriformes; family Anatidae; genus Aythya; species Aythya ferina. The sequence goes on from NC_140298.1 coordinate 9,019,167, forward strand.
CTTCACAACCTGCTGTAAGCATTTCTTTTTCTCTCCGTTTTGAGTCAAATACTGAGATAATTCCTTGTTGGCAAATAGTGGGGGTTTTATATATCGCAAAGCCAGAATCTTTAAGGGTTATTTTCTCCTTATGACTTTACCCTCTTTTCAGGATCAAGTTGCTCTTTCAGGCCACGCAGAAGGAAGCTGTCATTTCAGTTCAACGAGAGACAATTAAGGCTTCTTTTATAGGTGCTACATTACCCTGATTATAGTAAGCTAATTATTCTACAACTCTAAATAACAGTGGATTAGCATTACCCTTGTATTTCCTTAGAAGGGGAAGAAATGCCAGGGTTGTCCTGATGCTCCCAAGAAGATTCACATCTGTAAATTTTTCGTATTTTTCCATAGACAGCCATCCTGTCTCGCCAAATGTTGATATTCCTGCATTGTTCACAAGCCCCCAAAAACCTAAAGAAGAGAAATGTCTTAGCAAGCATCTTTTACAGAAAAACAACCACCTCTAGGTGACCAACCAACATGAGTGATCTGAAGCCTTGAAAGCAATTTTTCAGTTGCATTATTTTTGTCTTTTCTACTGATAAGCACAGGCACGTTATGTTTAATGAAGGAATGCAATTGTGGCCATTAGCTGGACAATATAAGTCTCAGTGCTATTTAATAATCACTCACTTTATAGTCTTCTTAAGTTATTTATGAATAACATGATCTGGGAGACTACTTATTACTGCCAATGTGGTGTATCATGCTATTTTAATTACTTGAATCCCACTGTGTGCTACGAGCAGCTTTGTGAAAATTACGTTAAGCAGTCTAAAGGCTAAGGGGTAATATTTTCAAAGTGCCTGACTAATTTAGGAGCCTACATCTTGGCTCCTTTTCCAGGAGGTTGAGCATCAATTCCTTCTGAAATCAGCCACAGTCGGGTACATGTGCACAGCACCGGGTAACGTAACCAAGGTCGGCAGCTCTAGCATTTTCTGGATTTTGTGTCTTGGCTAGCTCTATTCCCCAGGCAACAACAGGGCTTGGCACGAGGAGCCCAGCCCCAGAAACGCAGGAAGATTTCAGCATTCTCAAGCAGATCTTTACAGGCAGAGGAGCTTGTTCTGACCCAACCCTGCTCCGAGCCCTTTAGCCCAAAGCCACAGACGGTTTCATGTGAGCACTGCACAGAGCCCTGGCTGTTGGATGTGCTTGGTGTTGGAGCGTGGCAGTGCTGGCAGTTTGGAGCTGACGCTGCCTAAACGCTGATGAAGCCGTGCTGACTTTCCTGGCCCACAGAGCCCATAGCTGCAGGTGCGTGGTAAAGCAGTGACACGGTGCTTCTGGAGACACTGCTGTTTCTGTTCTCAAATCCTGACTACGGGGATTTCTAGGTGAGCAGCAGGGTAATTAAGAAATACATGGAGTGGCCTGAGAAATAGCTAGGTTTACTATTTTAAGAGGTGTTGTGCATGTCTGTTTGAGGCAAATGACTGTTTTCTGATGCCTTCCACAGGACCTCCAGGTCTAGGTTTCTGGTGAGGCAGTGGGTAACAGTGCCTCTCTTCCTTCCTCTGGCCAGAGACTCTGTGTGTGATGTCTCCTGTACCCATGGGGGCAAAGATGCTTGCAGGAGGCCTTTGGTCACCCTGGAGAAGGTGCTGCAGAACCCCTTGGGCTGACCTCTTTTCTTTCTGAGCTTCTCTGACAAAGCTCCTGTGATGGCTTCACTGTATCATGGTCCTTCCAGAGCCCTGCCAAGAAATGCTAATACAGGAATTCATTCACAGCAATAGTTAAAGCTGAAATGGACAATTTTCTAGAATTAGTTTGTAAAACGGAGCTCTGTAAGATCTCCTAACATATATATACTGCTTGTGTATACTACTACAAGAGAACCCTCTTTCCCCTGCCGTTGCCCTGTTCTAGGCCTTCCAATCATTCTTTGGCTTTATTTCCCCATCTTAAAATGGAAGCAGCACCCTGGAACTGATCCCCTTGTAAAATGCTGCAAGATCAATGGATTAGCATCCTCTGAAAGAGCCAATTATCAGTAGTTGTACTCGCGATCTGATCTGCAGATGGACTGAGTAGCTGCATACCCCATCTGTTTCCACTTAAGGGTGCAGGTATCTGCACTCAGGTTTATTTTTAAATAAGCTAGCTCTAACACAACACAATCTAAGGCCTGACAGCATGGCCAAAGCTGTTCCTTGATCTTCTGAACTTTACCTTTTCTAATTAAAAAAAGTCATCTTGCTTTTGCTACTGCATCCTGCACAGCGCAGCGAGAACACTTGCTCCATGTACCCCAGGATTCATTAGGACTTCAGAAATATGGCCATTGGACTTGAAGAGATTGATTTTCTTCCTCTTTCTCTGAACTATGAAATGCAGAATTTGGTTTGCAAGGCAAAAGTTTTCTCTTCAGCCACTTGCCAGCTTTCTCTCGTGCACTTCAAGGACTGGAGGTTGTTAGTGCTGAGGCCAGCCCATGTGTACAAACAGGTAGGGGTCACAGAAAAAAGGCTCCTTCTTTCTTTGCAGTGGCCAGATCAAAAGTCAAGAGAAGACAAAGTGGCTTGAGTTAAACTGAAAGAGACTTTTTTGAGGAAAAGATTAAGTGAAACATAAAAAGAGCCTTTGGTTGGGGTCAGCTCAAAGCACTTTATTTGCCCTCAAGTGAAACATACTGTTCCTCAGCAGAACGTTTTAGCATCTCCAAATGGGAAATTTTCTGAAGTTTTCTACAAATTTTTCTGACACTACCGTGTATGAATCAATTTGCCAAATTCTACCCAAATAATGAGCAGTTCATTACTGCCACATACTTTTTTGTTTTTTCAGAAAATCTACTATTACATGAAAAACAACCTGTCCAGCTATGTAGTAAGGTTACTTAAATCAGCTTTGGTCCTCCTTTCTTGAAACGCTTGAGGTAAAAAATAATGCTATAAACCTGCCTGCAAAATATTTTGTATATTTGCTTAGACAAGTGCAGCTTGGGGAACCTGAGCAATACAGTCCTTAGAGAGAAATTACCAAAAAGCCTGGCTCCCTGTTCCCCGGGTGCCTGATTCTGTACGGAGATTCCCAAGCACCACGTATCACACACACGTAATGCTTTGCTGAATCCTGCAGGGGAAGGGATCCCTGGTGGCAGTTGTCAGGCGTGATTTCCAGCCTAGGGTCTGGTCAGATGCAGGAGGATTTCTTGCGTTCATGTTAACAACAGGGAGAAATCCAGAGGCAATCTGCAATATGGAAATGTAATGGCCATAAGAAAGCTCAAGGAAGATCTGAAGATCTGTGCATCTAGTGAAAGCCTTCTGCTCTGGATGTCCTGACATCCAGATGTCCTTGGCAGAGCCTGATGGAGTCTTTCATACCCAGAGCCAGTCAATTCACTGCCTCCTAGAAGGACACAGCACAAGTGAGACTGAACAGCCCAAGGAAAGAGACATCGCATTTTCTCAGAGTGCCCATGCACAGACACGGTAGGAAAAAGCAGCTGGTGTTTGATCTGGAAGGCAAAATTTGCTCAGACTGCCAAAACAGAACTCAGTCCAAGTAGGGTTAGGAAGAGGGGTGTCAGACTACAGCAGGCAGGGAATAAATAAACTGGAAAGCAGAACTGGACGTCAAAGAGATTTTCGCTGATCTCTGCGTTGGGAAAATGGATTCTGAGGACAAAGATTAAGAGAGATAGCAGGGGATCTAAAGAATCACTTTAGGAAACCTAACTTAAGATTAGTGAGGCTTTCAGGAGAACACTCGCTCTTGCATAACCTCCCAGATAATTTCCACGTCAGCGCATGTTGGCCAAAAAGCACATCCAAAGTCTGTGTCTAGGCCCAAGAGGTGCCTGATGTTTTTCCAGAAACTCTTCAAGTTTTCTTCCTGTTCAAGTCAATCAAGCTGTGTGCTTGCAAGACACAGTTCTGTGTGCGTTCACATTTCTGTGCAGGTGCCTGCACACAGGTAATACCTGAAGTCAGCCACATTTTCTAAACTCGAATGTCTGTTTTTGATTTCACTGCTCTTTGGAGTTTCTCATCTAAACTGAGGCCACACCAAAATGGCATAAAGAGAAGAGGGAACAGCCCCTAAAGAGATCCCAGTGGCTCTGGTGGCTGAAGCCTCTTTCTCAGTTTCTGCAGGGAGCCGCTGAGCAGAATTATCCTGAGCTGAGGGAGGGGTCGGAGAGGCAGAGCCGGAGCTGGTCAGCAGGACTTAGAGGCTGGCCCGGACATACAGACCCCGTCCAGTAACTTTTGTAATGGCAGATGCTTCCATAGCTTTTTAAGTAAGCTAACCCCTGATTTACTATCAGAGTAAATCATGCTGATTTATCTTTGACACAACCCACTGAGTTTCTGCTTTGGTTTGAATGCTTTGCACAAAAATGAAGAGGAGATTTATAGCTGACAAATGCCTTCTTAAAGCAGCCTGCTGGGCTCATCACCTGCTCTTTTTCTCCCTTTTACTAGCGTCTGACAGGTGCTCGATCTTCGGTGTGGTTGGTCTCATACTGTAGGCCCTGGCTGCTCTATGGTCCACTAGGGAAAATGCCCTCAGGTTTCAATTATCGTTGGTTCAGAATTCTCTTTCCAGTGTGTGTGTGTGGGGGGGGGGGGGGGGGGGGGGAATTAAAAATTTAAAAGAATCTTTGACCCAAATGTAAACAAATTACAATGACTGTCTTTACCAAATCAAATGGCTCATTTGAGAGTTAACCTTTAGTTGAATCATTAAATTGAAACTGTTCTCGTAAAGTTAAAATACCAAATAAAACACATCTATTTTTGGAGATGCCAGGAGGGAACATTCCTAATGATTTTTTTCTGTATAAAGACCATAGAGTATCCTTACAGTTTCATTACGTTTGAGATAAAAATAGTTATGCCCGTGTACTTTATAAATTATGAAGACAACTTGTGGCATTCACTCCATTAATACCAGGTATTAAAATAACTCCTTTGCGCCTTCTTATTTAATAAACCTAGGAAGAAGACTACTTGATAATAGGGAGTGTCCCCATATGGCATATGTTCTATCGGGATCTATAAAATTATGTTCTCCTTTCTGTCTTTGCAGCATTCCCTCACGATGTTGCGGCAGAAAAGCTGACCTCTGGAACAAGGTTTCCTAAGGACTGTGCAGTGCGCTGAGGGCATATGGGCCGGGCCAAAAGCCCGGTGTGTGCACAGCATCCGCACAGCATCCGCACAGCATCCGCACTGCTGCACAGCTCATGTCCTCTCCGGCCCCTCCACCGAGCCCTGATGTCTCTGGAGAGATTTGCCTTGCTCTGGAGGCATGCCCACATGCCTAGAAGCAGCAAGGACAGCCAGCAAGGTGTCCTGAACTTTGGACTCCAGAGTCTACACGCTAGCATGAGCGTGGCCATTGTGTAAGGCACCAGAGCCACAGGATAAATTATTTGTAACCCAGAGCTTGAGGCGATGCAGACCCTGTGCCCCCTCTGGCTCTAAAGGCTTTGTGAGTCATCTGCACTGGCCCTACACCTTGGAAGGAGCCTGAGGAAGGCTCTGCCTCTTAATCAGATAAGGTCAAGATCAACCATAAATACACATCCTTAATGAGCAGCATGGAGGCTTCTTCTTACCTCACCTCTGATTTCAACCCATTCCCAAGGTACCGCGTCGCGTGTTCTCATTTAGGATTTAGGTTGCCTACACTTACTGTGCAAGCTGAAATCTGTCCGTTCTCCTTGGTGTATGCTCCTCATAGGGTGCCAAATTGCCCGCTTTCCTTCCAAGCAACCCTTCCTTGGAGCAGCTTAACAAACCTCAAGTTGTACCAGGAGGCAAGTGGCGCAGCAGCTGCCCTCTCCATGGACTCATCCACTCCCTCACAAACCATGCCTAGGAAGGTGCCACCATCCCCACCACCCCCCGTGCAGGCACACTTCTGGTTCTTTGCGGCGTTCCCTGGCGTTTCCCCCTGGTGCCAAGCCCAGGACGCGCCCCGCGGCTCTCCAAACCCTCTCCCTTCCCCGCCGCGCCGCGCTCAGCCCGGCTGCGCGCACATCCCCAGCTCCCCGCTCCCCTCTGCCAGCCTCCCGCAGCCCCGGCTCGGCTCGGGGGACCTCCTGCCGCTCACCTGTGTCGGGCAGGTGGCTCAGCACCAGCTCCTTGGCCGCCTGCACGTCGCGGCCGCAGGTGACATCCAGCCGCAGCACCCGCAGCCGCCCGGCCCCGGCGGCCGCCTCCCGCTGCAGCCGCCGCGCCCCGGCGCCGCCCGGGCAGAGGCAGCCGGCGAACACGGTGAAGCCGAGGCGATGAAGGCGCAGCGCCAGCAGGTGCCCGAAGCCGCTGTCGCAGCCGGTGATGAGCACGGCCCGGCCGGCAGGCTCCAGCCGGTGCGCCCCTCGTCGTCCCAGCAGCAGCAGCAGCAGCAGGAGGAAGAGGAGGAGGAGGAGGGCTGTGACCCACATGCTGCCCCACCGCACCGTGTGGGTCCCAGGCGGCGGCCAGCAGAGGGTGCCCCCGCTTCAAGCACCGCCCTCGGTCCAGGCGGGGTCTCCGGGGGGTTCCCCCGCCGAGCTGCCCGCCCGCTGCCCAGGGGTGGTGGCTTCAGGTGGCTCCTGGCCGCATCGCTGGGGCCAGAAGGGAGCTGGAGTTGCGCCGGAGCTCCCATGGGCAGTGCGAGGTGTCCTCCAAGTGTGTGTTGGCACTGCGGGAGATTTTGGCCCTAGGGCATGAAATGAAAGCATCTCAAGTGTTTCAGGATCCATGCGATCGGGATTTGTAATCCAGCTTCTTTCCTATGCTCTAGTTGGCCTGTTAAGTGAGTGGGGTTTGCTGTGGTGCAGGTTTGTGTCTGCTGTGCTGTGTCAAAAGGTGTCTATAGGGACTGCTCGGCAGGGGCTCCCTTTCTGTTTCTGACAGTCCTGCTTTGCTGAGCAAAGATCCCCGAGTGCCAAGACTACAGGAGACATTTGGCTAGGCAGCGTGTTCTCTGCCCTTTCTTTCATCTGAGGAACTCTCCAAGCAGCTATCTGAAGGGAAGGTATGTCACATCTGCCTCCTCTGAGTAAAATGAAGTGCTTGAAAGAACCAGGTGCCTTTATCATTGACTGTGAGTTAAAGCTGGCCTGTAAAAAACACAGAGTCATTCATCGACACATAGACAGCATCAGAGGAAGCAGCTGGACTTAATACACACAGGGATATTCCTAGGCATTTGCCTGATTTGCATCCCTGTAGCTCCACAGTCAGCCTTGTTCTTGTTAGGAGCTTGTTTGTCAAACAGATACTGCCTGTCCCTGGCCGTGGCAGGGGTGTTCCAGAGTTGGCAGAGCCGTGCTGGGCATGAGTGTCCAAAAATGGCACTTGTCCCTGGAGGCAGCCACATTTATGTTTGTGCTGGGATCCCTTTGTGCTGGCACAGCGAGTTTTGAATGAAGGAGAAACTGAGGAGTTTCTCTTTTCTAAGGAGAAACTGAGTAATTATTGTTTAAGTCTCTTTTCCATGGGCCAAGGCATTCACGTCTATTTATTGTATTTCACTGCTGGTCTGCTGTCCAGGTCCTCAGTAGGCATGGCCTAATGGCACTTAACACCTGAAGTGGCTTGGAAAAGGAGGTTTTGCTTTGCAGCTGGGAGACGAAGCAGGGAATGGAACGGTTAAACCCCAAAAGCTGTCTTGCTACCTGTCCTCAGCAGCACCTAGTTGCTCGTGCTCCATCACACTGGGAGATGCTGCCCTTTCTTAGCCTTCAAAAGACCTCTCAATGTTCTGCAACCCCGAGTCACAAAGCACTCTCTTTACATTTTAAAAATATTAGGCAACCCTCAAATCGGGAGTCGATACCCATCAGTCCTCCCGCCAGCTTGCCTGCCTGGTTCCCTCCTGCAGAGGAAGATGGGGAGGAACTCCAGCTCCGTGCCTCCTGCCCGGCTCTCTTCTGCCTCCACCAGCCTCTGTTCTCTCAGCTTTCTTGTCCTGGTAATAACCTGAGGATCGCAGGCAGTGCCTAAAGCACTCTCCCAAAGAGCAAAAGGTGACCCTCCTAACCTCTCAATCTTATGCTGTCTCTACTCCAAATAAATTTCGAAAGATATTAAAAATGCGGCGCACAAATGTGGCATGCTCTCATCTGAGAGCAGGAGCAGCATGTTGTCAGAGCAACAGAATAATTTAGCCTGAAAGTTGAGGATGAGAACTGTAAAAACTTATCCTGCCCAGTTAGCAACAACTTCTTGACGACTCAGTCCAGTCAAGGAGGCCACGTAGGTCTCCAGTACGGACTTGTCGCAGCTTCTCTGTGCATGCATGTGTTAATATGCAGGTTGAATTAATAACTCTGTGCTTTGTCTAGTATCCCAAATCCCATTTTCTTCTTTAGAACTCGTTTTAAGTAAAATCTTTATGATTTTATGCCTGTCTTAATATGCTCTACCTCCTGTGTAACTCAAGTCAGTTGTGGCTTTCCTGTTGCAAGTTTAAGGAAAGGTCCGGAGTTCAAGGAAAGAGGTGAGGAAGTGAAAGCTGCTGGAGGCTGGTACTGCTGGGGGGCTGAACAAGCCTGAGCCTAGATGCCTAGAGCATGGCCAGGTGAAAAAGGAAAGGAAAGGAAAGGAAAGGAAAGGAAAGGAAAGGAAAGGAAAGGAAAGGAAAGGAAAGGAAAGGAAAGGAAAGGAAAGGAAAGGAAAGGAAAGGAAAGGAAAGGAAAGGAAAGGAAAGGAAAGGAAAGGAAAGGAAAGGAAAGGAAAGGAAAGGAAAGGAAAGGAAAGGAAAGGAAAGGAAAGGAAAGGAAAGGAAAGGAAAGGAAAGGAAAGGAAAGGAAAGGAAAGGAAAGGAAAGGAAAGAGCTTTTCTGAGGCTTCAGAATCTCTTCTCAGGTGAGCAGATAGACAGCTAGGTATGCAAAGGTGCTGCACTGCTGAGGATCTCAGCACCTGCCCTTCTGACATACCCTGGAAAATCAGGCCACTTCCACAAATTGTGGCCAAATTGTGCATGAAGGCATTTACCACTAGGTTCTTGGAAAAATGACTGCTCAGACCTTACTGACTCTATTAGTTACTGCTCTGAAGCAAATCAGATGGCAAAAAAAAAATGCTGCTTGTTGAGCAGGGGCGTGTTGCCATGTTGTCCTCACCCTCAGAACATGGAAGGAATTTCTAAAGGACTGCCAGCTTGTTCTCAGGCAGTGTCTGGAGAGGAACATGGCAAAGGCAAGCTGGGAAGGACTGTGCTCCTCCAGCACGCCCCGGGGCTTCCAGCTCGACCCCCGGGGGAGAGAGATCTGCCCTTGACCTAGTTCCTGAGCAAAGGGTCAGTGGCTGTGGGGAGCGGAGCTTGCTTCAGGCTGTTTAAGCAGTGTTCAGATCTCCGTTCAGCCTAACTCCAGGAGAATCCAGCTGTGAGGGAGGGGGCAATGAGCTTTTCTCTGCCCTTCATCCCCTTGCCTATTTTCATGCCTACTCACCTCTGTTTATTTTACCCATTCCCTTGCTGTTCCCTCAGCTCCTCATCTCTCCCCCTCCTCTCAGTCTTACTGCAAGTTGGAGCTGTCTCAAGATTTGCCATCTGTCATGCTCAGTGGTGTTATAAATTGCCCCCTTAATTAATTTTCAGAGAGCATTGCATTAATAATAGAAAGGAATTTATTAAGTAAGCAACAGCAAGCAAAACAGCGCTGGGCGGCCGGGGAGTCTCGGCTCCACCAACGGCGCGCGCCTCACCCCCGCCAGGGTCCCTTTTTATATCTTGGTAATTCCGGGATTACACAGCACATCCTGGGATATTCTGCGACTGCGCGCGCTGTTGCTAGGGGGTCGTCTCTGTCCCTCTGGTGTTCGTGAAGATGAAGGCCGTAGTCTTCCTCCGCGTTGTGGTTCAACTTCTGTTTTTATTTGGTCATGTTGGCCCAGCGTGAGACAGGAAGGCAGGATGTTGATACATTAGTTTAGCAACTTATCAGGAGATGGTTACATGAGCTTTGCAGCAGGGTCTTTGAACAAAAGAGACAACTGAGATGCAGAAGGAGAGAAGGGGAGGGGGTTCTCTTTTTTGTTACATTAAGCAAAAGAATTTTCATAGTGTCTAGCCAAGTATTATACAGCTCCTTACTTCAGCAGGAAGCTTTTGCAACTCCTGCTCCTCAAACGGAACTCCTTGTTTTATAATACAAAAGACAATGAACAAACATTTATTGTGTATTACAAGTGGTACCCACTCTCGGTGGTGGGGAGGAGTAGTAATGATATTTGATGTCTTTCTTACAGCCTCAGCTCTCCGGTGTCATGTCGAAGTCATTATTCTTTTTATTTTCTGAAGCGACGATGAAATTGATGCCTTTCAGGTAACTGCAAAGCCATCTGTGGCTTCACAGGAGGCATTCTGGTGTGAAGTGTCTCTGTCGCAGCTTCACAAAAACACTGAGAGTGTGACCAGCTGCCTCCTAAAAGCTCCAAATAGCCAAACGAATCTCAAAAACGATAAACACGGCCCCCTCTTCTGTTTAATATTCCTGTGCTTTTGAAGCCGGTGCCACGATGTCCAGGGTGCAGGCTCAGGGTTTCTGACCAGCAGGAGCTGGCTGTGCTGCGCTCACTTCAGCATGAGTGTGACTCTTTTTGCTCCATTGTGCCTCGCCAGCTCAGGCTGCCGACCTTTTTGCTCAACTCTTGCTATCCTCCAGGGAACAGCACAGCATGCTGCTGACCTTAGCTAGGACTTCTGGTGTTGCTGCAGTGAAAACAATGCTTATCTAACGGGAAAAAGCACTGAATTCTTCCTAACAGCCCATCTGGATAAAAGTTTGCATCCCTGCTTTCTGGTGCTAGCACATAAATGACACTGCTGCTGCAGCTATCCAGAGAGCTGAGCGCAAGGCTGCCTCTGCAGACAAGCATTTCAGGACTGGGAAACCAGCTTTCCAGGAAGAGAATTAAACCCGTGTATTTTTGGTGCAGTTCGACAGCCAAAGGCGTTCTGAACAGCAACGCACGCAGCTTTTAGAGCTGGCAAACTCTGCATCCTAGTTCAGGACGCAGCCAGCGGATGCTCAGCTATCGTGTCAGAGGAGGAGAGGCTGTCACTGCATGGAATTGGGTGGGAGGAGTTGCATGGGGGCCGTGCATGGGGAATATCAAGACTCTGAAGACCAAGCAGGATGTCTGGTTCTGTATGATGTGATGAGTTGTATCAAAATCTCACTGCACATTTTTGTAAACTCGGACTCGGTTGGTAAAACAGATTTAGGGTGCCACAGCATAAGGGTTAGCAGTTTTTAAAGTAATTTTACCCGAGCATCCCACACCAAATTTACCCAGAATTAACTTTAAGTATTTTTTTTTTTAATGTTATGTAGTAAGGGCCTGAAAAAGCAGAGGGCACGGTCACATTGATTTGGCTCAGCAACGTTCACAGTGCAAGAGGTGGAAACGTGAGAAATGACTCAAGCTGCAGCATCCTCAAAGAAGCCAGATAAGACGTGCCAGGACCTTCTCTCCTTTCCATGTACGAGCTTTTGTGTAAGAAATAAATAGGTTTGCAGGTTGGACCAGCAGAGCAGAAAGCTGACAGGGCAGTGATCATGGCTCCTGGGAGCCATTTCCAGGGAGATGCATGTGCCAGACGAGGCCCACTAGATAGCAGCCTGGGCAGCAGAAACCCCGGACCTGTTTATCCCTGCGGGAGATGAGCACCCTGTGACCGTGCCACCTCTCCTCTGCAGGCGAAGGTGGCGTCTGCTGGGGCCCGTGCAGCTCGGATAGGGATGTGCCAGCGCCCACTTGTGCCGCAGGGTCCCCCGGGTGAGGCAAGCTGAGAAGCGAGGAAATGAATGCCCCAGAGAAGCCAGGCAGGCTGGGGTGGTTTAGGGGCATGCAGGAAAGCTGCATCCCTGAAAATGCAGAGTCTGGAGTGGGGCGTGCAATGCAAGAGGCCCAGGAGGCAGCAAAAAAATGCTTCGTGCTGATGAGTGGCTAAACTGCTGTGAGCATGCAGTGTGCTGAATGCACACGAATACAAGAGGGTGCTGCTCCTCCTCTGCCTCGCATGAAGCAGTGTCTCTGGGCTCTGCGCCACGGGGCCATTGCCCTACCAGCTCCGGCAGGGCATAGCTTTGTTCATCCCGGGACAAAGATGTAGGTGAGGCTAGCCACAGGCGGGTGCATCTTTGTAGAGTAAAGTCACCTTCCCATGAAGACAGGCTGTGCTTTCAGGTTTGCCCTCAGTCTGCTGGGGAAGCACCCACCCAGCAGATCCATCAGCCTGCAGAACCGTGTCCTAAGGACAGGCAATTTTACTCTTAAGGGCATAAATCAGAGGGCTGCTGGCATGAGGGCCCATTGTCCCTGTGCTCAGTTGTTCAAGGACAACCCTGAACATGACACGCAATTTGCCAGTTGATCCAAATGGAGGATCCTAGACACTGATTTCTACTAGGAACAGCCCTATGGGAATTACTCGGCATTTTTAATTATCATTTGCCTCTAATTAGCAGTAGGATAGCTGATAGCGAGGGTACAAAGATGGGTAAGGAAGTGGAGAAGTGGCCTGAGGACACAGGGCAAATCAGAGACCGAGTGTGACAGAGAAGCCTGGGCTCCTTGCTTACTGAGTGCCCCCTGTGCAGAATGAGCTCCCCTTGAGGGGAAAGTTTGCTTTGTAATTTTTTTTTTAAAGAAGTCATGGAGTTGGAGGGCTGCAAGAGAAGGAGATGTACTGCCGACAGTGTAGGGGGCCTTTAAGAGGAAGGGCAGATGTTGCAGTGTTGAAACATGCCATGTGAAATGCCAGTGTTGAAACTGGACACACTGGTGCAGTTTGAGCCCTGCAGAGAAGCGCTCAGGAGGCACCAGGTGCTGCTCAGCCACCTGCAGCTGGTGCCAGACCTTGCCTACACTGTACGGAAGGAGTTAATCAATAGGTCTGGTTTCCTCCTACAAAGTAACAACCCACAGAAAAAAAAAAAAGGCTTGGCTTCTCTGATATCATTCAATCTGCAGCTCCCCAGAGTGCCACCAAGCAGGCGTGGGGTTCCCTTCTTGGCCCTGCAGCAAGCGAGGGGGCGTGTGCGGCCAGCTGTGTGCTCGGAGCGGGAGGACAAGGCTGGCAGGACCAGGTCTCTGGCCACACCAGGATGTAAATGTTGTTCTTCAGGGTAGTTTCTAACCCCTTTTCCCTGCTCGCTCATGTAATCCTAATTTAGTGAGAAGACACAGGAGCCGTTTTTCAGAAGCTGAGTTTGCCCAGAGCCCTCAGCTGAGCAGTTTTCCTGACTCAGGGATCTCTCCCTCCTCTAACCATTGCATCACCAGTAAGAACTTGTAAATGCACTGTTACAGAAGTATGGGGGCTCATTTCTCCAGCCGAGGCAGTGCGTGGGAGATAGTTTGGGCTGGCACCCTCCCAAGCATAATGTATTGAAATGTCGTTCTGCTCCGGGGTGAAGCTTGCGTTCCTCCCAGTTTGTCCTCTCCTTTGGCTTGCAGCATCTGTGCATCGTGCCCTCGTCTCTTGGCATGCGGGTGCCTGAAAGTGTAGAGGGGAGTGCTCTTGTTCATGCTGGGAAACTGAAAATAGTCTTTTAAATCCTCCAGGTCTGATTTAAGCTTAGGTCCTCCTGCTCTGTGTTGTTGTACAAACACCCCCCTGTGGAATGGGCCCCCAGAGGCAAGGGGGCTGCCTTGGGGCAGCACAGTGAATGTTCAAGGCTGCTGAGGGGACCCCAGCTGCTCAGTCGCTCTGCACCAGGTCATTTTTAATGCTCCTCACAGGGAGCTAAGAGCATAACTTTAAGCACTTGGAAGTTGGGATCTAAGGTTTTAACGATAAGCTTTGCATGTGGATTTTGACCTTTATTTGATTTCTGGCATGTTTCCAAGGGTGCCAGAAGACAAGGGAACGTGAATTGGACTCAACTTCAGCATGCCACACAGCTGCTCAGTTCTGTGATGGTGCTTCTGCCTGTGAAACCAGCTCTGGTTAGAGCAGCGCCCGTTGGCATCGCTCTGGTGGGGCTGTCTGAGCAGCTGTGCTTTCAGATCGGTGCGAGGCGAAGCCATTGGGGTGTGCTCAGCCGGCAGGGAGAACATCTCAGGGCTGAGCTCTTATCTGCATTGCCAAATACCATGTTTCTAAAAGCTCAGTGTCACATGGAGGCTGCTAAATAACGAACGCCAGGATGCACAGCAAAGTGTTGACACCCAAAAGAAGCTCTCTTCCAAGCACTCACTTCTCTGCCTAGCAGCAGGTGTGGTGGGACAGAGCTTACCTAAATTTGCTCAGCTACTTGTTTGTAGTCTGCAGTAGGCATTTTTGGTTTTGCTTTCTTTCATTATACAGCTTCTGGTAAGAATTTGTTTTCCTAAAGGAAGTAGGAAGGAGCATTTCTGAAACTTTCTGGGCATCCCTCGCCCCACGGATCCACAGGGCAGAATCGACGAACGGCTCCAAGCTGCCCGTCAGTGGTCTGGAGCTTGTGGCAAGCGCACGAGACCTGAGCACCAGCATAAACCTCTCCCTCTGCTAAAATCCTCAGTATTCAGCGTGCAGGTAAATGTAAAGATGCTTTTGGAAGTCAAAAGGCATTCTCAGTGTTCATGAAGATAATCACACATCTGAGTACTTTTTAGGCAGGGAGCTAAGGGAAAAAAAATGCAGCTTAATATTGCACAACAGGGGGTTTAGGTTTGCTGGTCTCAATTCCAGTTTTATTTTGCTGTTCCTTAAAGCCATGTGCTAGCAATAAGATTTATGCTAAGCCTCTTCTTTGGAGCCTCTTATTGTCAACTCCTTTTCTGTTTTCTCTTTTTTAAGAGGTGAATTTATATACAAATTTAGCCATTTGTAAGCAACCAATATATTCAATAAAATTTCTCTCCATGGTACATTTATGCTGGAAATCAGAAATGAGAAACTCGGCAGTGCAAGAGCCCTTAGAAAGCCATCCCCGTTTGATTTCCTTCTAGCCTGAATTTTCATAACAGTTACATTTGGTTTTCAGTTATACAGTGTACTGGCTGATAAATATTTAACAAGTTTTACATACATTTCTTGGTTTTGCTTTTACAGGCTTTGCTTGTACAAAGGGATTTTTTTACAGTGCCCTTCTTGGTGCTCTCTATTCCTTTTTTTTTTTTTTTTTTATTGTTCCCAGGTTGTTCTGAGAGACCAGTGACGGTGCGAGACAAGAAGAGGATGATTACATTTTGCAAGGAAATTGTACAGAGTAGAAAATCGATAGTTAGATGCTCTCTGGGACTGCCTAAAACTTCTTTGAAGAATAATTAGCTTGCAGGAGAGCTCTGGTAGCTGGAGTTCCTCCCCGTCTCTGTATGGATAAGATAAGTTTAGCCTGGGATAAGCAGTGTGCTTTGAGGGCCCTTTGCTGGGCTGGGGAAGTGCTCTGTGTGGTGGGAGCGAAGGGATGAGCTAGGAGAGGTGTGGCAGAAGGCCCGCCTGGCCGAGTATGTCCAGAAACAATCAAGGAGCAGGGAGAAGCAGGGAGATGGAGCAGAGCAAGAAGTGATTTGATGGCCGTGTGACAGAGCAGAGATGGGTGGCTCCACACGCTGCTTCCTCCCAGGATATTGCCACAGGTAATCCTGCAGCTGGGAGGTGAGGTGCGGGGTTTGATAGCTTTGTTGGTTGGAGCTGAGCTGGATAGAGCTGACCTACCAGTGAGATTAGTCCAGCTCTCCACAGCTGTCAGTACTCTGTCTTGCAGAACCATAAAATACACTTAAAATGCACAGGAAGGTGCTGCGAGAGGTATCAGAAGCAGTTTGTGCTAGGCTAAGTGACATCTGATAAATTCATTAACTCCCTAGATGAAAGGACTCACGAGGCTTAAAAATTTGCTGCAGGCACAATGTTACTGATACTAAGATAAGAGAGACTTGAGAAAGACATAATAAAACTAGGTAACAAAGCAACAACGGCGACAGAATTCATCGTGGTGGAGGTGATCTCAGGGTAACAAGGAATGACTTCTGCTTTTTGGCTGTCCGTGGCCATCAATGTTTGATATTTATTGGTATTTGCACTCATAAAGTCATAAGCACTGTATGAAGACGTGTATTGTCTTTGTTCGGCTTGGTTTGGGGGGGCTTCCTTGGTGTGCCTATGGTTAGGAGCTGGAGGAATATCCAAGCACACGTGTAACGTTAGCCGTGCGACTCCTCCCCCCTGCAGCCACAGACGTCTCTCTCTCTCTTGCAATTAAGTGCGTGCTAAAGTGGTCTGTTGGAGCAGAGCCCGGCGCTACGAGGTGCGGGTTCGAGCTCGTTGGTACAGAAGTGGTGCTAAATGGCAGGTTGGCAGTCACAGACCTGTCAGCTTAGCTTCGGTTCCTGGAAAAAATACTTCCACAAATAACCAAACTGTTTGCGACCACCTGGAAGAAAACATCAGGATGAGTAACGGGCAGGGTAGATTTTTTTGTTGTTTTTTTGAGATGCAAGAGGTTCAGACCAATCTGATTTCCCCCTATCTAGGGCAACACGCTGACATGGCTTTGGCTTTGGGAGCCATTTCATATGCACTCTTTTAAGGGTGGCACAGAGGAAAATACCTGGGACCAAAGCTGGTGGCAAACTGCCAGAAGGAGGCCTTTGGGGGAGGTTCTGACGGGGTTGGTTTATGCGCGCCTCTTGCATTTCTGTGTGTGATCTGGCTGGTAAGACGAGAGGGCTGCAATTTCAGTTTGCAGCTGACACAATGTTGGAAGAGGCTGTGAGCACACGGGATGGGATTAGAATTCAGTATGCTCTTAGCAAGTTAGAGAGGTGGCTGAAAAACAAGACCGGCTTGCCATTCAGGTGGGACAGTGCCCAGTCTCTCTGCTGAATATAAATGTACGTATTGCAACACTTAATTTGGGTTACTAAATAGTTCTACCAGGTTGGAGAACAACAGCTACATGCGTCGTTGATTTATCCATCAGGATGAAAGATTTTGATGGCTTAAAGCTGACTGAATAAACAATGCCATGTTGCAGAAAGGGCACGTACTGAATGTACAGGCAGCACTGTCACCACCTGGACGAGCCCAGGGAGGAACACGGTAGGAGAGTGCACAAAACAACCAGTAAGCCCCAAGGCCTAACCTGAACCTCACTTGTTAATTAGCCCATTAACTAAAAGATGTTGGTGTCATCTCACTCTGCCTCAGCCCCTGGATTTTGCTCGTTTCAGAGGCTGATGGAGGAAAGTAATGCAGAGCAGGCTTCATGCAGCTCCCCAAAGCGTAGAAGATGGCAGCCTCATAACTGCAGACAAGCTGATGACTAGACAGAGATTTTCAGCATCTAATGGTCCACTGAATGCTGTTAGTGTTATGGGCATTTGGGCTCTTCTTTCCTTTCATCTACACTCCTTCGTAGTCTGCTTAATGTTTTGCATCATTTTTTTCTCCTGTAGTTAATTTCAGGATTCGCAAGCTTCCTTTTTATTTTTACTCAAAGGTAATATCTTCCTTACAGCCGTCTGCACATAACAGCTCCATTAAATCTGCAAGTAGGAAACCGGCTATGCGATGTTTCACTTACATGGGATTCTGTAATCATTTTGATTGTGTTCTCCTTGAAAGCCCTGCTCCTGTTACCTGCAGGAGCTGGGAATTCTCTTTATGTAGTCATTTACTTACTTTTAAGAACATAGATATTAAATCTACCAGGACATTTTAAGTCAGCTTCTTCTTGCTTCATTCCTTTACTTATTTATTACAGAGCACTTCTTAGTCTTTCAACTAAGGAAATGCATTCTTGTATTCAAAAAGGGAAGCACCATGAGTAGGGAAGAACAAAGATTTTTTGCTCAGCTTCTGCACTCTTGTTATGGATAAATTCCCAAGAGAACAGTTCCCTCAAGTTCTCCTCTTTAGGAGAGCTGACTAATGGAGGGAATAACCTATGCCTGATGCTCCTGACCTGAGTCTCCAGGCACCAAACTCAGCCAGGCTTTTGAAAGGTTCGAGTCTGTATCTAGGCCATGAGTGAGAAGTTTGAGTTCAGCTACTGAGGGATGGTGGCTCAGCAGAGCTACCCAAAGCTCATTTGGGGGACAAGCACAAATGGCTCCCAGGACACTGTATTAGGACTCCAGCCCCCTCGGCTTTGTTTCTGTCCCTCTGTCAAACTCCACGAGGTTTCTGTCTGTGTAACCTGCTGCCTGGGCAGGGGGCCAGGTTCTCGCATGGGCTGCGAAAGAAGCGAAGGAGTCGGAGACCTCTAGTGCTGACACCAAGCCCCTGTTGATGCTGGCTAACCCAGTGTGGCCCTGAGCATGACAGGTGTGCTGTTATTCCAATCCTCCTAATTGGATCACTCTTCCTATCTTGCTGAGTTACCAGTATCTGCTTCTCTTTGGATATGCTTGTGTGGTGAGAAGCTTGAAGCTCCAGTAGGAAATGGTATTTCAAGCATTGGGCCCGATTTGACCTGTGACACTGTGACACTGTGACACTGTGCACTGCAAAGCACATCCACGTGGTACAACAGAAAGGTGCTTTTCTTCCTCTTCTTTCCAAAAATGTAAAGATAAAATAAGGCAACCCAAGAAGACATACTTATTGCAGTCGTATTTTTCTGTGCTTCTCAGAACTCATACAACAGCACTGCCTATAGCTTATTTCAAAGCCAGTTTTAAGTCTTTTAAATTAGCCCTATAGCTGATAACCCAACAGGACGTTTTTATGCACTTTTAGCACTATCTATTCAGAGAGATGAAAGCAAAACTTAAGGCAATCTTGCTCTCTGCCTAAAACCAAGCTGAACAACAAGGATTGTAAGAGAGGCCTGTGGCTCCATAGGGCATGTGCTGTGTTCTGTGATACGATAACAATAACACAGCATAAATGACCTGCTATGAAATCGCAAATACAACTGCTCTGGGACAAAACCCAGCAAAGCAGCTGTGGCACCACCAGCCTTGTTCTGGGCAGCTCTGTGGGACTGGTGCTGTCCCACCCTGCCACCAGCACCCTGCCCAGCTCTCTGCATCTGGCTGCTTTATATATTTCACCTATCCTTCAGCATCTACTTAATGAGCTCTCAAAGCAGGCGCTGCTGCTAAGCGATTGCGCTAAGGAAAGGCTGTGAGAAGTGCAGGATCCAACTGTGTGTCATCTGCAAAGCCTGAGGAGTGTTGGGCCACCTCCAGCACAGGTGAGAAGCACCCCGTGTGTGGTGCAAGCGGTGCCTCGGAGCACAGCACCTCTGCGATTCACTTGTGCACACAGGGCACACCCCACATGCCCTGAGACCTGCCACCTCCACCTCGTGTGTGCGGGGAATCCAGCACGAGCAGCACGCACTGGAGCATGGTGGGGTTTTCAGGCACTGGGAAATCCAGGTCCTGGCCCCAGGCTTCAGCCCTTGCTGTTTTGTGGCAGAAGGCAGTGGGCAGCAGAGATGCAGACAACACTAACCAGGGCTTACAAGTGCTAAGCTAAACATAAAGCACCTTGATCGTGGCCAGTGCATAAGACGGTTCAGTAAATGTTTATATTGATTAAACTATTAATAAAGATGAGCAGATCACATTATGCTTACCATTATTATATTGCTTTCTTGCCCTCTCCTCCCTCTTTCTCCTCCCCTGAATGCTTTTTCTAGAATACAGTAAACACATGTAGGGGATAAAACATTGTCATCTCAGCGACCTTGGCTGTCTGGAAGTCCTCCCAGGCATTGGCTGTGGAGGCACGTAGTACCTGCACGTTGGGCTCTGGCTTCGGTGCAGCTATTTATGTGGCTAACCTCTGCTCTGGAGAGGGCAATCTCCAGAAAAGTGCTTGGAAAAAAAAAAAAAAAAAAAAAAAAAGAGGTATTGCAAGTAAGAGAATAGCAACGCTGAGGTGTATTTACCCCAGGGGGATCCTTGTCTTAGTGTTTTTTGACAGGCATACAGACATCCAGGAAGGAAGAGCATCAACCAGATTCTTTATTAACATATTTTTGAATGGTGAAAGAATGCATTCATGTAAGCAGGGTCCCTCTGATTCTCCGTCATTGCTAACGTTTTGGTTCTGTCAGGAAATTGAAGTCCAATTCTGTACTTTCTTAAAAAGGTTAAAACTTATGGAAACTTTGCAATGGAGGTCGGTGAGAAAAGGCAGGTCTTGGGTAATCAGTTATTTCCATCCTGAGTTGTAGGACAGAGGGCTTGGTGCTAAAGGAAAGGATTGTTCTCTTTGAATAGATTTTCATTACTTTTTTTTATTATTTTGAAATGGTGAAAGTGATCTATTGAGGAATGTTTGCTGCAGTTTTTTTGTTTTTTTTTTTTTTCTGAAAATGTTCTTGGAGGACTTGAAAACTTGGAACACTTGCAGGGGTTTCTGAAAACCTTTACTTTTAACAGCAGTAATTTAGGGATGGGATGGGGGGAGGTTTTCCCAAAAGGTGTTGCTAAAATGTTTTGGTTAGGCTTTAGGTTTTTAGACTTTAAGATCAAGTTACTTTTTTGTTATACATTGATGATGAAATACTCAGGTCTGTTTAAGGAATTCAAATCCCTCGTTCCCACTCAAATTAAAAGCTTTGAGGTGTTCAGATCCCTTAATCAGCTTCAGGAATCTTAGTCTATAACTTCAGTGTTAGTTCAATACAGCTAATTTGTGTTAAACACACTTCTGAATGCAGCTACGATGTAATTTATCTCATGGTGCTATTTCCTCAGTCAGTTTTATGATTGCATGCAGTAGTTCTCGGTATCCTAATGGGCTGGGTAGGCCATCCTCAGGTCCTTGGGCAAGCAAAACCTCCAGTGAAATCTTTGGGAGCTTTGTTCATGTAGCACCTCCAGGGGCAGACTGTGAATGCTGCTGTGCACACAGGTAGGTGTTGGCCTTTGAGTGAAGGTCACTTTGGGGGGAAAGCAGTACCATGGAGCAGCCCACACAAGTTCCCCGCAGTAGACTGGGGGAGAAAATGATGGCTATCAGCTGCGATTGCACAGGGTTGTGTGTGCAGGATGGGATGACGCAGTGAGGGACCTGAGAGCTGTGGCTCAACTCTGGGTTCTGGCCAAAGGAAACCTTTCCTGGGATATTCTGCAGAATATATGGCATTGGCGTTATTCAATTAATGGGCCACTTGCCAAATGTATAAACACTAAAACCGCAAGGTTTTCATTCAGGAATTCTCTGCTTTGGCATGTTCTCTCCCAGTGCTTTGATGTTGTGGAATGCAAATATTTGTTTTCAGTCTGGCTGGATACCAAGCTCATTTAGTGTCTTATGGCAGCAGTTGTAAAAGCTTTCTTTTTTCTCCCTAGACACAGCTCCTGGGTCTCTTACCATCAGGTGGACAGTTCTGAGTTGGGGCTTCAGATAATGAAAACCAAGCCCTAGCATTTTTCTTCTCAGCAGAGTTTTTCCTTGATTCCCTTTCACTTTGTATGTTTTTTCTTTCTCTGCATGTATCCCAGTGTGTCCAGTGCAGCATTGTACTGTACACCCCAGAACTTCAGTGTCCTCTTCCTTACAGATTAGGCTTGCAGGTGAGCTGGAGAGCTGTCTCACAGCTCAGGAGTTGCTTTCTGTCTTCATCTGCAGAGTTTTTCATTGTCCTGGGATTGAAGTCCCTCCTTATATTCTCCCCTGCCAGGAGTTTGCTGCCTGTGATCCCAGCCGTGCTCCTTCCTGTGGCGTCTTCTCAGGGTGCCGTTACAAAATCAACCCATGCTGGCCCCTGGCTTTCCTTCCCTGCTGAAAGATGCTGGGAGAGCTGTAGCTGTTCGGTGCCATTCAGTCGTTTCATCTGGCTTCACTCAGGCTAGGCCACTGCCTGCCCTCCCTCACCACACCTGCACTGTGTCGCTGTCCCTACAGCTGCCTCTGCCGAACATCTTGCAGCGCGGGGAATGGACTTCAGTTCCGTGTAACGTTCAACACAGCATCTACAGCAAGCTACGTAGCTTGATCCAGACTCAGAGAGATCAAAGGAGAGGTGCTACAGAGAACTAGGCACTTGATGGGAGAGGTTCAGATGGAGAGCCAGGGGCTCTTCCCCCTTTTGCAGGAAAAGATCAGACCAACCAACCTGGGGATCCTTCTCACGCAATAGCTTGCTTTTTTTTTTCCCCCTTCCTCTGTCCTAAAGCCTGGATTAATAACTAGGGTGAATCACAGCTGGCTCTGGGTGCTTTGTCTAAAGCAGGGATGTGTAAGAGTGCACTATTCCAGTTGTTCTCCTACGTGTGTGCTGGAGTACCTGTGGCTCGAGCCATCAGAGCAGCAGAGAGAAGACAGGAATGGGGGCAGAATGATCCAGCAATGCACCAGCTGACTTTGCACTTCAAAAGCAACTACCATGCATCTTAAATCCCAGCCCTTTGTGTCCCAGCAGCACTAAGAGCTGGCCTTGCGGGAGGTGCTGGCGGGCTGTCAGGTGTATGTAAGTGAGCCGTGAGCACGCTGCCTCACCTCTCAGTTTTTGGGCTTCAGGGGCACAAGGAGCTGCAGAGCTCTCTTCTTCAGGGAAGTCAGGGCACGGTTCAGTGGGCAGAAGAGGACAGCGACACAGAGGGCTGCAAACAGAAAAGGGATGCTGTGTCAACCACTAGCCCAGCAGCAAAAGGAAACAATAAACTGTTCAAAAAGCAACAACTGGAAAGCATCTTCAGCCCGGATGGGCTTTGGATTACCAAAGCAAACAAAAAAAATGGCTGGGGGTCAGGAGCAGGGCGATGCCCAGAGTAAAGATAGAGCATTTGGGGAGCTAGGTGGCAGTTTTCTTGGTTCTATGCCCCATCTATTTTTGTGACATACTCCATATCTACCGCATATCACCTGGAAAAGGAGAAGATGCCCTCTTGCTTTCCTGTTTCATGAAGGAGGGCTTGTCTGCCTGCTCTTCCAGCTTTTTGTCATCACTCTCTTTGCTAAGAAAGGAAAGAGCACTGGGATGCTGTGGCTGGAAACATCCCCTCGAGGCCGGAGTCTGCCTTAAGAATCGAAGCTCTTACAAGCCTGAAGAACACTTCAGAACAGTGACACGTCCTGCCAAGGACATTTAGCATGCAAGGAAATGTCATTTATAATACAAACAAATTTATAATGCGACTAATCTGCTTATTTACATGACACATTCATTTGTAATTAAAGTCACACTTTAATTAGCTGGTTATTTCAAATTGGGAAATCCTCCTTCCAACAAACAGCTAGTCCTGGTAACACACCTCTCTCAGTGAGTGCTAAGGCAGAAGTATCTTCTGCGTGAAAAGCTCACCATCTGATAAATCCCAGTGCTGCAGTTGTGTTTCATCAATAGGAACTGTGCGTTTCTATCTTTTCCATCGCCAGAGGAGGGAGCTCAGGTGGTTCCAAGTACAGGGAGGGCTTTGCAGAGCTGATTTTGCACTTATTGGCTCTTTGCTTCCCAGGTCATTTTATTACAAGCCCAGGCTGGAGAGCAAGAGTTTTCCAGAATACTAGCTAACACTTCTGGTTGGATTCAGGTTTTAAGCTGTCAATCACCAACCCCTGTGAGGCTTGGGACATAGAAAAAGGACTTTGCTTTCAAAGATATTGAACACTCAGTGACACTTAACATGTTTTTAAAACTGTTTTTTACTGGGGAAAACAAACAAACAAACACATTTATTTGGTAAATCATTTTAAAGACATTTCCCCCCTCACCTGGACATTGCTGCAGAAATGCAGTATACCCAATTGTACTCAGCTTCTACAAGTGCTTCCTACCTGGGCTCTTGAAAACCCTTTTCCATGTGTAAGAGGTTTTTCTCCCGGGTGACCTGCATGTGTCTGGCTCCTCTTCTTCCCATATCAAGATTGACGGCTTCTTCATCAGCCCGTACATGCCTGCCAAATTAACAGGGTATGAGCTAAGGGTACTCATACAGCTCACTCCTGAATTACATCACGACTTTCCTCTGAAGGCATAACGGGTGCAGATGATACAGCCACTTTCAATTACTCCAATTAAAAAACTGAATATAACGAGCTCTGTAGCAGCCACCCATGCCAGGGATTAGGAAGGCCATCTTTTGCAAGACGTACTAGAAATAGAGCCGGTCAAGAGACAGCTATTCCTTCCCACCCACTGAAATTTGTTGTTATGTGCTCCATTGGAATTCAGAATCTTTAGGGTTTTTTACTAGCTATTTGAAGTTATTTTTATGAGAGCTTTGGAAATGTTTGTCAGTTGTACAAAGAGGCCATACAGAATAAGCAGAAAAAAGCCCTATTGTATGAATAACGTAATGCACTTCAAAAGGCTCAGCAGCATGCAGTGATGTCAGATCATTTGTACAAGGTCAAATCAATTTTATGACCAGCCAAACATTAGCAATTTTTTTTTCTTAGAATCAAAGCAAGGACGTTCCAAGAAATACTCGAGGAAAAATCAAGTGGCATTTATTAGAAACCGTCACTCATTGAAACTTGTTCTCTTCAAGAGAAAACAAGGCACTTATTCCTTTCTTAATGGAAAGCTCTTGCATCTGAACATCATCCAGGGACAAATTCAGGTTTAAAGGTTTTCTACTTTATTGGGCACAAGAATCAGAACTGGGGCCTGCTTGTCTGTGGTACAGTGAATAATCTTTGAGAGGTGACTTTTATCAGTTTGCTTCAAAATAGGTCTGACCCATTAAAAATGTCTACTTAAGCACCATATTTCCTTTATACCCATCTGCTTGAAGTTGTCTCCAGACAGTGCATGTTAGGGAAAGGGTGATTGCTGGTTAGAGAGTTGAGAAAAGAGTGACCTGTCTTGTCTTGCTTCAGGGAAAGAGAGAGCTGGAATGAGGTTTTGAGGGAAGTATTGCCTTAGTGTCCTAGGAAGAGCCCATGGAGATCTATGGATGAATTTTCACGGCCAAGAATTGGCCTTCTCTGTGCCAGGTGTGCTGGGAGCTGTGCAGGTGTCTGAAAGCTGGAGCAAACCAATGCTCAGCTCCTGTTATCTGTGTGTTCACGCCGGAATGCTGACCCCGAGAAAAAGTGACTGAGTCTCAACATCTTTGCTGCACATCTACCCTGGACTGAACTGTCTGTCCTGCTTTTCAACTCATTACATCATTTTCATATATCAGATGTTTATCATATCTCACTGAATCGTGCCCGATGCACAAAGCTCGGTGCCAGCTGTATTTCGGCGGTGCCTGGGCTGACCGACTCCCATGGGCTTCCCTCCAGGAGCGGGCAAAAAGACATGTCCTGGCCCCAGTACTTTGCCCCTCTGCTTCTCAGAAAACTGCAGCGAGACTTAGTCTCATTTTACCTGATGCCACGTTTTAGCTGCAGAGTCGGTTGCATTGCCTTGTTTTGCATCAGACAGTGTGACTCCACACGATTGACACAGAGAGACACGACCTGCGCCCCGTAGCTGGGAGCATGAATAAAAGATCTGCTAGAGATGTCTAAAGAGAGGTGCAGAGAGCAAATGGGTGAAGGAAGCATTCCTCTTGACACCTCCTTTTCCAGCCCATAAACATTTGCAGACTTTGGGGTCATGTTTTTTAAAGGAATGTCATTTATTCTCATCTTTCTGCCAGCATTTTTATTTTCGGGACCTTTTATAAATAACATTAAAGCTTGCTGTTCTTGAAGGAATAGGGAAGAAGGGAATGGTCCCTCCCTTTACGGGCATGACCTGGTAAATCAGTCACTGCTGCGTGCGTGGTTATGGGAACTGACTGGGAATTTTCCATCAGTGTGTTTACTCATTGGAAAATGCGGTCTCCATAAATTGAAAGCAGGATGGAAATTCGAATTTCTGATGAGGACTAAAAGCTTGCCTGATTCTGTGCGAGTCTTGGGTAGCAAGAAAAGAGAGAAAATGCATTTTTAATATATGCAAATATCAAACCGCAAAGGTAGCCAGAAGGAAGGAGTGGAAGACACATGACCTGAAAGGAGCTGTAGTTTTACATTAATGACATCTCAATTAATTTCACGATGACTGCTTAAGATGGGAGTGGGGAAAACAAGCCTCTAGTGGGGGACAGGCACTTGCCCTTTTACAGTAAAAGGACAATTCAAATACCTAATGGGTTTGCGGGCAATAGAAAAATTAAAAAAGAAAAAAATTGGGGTGTTTTTTGGTTGGTTAGTTTGGGGTGGGGTTTTTTTGCACAACTCCAAGGCCTAAATGGACTTGCACAATGCATATGTTGAGTTTCCACCTTTTAGGACATGGCAAAATAAAATTTAAACAACGTTGTAATAAATGCAGTCCCAGAAACTAGGGCAAATGGCCCAAGAACAGAAAGAAGGCTGTGGTTATGGACAATGTCTTCGTAACAAATCAGTTAACTAACTATAACAAAGCAGCAAGTCAAGGAGGTTTGCACCATGTGCATTTATAATTCAATCAACCTGAAAAACAGGTTGATTGAATTATATGCCTCTGGTGGCAGACCATTGCCCTGTCTGAACTGGTGCAATTCTTTTGCAAATGTTACGAAGTCATCCTGCTCAGGCTGCAGTTCAGCTCTGTGCTGGGATCTGCACAGCTTCTGTAGCACAGCCTCAACCTGTCAGATGTTTCCTCCCAGGGGAGGAATTCGGGATTTTGCTGGCACAATGCAGTGCCACCAGCAAGGCTGCTGGGGCTCAGCTGGGCCCGCCAAGTCCTCCGTGCTGCAGCAAGGAGGGCTCTGAAGGAGCTTGTGCCTTTTGTGGCTTTTCTTACTGAAAATGCCACTGCCATTCTTCTGTGTTACCTGGGAGCTTGCAGCATAGGAAGTACTGGGAAAAGAGTTTGCCAGTCAGATAGAGAGTTTCTAGAGAGTAGATTTAAAATAATCTACTCAGAAGATCTCTAATAAAATAGGTAGTTTATTTGTGTGTATTAGGGAAGCATTTAATTATCACATACAGAAGTATTCAATTTTTATTTATGTTCAGTCTTACTACATAATTTAAATTAAGTCTCTAAGTGTATGTCATGGAACTGCTCAGAAGGTTTCTACCTTTAAGCACTGTAACAGGGGAAAACAGCATTCCAGATAACATTTCTCACTTGGTTCCCTTTCCCTAACAAAACCCTACTCCAGAATTTTTTTTCTGAAGGCTTGGAATGACAAAAAATACAGATAGAGGCATCCACACTCTTAATACTCTTTCTGAAAAACTGTGTTATCTCTAAGGGGAAATAAAACCATACAATTCTTTGAGCTCTAATCCTGGTGTTTTTCCAAAATATTTTTCTGGTCAGAAGCTGTCCAACTCTGGTTAATGAAAACCAGTGCTCGGTTTCTAAACTGGTGCAAAGTTGAGCCCTAGTTCGGGACAGTTTTACATTGGCATAAAGATTATGTTACGTCTCAGAATAGTTCCTGTGACTTACAGGACCAGAGGTTAGTCTAGCATCATGCACAGGAGATGAATAAATAGCTTCCCAGGCAACTTGTTTTTTATTTTACCTTGCATCTCTAATCCTACCACTGCAAATGCATGAAAATGTGTTGTTTGCTTGTTTCAAGAACTATATTGCATAAATACAGGCATCTTTCACGTGATTTCTGGAAAAAACTCTTCAGCCTTGTATGACTTAATGATTGATGAAGCTTGGAAACCCTTGTCTGGGGGTTGTGTCTGAGGACTCGGCACGGGGTCTCGGGTGCTGGCCCCTTCCAGCACACGGCCTTGCTCTGGCAGCAGCAGGCAAGTGTCAGTGGCAGCGACGTGGTGTGGGGATGGAGGCTGCACACCCGCACTGGGCTCTGCCCACTGGCGATGAGCGAGGGATGGGGACGGAGGAGGAGAAGTGTTGCTGCAGTGTTTCTGGCTTGTGCAACTCTTTAATCATGTTTTTTTTTTTTTTTTTTTTTTTTTTTAATGTGTTCGTCCAGGGTGCTTGGCAGAGAAGTTG
Source organism: Aythya ferina (assembly GCF_964211825.1). Taxonomy (NCBI): domain Eukaryota; kingdom Metazoa; phylum Chordata; class Aves; order Anseriformes; family Anatidae; genus Aythya; species Aythya ferina. Next base: position 9,046,983 of record NC_140298.1, read on the forward strand.
TCTGTTGAAACAAGAGAATTACAAAAGCACTTCAGGAAAGGGAAAACTGGCCTCTCATAAAATGTCCATAGGTGGTGATGTATAGCTTCTTTTTGGAGGAAGAAAATGCAGGTGGTATAGGTGATGCATAGATTCACATTACAGCTCTCATTCTCCCTTTCATCCTAAAATAAATAGCTCCTCCCGAGCTACAGTTTCAGAATGAGATCTGTTTTCTCTGAGTAGCTGCATGGTCCTGATTGCTGCTGTATCAAAGTGCTGCTCTAGTTCTAATAAATCCCCAGGAGATAGGAAGGCAATACAGTTGCAAAGCAGTTTTTCAAAGACTTCTAGATAACCCACATTAAAGGCACAAAAACATAGCTACAAATATCAATCATTTGACTCATAACTCCAAACATAGGCATTTGCAGCGTGGAAAGTGGCCTGATTTATCCAAGGTGGCCCGCCGTTGTTGTAGCTGAGTGAAGTTAAATAATGCAGTACTCATTAAAATTGCATGAGTATATGATTTCATTTGTCTTATTCATTCATAATTCCTATTGCCTGGTAGTTTAGTGCCGTCAATGATTATCACATCTCTTCGATCTGTCTCTGGAGCCAGAACAGCAGGTTGTTGTGGCTCTCCCTGGCTTGCACCATGCTGTTGCAAAAGAAAACTAAACTTTCCCTCCGCTGAGTTTAGGAATGATTGTATGGCCTAGCCCTTTGTCTTGAGGTAAGCGTAGCATGGCTAAGTGAGTGAGGAAGGGTTATCTTCAAATAAAACCACCTGATTTACTGCACTGCTATCCTTATAAAGTGAAAGGATTTGTGCAGTGCTTCCACTGCACAAAGGAGCAGTTTAAGTGTCTGTCTCCTGTTCAGACACACTGGGCTCTCACTTTCATCTTCTCTTAGTCACAAGAGTGCCTCCGTGGGCTGAGCTGCATGGCGAACCAAAGCAGGTGGGTGCTGAGGGAGACGTGCACGGCAAATGAAGGTACAGGGAGAGCATCTATGGCTGCTACCTACTGCAGAAGAAAAACGAGGAATGGGAAAGTGGATGGAACATCTAGGAAGGGTGATGGTTGGCAGCACAGTATGAAATACTGCAAGGAGTGGTAGAGGAATGGGAAGAAATGTGGCAAGCCAGTGAAACCAACTTTGAGTGGTCCCTGAAGTACAGCGAGAAGGGAACTCTGCCAAACACTGCCACGATGGCTGCTCTGTGTGCTTCAGTGGCCATCCACAGATATGCAGATGCTAGATGCCTGGAGCACAGAAAGACTTGAGGAAGGTTAAAGACACCAAAAAGAGGAGATGGAATCTCTCAAGATAGCAGAAGTGGTTTGGGAGCAGCTGAAGAAAAAGCACGGTTCAGATCATCTCTGAAACACGAGTAGGCTGAGGCTAGATTGAAACAGCAGTTTCTCCACTCTGTCTTGCTTCAGCACTGTAACGTGGGGAGCTGAACTCTGTGCAGGCTGGCAGGGCGGGGACCCTTGGCAGTTTTTTGAGACTTGCACTTCTTGGCAAAGCCCAAGGCAGTCACTCTTCGGGCAGGGAGCAGTACATACTAATTTTGCTTAGCCCCATGCCTGTTGTGCTTGAGTGTGTGATTAGCTGAATGCCAACATGCTGCAGCAATTAATTAGATGAGCACTCCGGTTGTCTGAACCCTTCTCGTGCTGGTCTGCTGGGCCTTGCCCATCTCCACGTCTTTTCCTCCTTGTCCTGCCCCACCCTCGCCGCAGCCAGCCCTGAAAGCCGTGAAGCAATTGCCAGCATTTCCAGGCAGCGTGCCCAAAGAGCAACACGGCGCAGCAATTTCTCAAGCTGCTGGAGCCCAGAGCACTGGGATGCCAGGCCAAGAGCTCTCGCAATGTCTGATAGTACACGGCCAGCTCCCGAAGGTGAGCAATTAAGACTTGCTCTTTCCCCCTTTCCCCTCTATCTCTTTGGCCTCCTGGTTGCAGAAAATTTAAACATCTGATCTAAAGGTACTGCAGGTTAAAAAGCTGTAAGAACAAAAGACTTATTATGAACAAAATTAGGCTATTGCAAACAACATAGTATGAATTTGGAAGGGGGCTGGCTTGCATTTCTCTGTATCCTTATGTTCTCTTTACACCTAACAGCGCCTTAATCATTCGTACTGCAACCTCAAAATAATTGTGTAAGCCTACCTGGAAATTTAGATCTGTGGGCCTGCACCAGGATAACAAATACGTGATTTCATTTGTAATAAGCCTTTTAATTCCAGAAGGAACTGTGGCTAGGGGGTTCTCTCTGTGTTGTGTCACTTTGGGAGTGACACATTTTGCATTTCAGAAGCTGTGCTTATATCAAACAAATGTCTTTATTTACACTAGCACAGTTACAGCACTAAAGACTTCCCATGGGTACCAGCTATATAAAACCAAACAGAAAATACACAATCAAATATGAACATTCCAGTCTTTGGAAACCAAAAGTTGCACACATCTGAGGTGCATAAGGGAAATCTTTAAAAGGAGGAAGCTGTATGATTGCTCTGCCACGTCTTCTCCCCACAACGCAAACTCTCTTCTTTCCTGGTCCAGACCCTGCTGACCAAACCACATGTTGCACATGGGGACCTACCAGTGGAGTGTTTTGATTTGGTTTGGTTTACTACCAGTCAGCTGCTGGCAGGTGTTCACATTCACCCAGCTTATGCCAAAATACTACAGCAAACCTTACAGAATAGATGCCAGCACTCGCTTGAAATCATTAACAAAAAGTCTGAAGTTTTGTTTGTTTTTCCTTAAATTCCCGGCACAGTGCTTTGATGTGCTATGCAATTGGGTCAGCACGTGGGAAATACATTTAAGACATCCACATCTATGATGTGAACACAGTGCAGGAGAGCCTAAGCAGAAAACAAAACCTCATGGATCCTGCAGCAGAGAGCTCTGTCAAAAAAAAAAAAAAAAAAAAAAAAAAAAAAAAGACTTGGAAGAGCCTTTATTTAACCAATACCATGATCAAAGTAACCTAAAGGAGAAGGGATATCACTGGGCCAGATCCTCCTGTAGTTAAAACAGCACAGGCCCCTGGAGCCATACTGGTGGAGGAATTCTCCCTTACTGGTTTGCAGAGGAGGGGGGTGCTGGTGCTCAGCCCTGTGAGCTGCCAGGCCTTGTCCACGCAGGCAGGTTTTGCCAGCACAGTTTCACAGGATCCAAGCACAGGCACTTCTGGTCTGCCGGGTGCCTCTGAGGAGGGAAGCAGCGGGACGGGAGGCAGCCCGTGCTGGGTCGCCGGCAGCTGCGGGTGGCAGCCGGCGTTGTTGGGGTTCCCTACCGTGTCTCTGGGGGTGCCTGCAGCAGGGGCGGCTCCTGGTGAGTGCTCTGCCTTCCAGCACAGCTGTCCTGCACAGGGCCTGGGGGCACAGAGAGAGTTTTCAGTGCCGGGCAGCGAGGCGAGGGGTCTCGCTATCGCTCCTGGCGAGAGACGGACGCTCTCGGACTTCAGCACGGTGTGAGCAGGCAGAGAAGCTCAAGGTGAGCCTCAGAAACCACCGAGCAAAGAGCAAAGAAATACGTAAGCTGGAGAAGGAAGGAGGCAGTATGGGGAGGCGGTGAGGGAGCTTCACTGCTCGGACGTGCCTTGACTCGGCTTATGGAGGAGGAGAGGGCTGGCCTCTTCCCTTGTAACCCTGCAGCCCTGCGAGCGGTGAGGTTACAGCCTGGCCAGCGAAGGCTGAATTTTCTGTCGCTCCCAAGTGGCACAAAAGTCTGGCTGTGAGGACAGAGGCTCCTGGATAGCAGAGCTAATGGAGCGGGGGCGGGAACCAGCCTGCCCACCCGCACCCTTCATCCCGCACCTAGAAAGGCAGAGTGCTTACACGTGGCCCCCCGGTGGCTCTGCAGTCACTCTCAGTCCCGTAGCCCCACAGAAATGGCAGCAGCAATGGGGTTCAGGATGTCCCAGCCTGGCAGCCAAAGCTCAGACCTGGCTCTTACGAATCCCACAGCAGGCAAGGAGCCAAGAGGAACCTCAGTTTTTTCTCTTTAATGCAGAAGAACTTAAAAATCAGACACAGGTCACTGTCCAAGTCTCTGCTCCCCTTTCCTCATCCCTGTGTTTTCTCCCCATGGTCAGTCCAGCCCTCTGTGCCTTGGTGGGACCATCTCCCCTGTTCCTTGGCCTACCTTGCCTTCCTCCGGGGACTGGGGTCTACTGGGGCCTTTCACAGCCACCAGAGTAGGCTCTTATCCCTGGAAAAAGCAAAATGTTTGTTTTGCACAAGAAAAAGCAATGCAGTTAGAGTATATAGCCCATTTCCTACAGTACTCTTGTTTGCTGGTGAATGGCAACGACCTCACAATCTTGCGCATTTTGATATATGCTGTAGGTGCAATCTGCAAGTTTGCCCTCAGAGTTACCTTTCAGGGACAAGTGGCTTTCTATGAAGGTTTTCACTGTCTTCTGGTACTCATCGTCAGTCATGTGGAGCTGTGCTACCTCCATGCTCGAAGAGCACTCTTCTTTCGTGGTCATCCCCTCCTCTCGAGGAGGCCAGTGTGCAGCAGACACCCTAAAACCTGCTTTATCCAGGTTCCTGGCAAATGTCCTCCCAATGGAGCTGTTGGACACGAGAATGACAATTGCTCTCCCTTTTACGTCAATGTTCTTCTCCACAATGCCGAAGGACAAGAAGATAATGCAGCAGGTCAAAAAGGCGACGGAAACAAACACAAAGGCATAAAGGAGGCAGGAAAGGGTCATCGCAAGGAACAAGTCTACAGCCAGCAAGACCCAGTGCTGGAAGAGGAAGATCATCATTAGGATTAGCCTCCTCCTCCCTCACAGGCGAGCTGAGAAATCTGCGGGGAGTCTCGGTGCACAGCCGGGCTGTTATAAAGCCGGGCAGCGTTGCGAAACGTGCGGAGGCAAGGCAGAGCCCCCGGGGAGGGTGAGTCATGGTCGTGGATATACCAACAGCGGAGATTGCCAAACCGCACACGCTTTCAGGAGACAGCAGTGCCCTGTTTGTCTTGGCTTTGCTGCGCACTTGGGTGCTCCACCAGGCTGAAATTTAGGGCTTCATTTTGTAAGGGCATTTTCCCATGTGCCTTCTTTAGGGCCAGTGGTGTCTGTAGGGATTTCTTACAGCAGTGTGCACAGCATTGGGAAGCCATGGAGTAGAGATAATCCCCAGGCAGCAGAGCAGTGTCACACAGAGTACATTTGTCACTGCGTGGGGAAATGCCCCTGGTGCACAGCACAGCGGGGCTCCGTGCTGCAGCTGTAGCCCCTGCGGGATCAGAGGAGACCGGCAGACATAGGAACAAGAGTGGCAAAGGCAAATCCTACAGCTACAAGGCTCAGCTAGCCCCTAACAGCGGGACAGGAGGAAAGCTCCTGAATAAGCTCGTTGCTTCCCGACTGCCAGCTCTTACTGGGGCTCCTGTTACCTCGAGGCCTTGCATGTTGGACGTCCCTTTTTAAGAACAGTCTTCCTTATCTCTGAGCCCTTGGTCACAGTGCAAACCATAAGGTTTGGTTGGATCTGGTTCTCAGGGTCCCAGGGGCTCCTGTTACCTGGAGGCCTAAGCGCAGCACAGGCACATCGCACACGTAGCACATATTAAGCAATGAGTGTTGCCTACATATTCATTCTTAATCAATCGCTTTCTAATTTCTAATCCCATGTTTATTACAACAGATGGTTTCAACAGATTTAACCTTGCAGTCTCCCGGGGATCAGGGTTATAACTGATGCTTTTGCCCAGGTATAAGGAGTCTGCCCTTTCTCAACCGTTCTTACCATTGTCCCAGTAGTCAGGAGCACTCGGAACAGTCTGTCCCAACAGGCTACAGTTTCGATCCTCTCCATGTTCGCATCAGAACCCAGTCTCCTGCTGGAATGGACGGATCGGGGCTTCCAAGGGTGGGCTTTGAGCTAATGATCCACAGGGCCTGAGAGATGACAAAGAGGCGACAGCCCAAGCATATAGTTCTTAAGAAAAGCATCTTTTGTCTCAAATTGAGGTAATGCCCAGGTACAGCAATCCAAATAACATTTCCTATGGTGAAACTCCCACGTCTTTTCTTGGGGCAGGTGCAATTCAGAGAAGTGCCAAAGGTAAGCATTCGTTCAGGGGGGCCGAGTTACCAGAACTGCGTCCATTGCTTCTTTAACCTGCTCCGCTCCACCCTTCCAGAAGAGGAAGGACGCCAAGGAGAGTGAAATTTCCACTTGATCCCTAGACTCCACATTAGCCCTTGCAATATTGCTGACAGGAGGTGATTTCCTTGCTCAGAGTCAATATTTTCAACAATTCCATACCCGGGAATTATTGTTCGAGAATTACTTTAGTTACTGTGTTCACAGGAGCAGATGCTGAAGGGAAAGCTTCCACCCACCCCAACACACGATCAGCCAAGACTAAGAAGTATTTAACTCTACCTACTATGCAGAGTTCATTAATATCTACCTGTACATTCTGGAAGCCTTGCATTCCTGGTTCTTGCCCCCCTTTGGGCTGACTGTGGATAATTTTCCCATTTACCTTTTGACATACTGCACAGCTCCTGCACGCCTGTTCCACCAGAGCCTCTATATTCCTATACATACACATTGCCATAGCACAGCGCCACTCGTTGCTTGAATTCCCCAGTGACTCTCGTGATGGAAAATACTTCATATTTGCCTCATTAGCACTTTATTCAGCATTTCTCTCCCCTCAGGGAGTATCTGTTTTCCTTTGGAGTTCATCATTCCTAATTCCTTAAAAACCTCTTTCTCCTAAAACACTTTATTTCTTTTTAATCTGGGGTAGGAGTAACTCAGCAATTCCCTGGATCTGCTCTGAATTTATTCTTCATTCTCCCTCAGACACCAGATGCCCTAAACACTCGACTTCTTTTGCTATGTATCGTCATTGATTTTCCAATACTTTCAAGCCCTGTTTTCCCAGAAAGTCAAACAGCTTGCTGGTGGCTTCCTTCACAGCTGTTTTCTCCTGACGTGACGATAAAAGATCATCCCCACACTGTAACAGGAACACCTCCTCCCAAGGTTGGAACTGCTCAAAAAATTGTTCTAGAACTTGCCCAAATAAATTCAGTGGCACTCTAAGTCCCTGAGGTAGCATCGTCCATCTGTATTGTTCCTTCCACCCCATGGCAAGGTCTTTGCACCCCAAGGCAAATCTATCTTTGCTCCCAGGCTCTGAGACCCTCCATTAGGGACACCGTTACTCCAGCCTACCAATTTGACATCTGAATGCCCGATTTCTTTACCAAATCCTTTCCCACCACGTTAGTCCCTGCCTCGGGTGCATGCAGGAATTGCCCAGTGATCATTCTACCCCTGGCCTCAGCCTGGCGTCCCCCTGGCACAGTGGCACTGCTATCCCAGTCCCTTCTACCCCCATCGCATTTAGGGTTTCATTAGTTCACTGAAGCCCTGATACTTCACAGGCCAGCAATGAACCCAGAATCATTCCCCTCCCAAGCACTCTTCTCCAGTGTATAATACACCCCAGACTGGCGGCTCTCCCCCCAGCAATACAAACAAGGCCCTAGAAACAGATTTGACTGTGCTGCCAGTCCTACAGGGTCCTCAATTCAAATCTTTGTTTCTCAAAAAAAAACCTTCTCAAAACTCTTCACCTCTCTGCTGGTAAGGGAGGGAGCTCACACAACCTGTTTGGCCTTGTCCCACGGGAACCTCCCTAAGAGGGTACCCGGGGGCGTTAGTTCTGCTTGTATCAGGGAAGGCGAAAGTCTCCGCAGCTCTTCTGCATTGCTCTAACTCTTGCTAGAGCCCAGAGCGCGCTCCTTCTGCAGGGACAGCACCAATTGCACTCCCGGGTGCCCCTCCTGGAGCAGCTGCTGCTGCCTGCGGTGCAATAGTAGGACTACAGGGAGCAGAACTTGATTCCTCCTCTGGAAAAGGGAGCCTTACTGTTTTACATCCACATTTAAAGCCTGAATTCTCATCACACCCATATTTTAGCCAAAATACTGAAATTCCTTTTACTGGCTTTTTTGGCCAGACAGCTACAGCATACCTAACTGTTTTCAGTTTTTAATCTTTTTGCTAGCTCTCGGGCCGTTTTTCCAAATCCTTAACGTTCTCCCCAAGGGATTATCCTTAGGCACAATCCCGGGGTCTGTGCCCCCACCCCACTGACCTTGGAACCCTTAACCCCAGCCCTTCCTGACATGCTGCTCTGCACTTCACCACCCACGGGGCACCACTCGCCGTCACCTCGGATCAGGACAGAGCTGGGGTGCGTCTCATTCACACTGCACACAGGAGTCTCCCCAAACCCACCCCGAGACAGGATCCCACTCGGCCTCCTGGCCACCAGGGCACACTGCTGGCTCAGGGCCACCCTGTCGTCCACCAGGACCCCCAGGTCCTTCTCCGCAGAGCTCCTCTCCAGCAGCTCATCGCCCAGCCTGGACTAACAGACGCGCTTCTCCTTCCCAGCTGCAATTCCGTTTCTTAAACCTCAGCTGGTTTCTTCCTGCCCAGCCCTCACGGAAAGGCAGCACAGCCTTCTGGCGTGTGGGCCGCTCCTCCCAGCTTTGTCGCAGCAGCGTGCCTCTGGAGGGCAGACACCATTCCCTCATCAAGGTCGTCGATGAAGATGCTGAACAAGGCCCCACCATGCAGCTCACCCTTGGTTGGCGTCTTCAAACCCAGGGCTTCTGAGCGATCCCAACCAGAGCCAGACAGGCTGCTTCTTCCCACTGGCAGCCTTGACGGTAACCCAAATGTTAGAAGACCATGCAAGCATCCTACTGACAAAGGTCTTTCTCCAACAGGCTGTTAAATAGACAATAAAGAAAACGTAGAGCTGGGGGGCCTTTTTCGGCTTTTTTTTGTTGTAGTTTCCTTGGGAAATTCAGGGCGCACTCCGTGACAGAAGAGTTTAGGGCAGCAGCATCCCACTGGGAAGACACAAAAGGCACTCGCAAAGTCTTTCCCCTTCTCCTTAACACTGGAGGTGCCTTAAGAGGAGAGCGGTCATGGCTGGGCCCCTCCAGCGAGAGCAAATTGTATGAAAGGTTACATGACATTGAAAATTAAGCGAATGACAGGATCATTCCCTCACTGTTTGAACTAAGGAGTTACGTCTCCATTCCTGCCAAAATTGGATTCAGAGAAAGAATCCAATAGGTTACGTGGAGTTGGGCAATCCCAGCTAACACTGAAACACAGTGCAGGTGGTGAGAAACAACCAGCAAAGCCATTTCCTTCCATCTGGAGCAGGGGGTCTACTCTTACATTTTCCACTGGAACTATCTCTGAGGATTGTATTTCAAGGAACACACCCGCCAAGCAGAAAGCATCCAAAGAACCCAGGCAGTCTGATGCTGCGAAGGATCCTTCTTAGGATCACACTTTGAGAAAACAGGCTCTCTAAGGAAAGATTAACCGCTCGTTGGCTTAAGGGGCCAACTCTTTATCACAGAACCATAGCATATCCCGAGTTGGAAGGGCCCCATAAGGATCATTGAGTCCAGCTCCTGGCACCGCACAGGTCTGCCCAAAAGTTTCGGCCATGTGGCTAAGTGCACAGTCCAATCCCTTCTTAAATTCAGGCAGGCTTGGTGCCGTGACTGCTTCCCTGGGGAGCCTGTTCCAGGGTGCAACCACCCTCTCGGGGAAGAGCCTCTTCCTGATGTCCATCCGAAACTTCCCCTGCCTCAGCTTGACACCTTTCCCGCGGGTCCCATCACTGGCGATTACAGAGAACAGGTCACCTGCCTCTCCCTGCCCCTCGTGAGGAAGCTGTAGGCCGCGATGAGGTCCCCCCTCAGCCTCCTCTTCTCCAGGCTGAACAGGCCCAGTGCCCTCAGCCGCTCCTCACACGGCTTCCCCTCTGGGCCCTTCACCATCCTGGTCGCCATCCTCTGGACACTCGTGTCGCAGGTTCACGTCCTTCTGGTACTGTGGTGCCCAGAGCTGCACACAGCACTCGAGGGGAGGCTGCACCAGCGCAGAGCAGAGCAGGACAATCTCTTTGTCCCATTGGATCTACACACACACAGCAACCCCCATGAATTACAGTGCACGCTGCTCCCAGAGGTGATTTATTCCTCCCTGAGGTGAGTAATAAATCTAACACCATTCCATTGTGCAGTGCTCTTTCTGCAAACTCGTTGCCCCTTTTTGTGGTGCCTGTACTGCATCCAGTGTTTTGTTCCAGATTTATAGGTATCTTTATAGATTTAGGACAAGGAAGAAGGGGCTCCAGGTGCAGCAAAGGGAATTTAGTCGAGGTGTTGGGGTGTGCTGGTTTGACTCGGGTGGGCAGCCGAGTTCCACCACGGCTGCTCCCCCAAGGGAACGGGGGAGAAAATGCCATGCAGAGGGCTAAAGGGCTGAGATAAGGACAGGGAGATCATCCAGCAATTCTCCTGATGGGCAAAACAAACTCCGAGGAGGGAGAGAGAAAGATTTCCCCCCCATTCACCCTCTCCCACCTCCTCCCCCCAAGCGGCGCAGGGGAACCGGGCAATGGGGGATGCGCTCAACCTGGAGCACTTTGGCTCCGCCGCTGCTTCTCGGTCCCTCTCTGCCCCTGATCCACCGTGCTCGGTGGAGCCAAGGGCCAAAAGGTAAAGAAAATACGAAATGCTCCACAAGGAATGTAATAAATGACTGAGTCCCAAAAAAGGATTGCAATTAAAGTTACAATTTATTAAACAAATACAGGCAAGAAAAAAGCGCTGGGTGTGTCAAAAGTCTCCCCTCCAGTGAATAGGGAAATGTGCTGAAGAGAACCCCAAAACCTGCACAATGAAGAAGCCCCCAGGGCCTGGAATGATAAAGAAACACCAAATGTTGAAAGATAATACACATCTCAAACACAACAAGGTGAAAACAATACCAAGAGTTGTATGATGAAGCTCTCCTCAGGGAAAACATGGCTAGGAGGATCCCAAAGGTTGGACAATGCAGAATCCTCAGGGTCGCAGCGAAAAAAACACCAGAAGCTGCACGCTGAATTAATCCTGAGGGCCAGCAAAGAGAAAAGAAACACCAGAAGTTAGAAGAAGAAGCACTTCTCAGGGGCAACAAGATGAAAACAATACCAATGATTCTACGATGAAGCTGTCCTTGCAGAAATCATGGTGAGGAGAACCCCAACAAGTGGCTGAAGCAATCCTCAGGGCCTGGAATGAGAAAAAAAAACACCAAAAGTTGGAAGATGAAGCACTTCTCAAGGGCAACAAGATGAAAACAATACCAATAGGTCTACGATGAAGCTGTCCTCGCAGAAATCATGGTGAGGAAAACACGAAGAAGTGGCTGAAGCAATCCTCAGGGCCTGGAATGAGAAAAGAAATTCAAAATGTTAGAAGATGAAGCACGTCTCAGGGGCAATAAGGTGAAGACAATACCAAGAGTTGTACGATGAAGCTCTCCTCAGGGGAAACGTGGTGTGGAGAACCCCAAAAGTTGGACAATGCAGAAGCGCTCCTCAAGTCGCAGTGATGAAAAAACCAAAGCTGCTCAATAAATCCCTAATCTGAGACTGCAGTGCAGCAACACCAAAAGCTGAACAAAGAAGCTCACCTCATGTGAAACGTGCTGAAAAGGACCCCAAAACCAGCACAAGGAATCATTCCTCAATGCCTGGAATGAGAAAAAACACCAAATATTGGAAGATGAAGCACTTCTCAGGAGCAACAAGATGAAAACAGTATCAATGGTTCTACGATGAAGCTGTCCTCGCAGAAATCATGGTGAGGAGAACCCCAACAAGTGGCCGAAGCAATCCTCAGGGCCTGGAACGAGAAAAGAAACACCAGAAGTTATAAGATGAAGCACTTCTCAGGGGCAACAAGATGAAAACAATACCAAGGGTTATGCGATGAAGCTGTCCTCGCGGAAATCATGGTGAGGAGAACTCCAAGAAGTGGCCGAAGCAATCCTCAGGGCCTGGAACGAGAAAAGAAACGCCAAATGTTAGAAGATGAAGCACTTCTCAGGAGCAACAAGGTGAAAACAATACCAAGAGTTACGATGAAGCTCTCCTCAGGGAAAACATGCTGAGAAGAATCCCAAAGGTTGGACAATGCAGAATCCTCAGGGTCGCTGTGAAGAAAACACCAGAAGCTGCACGCTGAATTAATACTGAAGGCCTGAAACGAGAAAAGAAACACCAAATTTTGGAAGATGAAGCATTTCTCAGGGGCAACAAGATGAAAACAATACCAATGGTTCTACGATGAAACTGTCCTCGCAGAAATCATGGTGAGGAGAACCCGAAGAAGTGGCTGAAGCAATCCTCAGGGCCTGGAACGAAAATAGAAACACCAAATGTTAGAAGATGATGCACGTCTCAGGGGCAAAAATGTGAAGACAATACCAATGGTTCTGCGGTGAAGCTGTCCTCAGAGAAATCATGGTGAGAAAAACTCCAAGAAGTGGCCGAAGCAATCCTCTGGGTCTGGAATGAGAAAAAAAACACCAAATGTTAGAAGATGAAGCACTTCTCAGGAGCAACAAGATGAAAACAATACCAACAGTTCTGCGATGAAGCTGTCCTCAGAGAAAACGTGGTGCGGTGAACCCCTAGAACTGGACGATGCAGAATTCCTCAAGGCCGCGGTTAAGAAAACAGTAAAAGATGCACGATGTAGAACTCCTCAGGTGCAACAAGGAGAAGAAAAAAACAAAAAGCTACACAATAGAGCTCTCCTCAGGGGACTCCTGGTTTACAGAACCCCAGCACCTGGACGATGCCGAATTCCTCATGGGACACAGTGAAGCGAGCCCCAAAACCTGCATGACGAAGCACTCCTGAGTGCCTGCAACAAGAAAGAAAACACCAAATATTAGAACATGACGCACCTCTCAGGAACAACAAGGTGAAAACAATACCAAGAGTTGTACAATGAAGCTCTCCTCAGGGAAAAAATGGCGAAGAGGATCCCAAAGGTTGGACAATGCAGAATCCTCAGGGTTGCAGCGAAAAAAAACACCATAAGATGCACGCGTAAGCAATCCTCAGGGCCTCCAACGAGAAAAGAAACACCAGAAGTTAGAAGATGAAGCACTTCTAAGGGACAACAAGGTGAAAACAATACCAATGGTTCTGCGATGAAGCTGTCCTCAGAGAAATCATGGTGAGGAGAATCCCAAGAAGTGGCCGAAGCAATCCTAAGGGCATGGAATGAGAAAGAAAACACCAAATGGTAAAAGATGAAGCACTTCTCAGGGGCAACAAGATGAAAACAATACCAATGGTTCTGCGATGAAGCTGTCCTCAGGGAAAACATGGTGAGCAGTATCCCAAAGGTTGAACAATGCAGAATCCTCAGGGTCGCAGCGAAGAAAACCTCAGAAGCTGCACGCTGAAGCAATCCTCAGGGCCTGGAAAGAGAAAAAAAACACCAAATGTTAGAAGATGAAGCACTTCTCAGGGGCAACAAGATTAAAAGTGTACCAATTGTTCTGTGATGAGGCTGTCCTCAGAGAAAACATGGTGAGGAGAACCCCAAGAAGTGGCCGAAGCAATCCTCAGGACCTGGAACAAGAAAAGAAACGCCAAAAGTTAGAAGATGAAGCACGTCTCAGGGGCAACAAGATGAAAACAATACCAATGGTTCTGCGATGAAGCTGTCCTCAGAGAAAACATGGTGAGGAGGATCCCAAAGGTTGGACAATGTAGAATCCTCAGGGTCGCAGCGAAGAAAACACCAAAAGCTGCACGCTGAAGCAATCCTCAGGGCCTCCAACGAGAACAAAACCACCAAATGTTAGAAGATGAAGCACTTCTCAGGAGCAACAAGATGAAAACAATACCAACAGTTCTGCGATGAAGCTGTCCTCAGGGAAAACATGCTGTGGTGAACGCCAAAAGATGGACAATGCAGAAGCGCTCCTCAAGTCGCAGTGAAGAAAAAAACAAAGCTGCTCAATAAATCAATAATCTGAGACTGCAGTGCAGCAACACCAAAAGCTGAACAAAGAGGCTCACCTCATGGGAAACGTGCTGAAGAAAACCCCAAAACCTGCACAAGGAATCATTCCTCAATGCCTGGAATGAGAAAAAACACCAAATATTGGAAGATGAAGCACTTCTCAGGAGCAACAAGATGAAAACAGTACCAATGGTTCTACGATGAAGCTGTCCTCGCAGAAATCATGGTGAGGAGAACCCCAACAAGTGGCCGAAGCAATCCTCAGGGCCTGGAATGAGAAAGAAAACACCAAATGTTGGAAGATGAAGCACTTCTCAGGGGCAACAAGATGAAAACAATACCAATGGTTCTACGATGAAGCTCTCCTCGCAGAAATCATGGTGAGGAGGATCCCAAAGGTTGGACAATGCAGAACCCTCACGGTCGCAGCGAAGAAAACACCAGAAGCTGCACGCTGAAGCAATCCTCAGGGCCTGAAACGAGAAAAGAAACACAAAATGTTAGAATATGAAGCACTTCTCAGGGGCAAAAAGGTGAAGACATTACCAATGGTTCTGCGATGAAGCTGTCCTCGCAGAAATCATGGTGAGGAGAATTCCAAGAAGTGGCTGAAGCAGTCCTCAGGGCCTGGAATGAGAAAGAAAACATGAAATGTTAGAAGATGAAGCACTTCTCAGGGGAAAGAAGATGAAAACAATACCAATGGTTCTGCGATGAAGCTGTCCTTAGAGAAAACATGGTGAGGAGAACCCCAAGAACTGGACGAAGCAATCCTCAGGGTCTGGAAAGAGAAAAGAAACGACAAATGTTAGAAGATGAAGGAGGTCTCAGGGGCAAAAAGGTGAAGACATTACCAATGGTTCTGCGATGAAGCTTTCCTCGCAGAAATGATGGTGAGGAGAACACCAAGAAGTGGCCGAAGCAATCCTCAGGGCCTGGAATGAGAAAGAAAACACCAAATGTTAGAAGATGAAGCACTTCTCAGGGGCAACAAGATGAAAACAATACCAATGGTTCTGCGATGAAGCTGTCCTCAGGGAAAACATGGTGAGGAAGATCCCAAAGGTTGGACAATGCAGAATCCTCAGGGTCGCAGCGAAGAAAACACCAGAAGCTGCGCGCTGAAGCAATCCTCAGGGCCTGGAAAGAGAAAAGAAACACCAAGTGTTAGAAGATGATGCACGTCTCAGGGGCAACAAGGTGAAGACAATACCAAGAGTTGTACGATGAAGCTCTCCTCAGGTGAAACGTGCTGTGGTAAACCCCAAAAGTTGAACAATGCAGAAGCGCTCCTCAAGTCGCAGTGAAGAAAAAAACAAAGCTGCTCAATAAATCACTAATCTGAGACTGCAGTGCAGCAACACCAAAAGCTGAACAAAGAGGCTCACCTCATAGGAAACGTGCTGAAGAAAACCCCAAAACCTGCACAATGAAGCACTCCTCAGGGCCTGGAATGAGAAAAAAACACCAAATGTTAGAAGATGAAGCACTTCTCAGGAGCAACAACACGAAAACTGTACCAATGGTTCTGCGATGAGGCTGTCCTCAGAGAAAACATGGTGAGGAGAACCCGAAGAAGTGGCCGAAACAATCCTCAGGTCCTGGAATGAGAAAGAAAACACCAAATGTTAGAAGATGAAGCACTTCTCAGGGGCAACAAGATGAAAACAATACCAATGGTTCTGCGATGAAGCTGTCCTCAGGGAAAACATGGTGAGGAGGATCCCAAAGGTTGGACAATGCAGAATCCTCAGGGTCGCAGCGAAGAAAACACCAGAAGCTGCACGCTGAAGCAATCCTCAGGGCCTGCAACGAGAAAAAAACACCAAATGTTAGAAGATGAAGCACTTCTCAGGAGCAACAACACGAAAACTGTACCAATGGTTCAGCGATGAGGCTGTCCTCAGAGAAAACATGGTGAGGAGAACCCCAAGAACTGGACGAAGCAATCCTCAGGACCTGGAACGAGAAAAGAAACGCCAAATGTTAGAAGATGAAGCACTTCTCAGGGGCAACAAGATGAAAACAATACCAGTGGTTCTGCGATGAAGCTGTCCTCAGGGAAAACATGGTGAGGAGAACCCCAAGAACTGGATGAAGCAATCCTAAGGGCCTGGAATGAGAAAGTAAACACCAAATGTTAGAAGATGAAGCACTTCTCAGGGGCAACAAGATGAAAACAATACCAACAGTTCTGCGATGAAGCTGTCCTCAGAGAAATCATGGTGAGGAGAACCCCAAGAACTGGACGAAGCAATCCTAAGGGCCTGGAATGAGAAAGAAAACACCAAATGTTAGAAGATGAAGCACTTCTCAGGGGCAACAAGATGAAAACAATACCAATGGTTCTGCGATGAAACTGTCCTCAGGGAAAACATGGTGAGGAGGATCCCAAAGGTTGGACAATGCAGAATCCTCAGGGTCGCAGCGAAGAAAACACCAGAAGCTTCACGCTGAAGCAATCCTCAGGGCCTGGAATGAGAAAAAAACACTAAATGTTAGAAGATGAAGCACTTCTCAGGGGCAACAGCTCGAAAACTGTACCAATGGTTCTGCGATGAGGCTGTCCTCAGAGAAAACATGGTGAGGAGAAACCCAAGAACTGGACGAAGCAATCCTCAGGACCTGGAACGAGAAAAGAAACGCCAAATGTTAGAAGATGAAGCACTTCTCAGGGGCAACAAGATGAAAACAATACCAATGGCTCTGCGATGAAGCTGTCCTCAGGGTAAACGTGGTGTGGTGAACCCAAAAAGTTCGACAATGCAGAAGCGCTCCTCAAGTCGCAGTGAAGAAAAAAACAAAGCTGCTCAATAAATCACTAATCTGAGACTGCAGTGCAGCAACAACAAAAGCTGAACAAAGAGGCTCACCTCATGGGAAACGTGCTGAAGAAAACCCCAAAACCTGCATAGTGCCACAGTCCTCAGGGCCTGGAATGAGAAAAAACACCAAATATTGGAAGATGAAGCACTTCTCAGGGGCAACAAGATGAAAACAGTACCAATGGCTCTACAATGAAGCTGTCCTCGCAGAAATCATGGTGAGGAGAACCCCAAGAACTGGACGAAGCAATCCTCAGGGCCTGGAATTAGAAAGAAAACACCAAATGTTAGAAGATGAAGCACTTCTCAGGGGCAACAAGATGAAACCAATACCAATGGTTCTGCGATGAAGCTGTCCTCAGAGAAATCATGGTGAGGAAGATCCCAAAGGTTGGACAATGCAGAATCCTCAGGGTCGCAGCGAAGAAAACACCAGAAGCTGCACGCTGAAGCAATCCTCAGGGCCTGCAACTAGAAAAAAAACACCAAATGTTAGAAGATGAAGCACTTCTCAGGAGCAACAACATGAAAACTGTACCAATGGTTCTGCGATGAGGCTGTCCTCAGAGAAAACATGGTGAGGAGAACCCGAAGAAGTGGCCGAAGCAATCCTAAGGGCCTGGAATGAGAAAGAAAACACCAAATGTTAGAAGATGAAGCACTTCTCAGGGGCAACAAGATGAAAACAATACCAACGGTTCTGCGATGAAGCTGTCCTCAGGGAAAACATGGTGAGGAGGATCCCAAAGGTTGGACAATGCAGAATCCTCAGGGTCGCAGCGAAGAAAACACCAGAAGCTGCACGCTGAAGCAATCCTCAGGGCCTGGAAAGAGAAAAAAACACCAAATGTTAGAAGATGAAGCACTTCTCAAGAGCAACAAGATGAAAACAATACCAACAGTTCTGCGATGAAGCTGTCCTCAGGGAAAACGTTGTCTGGTGTACCCAAAAAATTTGACAATGCAGAAGCGCTCCTCAAGTCGCAGTGAAGAAAAAAACAAAGCTGCTAAATAAATCACTAGTCTGAGACTGCAGTGCAGCAACACCAAAAGCTGAACAAAGAGGCTCACCTCATGGGAAACGTGCTGAAGAAAACCCCAAATCCTGCACAATGAAGCACTCCTCAGGGCCTGGAATGAGATAAAACACCAAATATTAGAAAATGAAGCACTTCTCAGGGGAAACAAGATGAAAACAATACCAATGGTTCTGCGATGAAGCTGTCCTCGGAGAAAATATGGTGAGGAGAACCCCAAGAACTGGACGAAGCAATCCTCAGGGCCTGGAATGAGAAAAAAAACACCAAATGTTAGAAGATGAAGCACTTCTCAGGGGCAACAAGATGAAAACTGTACCAATGGTTCCGCGATGAGGCTGTCCTCAGAGAAAACATGGTGAGGAGAACCCCAAGAACTGGACGAAGCAACCCTAAGGGCCTGGAATAAGAAAGAAAACACCAAATGTTAGAAGATGAAGCACTTCTCAGGGGCAACAAGATGAAAACAATACCAATGGTTCTGCGATGAAGCTGTCCTCAGGGAAAACATGGTGAGGAGGATCCCAAAGGTTGGACAATGCAGAATCCTCAGGGTCGCAGCGAAGAAAACACCAGAAGCTGCACGCTGAAGCAATCCTCAGGGCCTGGAATGAGAAAAAAACACCAAATGTTAGAAGATGAAGCACTTCTCAGGGGAAACAAGATGAAAACAATACCAACAGTTCTGCGATGAAGCTGTCCTCAGGGAAAACGTGGTGTGGTGAACCCAAAAAGTTGGACAATGCAGAAGCGCTCCTCAAGTCGCAGTGAAGAAAAAAACAAAGCTGCTCAATAAATCACTAATCTGAGACTGCAGTGCAGCAACACCAAAAGCTGAATAAAGAGGCTCACCTCATGGGAAACGTGCTGAAGATAACCCCAAAACCTGCACAGTGACGCAGTCCTCAGGGCCTGGAATGAGAAAAAACACCAAATATTGGAAGATGAAGCACTTCTCAGGGGCAACAAGATGAAAACAGTACCAATGCCTCTACAATGAAGCTGTCCTCGCAGAAATCATGGTGAGGAGAACCCCAAGAACTGGACGAAGCAATCCTCAGGACCTAGAACGAGAAAAGAAACGCCAAATGTTAGAAGATGAAGCACTTCTCAGGGGAAACAAGATGAAAACAATACCAATGGTTCTGCGATGAAGCTGTCCTCAGAGAAATCATGCTGAGGAGAACCCCAAGAACTGGACAAAGCAATCCTAAGGGCCTGGAATGAGAAAGAAAACACCAAATGTTAGAAGATGAAGCATGTCTCAGGGGCAACAAGATGAAAACAATACCAATGGTTCTGCGATGAAGCTGTCCTCAGGGAAAACATGGTGAGGAGGATCCCAAAGGTTGGACAATGCAGAATCCTCAGGGTCGCAGCGAAGAAAACACCAGAAGCTGCACGCTGAAGCAATCCTCAGGGCCTGGAATGAGAAAAAAACACCAAATGTTAGAAGATGAAGCACTTCTCAGGGGCAACAACACGAAAACTGTACCAATGGTTCTGCGATGAGGCTGTCCTCAGAGAAAACATGGTGAGGAGAACCCCAAGAACTGGCCGAAGCAATCCTCAGGACCTGGAACGAGAAAAGAAACGCCAAATGTTAGAAGATGAAGCACTTCTCAGGGGCAACAAGATGAAAACAATACCAGTGGTTCTGCGATGAAGCTGTCCTCAGGGAAAACATGGTGAGGAGGATCCCAAAGGTTGGACAATGCAGAATCCTCAGGGTCGCAGTGAAGAAAACACCAGAAGCTGCACGCTGAAGCAATCCTCAGGGCCTGCAACGAGAACAAAAAAAAACAAATGTTAGAAGATGAAGCACCTCTCAGGGGCAACAAGATGAAAACAGTACCAATGGTTCTGCGATGAGGCTGTCCTCAGAGAAATCATGGTGAAGAGAACCCCAAGAAGTGGCCGAAGCAATCCACAGAGCCTGGAACGAGAAAGAAAACACCAAATGTTAGAAGATGAAGCACTTCTCAGGGGAAACAAGATGAAAACAATACCAACGGTTCTGCGATGAAGCTGTCCTCAGGGAAAACATGGTGAGGAGGATCCCAAAGGTTGGACAATGCAGAATCCTCAGGGTCGCAGCGAAGAAAACACCAGAAGCTGCACGCTGAAGCAATCCTCAGGGCCTGGAAAGAGAAAAAAACACCAAATGTTAGAAGATGAAGCACTTCTCAAGAGCAACAAGATGAAAACAATACCAACAGTTCTGCGATGAAGCTGTCCTCAGGGAAAACGTTGTCTGGTGTACCCAAAAAATTTGACAATGCAGAAGCGCTCCTCAAGTCGCAGTGAAGAAAAAAACAAAGCTGCTAAATAATTCACTAATCTGAGACTGCAGTGCAGCAACACCAAAAGCTGAACAAAGAGGCTCACCTCATGGGAAACGTGCTGAAGAAAACCCCAAATCCTGAACAATGAAGCACTCCTCAGGGCCTGGAATGAGATAAAACACCAAATATTGGAAGATGAAGCACTTCTCAGGGGCAACAAGATGAAAACAATACCAATGCTTCTGCGATGAGGCTGTCCTCAGAGAAAACATGGTGAGGAGAACCCCAAGAACTGGACGAAGCAATCCTCAGGGCATGGAATGAGAAAAAAAAACACCAAATGTTAGAAGATGAAGCACTTCTCAGGGGCAACAAGATGAAAACAATACCAACAGTTCCGCGATGAAGCTGTCCTCAGAGAAATCATGGTGAGGAGAACCCCAAGAATTGGACGAAGCAATCCTAAGGGCCTGGAATGAGAAAGAAAACACCAAATGTTAGAAGATGAAGCACTTCTCAGGGGCAACAAGATGAAAACAATACCAATGGTTCTGCGATGAAGCTGTCCTCAGGGAAAACATGGTGAGGAGGATCCCAAAGGTTGGACAATGCAGAATCCTCAGGGTCGCAGCGAAGAAAACACCAGAAGCTGCACGCTGAAGCAATCCTCAGGGCCTGGAAAGAGAAAAAAACACCAAATGTTACAAGATGAAGCACTTCTCAAGAGCAACAAGATGAAAACAATACCAACAGTTCTGCGATGAAGCTGTCCTCAGGGAAAACGTTGTCTGGTGTACCCAAAAAATTTGACAATGCAGAAGCGCTCCTCAAGTCGCAGTGAAGAAAAAAACAAAGCTGCTAAATAAATCACTAATCTGAGACTGCAGTGCAGCAACACCAAAAGCTGAACAAAGAGGCTCACCTCATGGGAAACGTGCTGAAGAAAACCCCAAATCCTGCACAATGAAGCACTCCTCAGGGCCTGGAATGAGAAAGAAAACACCAAATATTGGAAGATGAAGCACTTCTCAGGGGCAACAAGATGAAAACAATACCAATGCATCTGCGATGAGGCTGTCCTCAGAGAAAACATGGTGAGGAGAACCCCAAGAACTGGACGAAGCAATCCTCAGGGACTGGAATGAGAAAAAAAAACACCAAATGTTAGAAGATGAAGCACTTCTCAGGGGCAACAAGATGAAAACAATACCAACGGTTCTGCGATGAAGCTGTCCTCAGAGAAATCATGGTGAGGAGAACCCCAAGAATTGGACGAAGCAATCCTAAGGGCCTGGAATGAGAAAGAAAACACCAAATGTTAGAAGATGAAGCACTTCTCAGGGGCAACAAGATGAAAACAATACCAATGGTTCTGCGATGAAGCTGTCCTCAGGGAAAACATGGTGAGGAGGATCCCAAAGGTTGGACAATGCAGAATCCTCAGGGTCGCAGCGAAGAAAACACCAGAAGCTGCACGCTGAAGCAATCCTCAGGGCCTGGAATGAGAAAAAAACACCAAATGTTAGAAGATGAAGCACTTCTCAGGAGCAACAAGATGAAAACAATACCAACAGTTCTGCGATGAAGCTGTCCTCAGGGAAAACGTGGTGTGGTGAACCCAAAAAGTTGGACAATGCAGAAGCGCTCCTCAAGTCGCAGTGAAGAAAAAAACAAAGCTGCTCAATAAATCACTAATCTGAGACTGCAGTGCAGCAACACCAAAAGCTGAACAAAGAGGCTCACCTCATGGGAAACGTGCTGAAGAAAACCCCAAAACCTGCACAGTGACGCAGTCCTCAGAGCCTGGAATGAGAAAAAACACCAAATATTGGAAGATGAAGCACTTCTCAGGGGCAACAAGATGAAAACAGTACCAATGGCTCTACAATGAAGCTGTCCTCGCAGAAATCATGGTGAGGAGAACCCCAAGAAGTGGCCGAAGCAATCCTAAGGGCCTGGAATGAGAAAGAAAACACCAAACGTTAGAAGATGAAGCACTTCTCAGGGGCAACAAGATGAAAATAATACCAGTGTTTCCGCGATGAAGCTGTCCTCAGAGAAATCATGCTGAGAAGAACCCCAAGAAATGGCCGAAGCAATCCTCAGGTCCTGGAATGAGAAAGAAAACACCAAATGTTAGAAGATGAAGCACTTCTCAGGGGCAACAAGATGAAAACAATACCAATGGTTCTTCGATGATGCTGTCCTCAGAGAAATCATGGTGAGGAAGATCCCAAAGATTGGAAATGCAGAATCCTCAGGGTCGCAGCGAAAAAAACACCAGAAGCTGCACGCTGAAGCAATCCTCAGGGCCTGGAATGAGAAAAAAACACCAAATGTTAGAAGATGAAGCACTTCTCAGGGGCAACAAGATGAAAACAATACCAATGGTTCTGCGTTGAAGCTGTCCTCAGAGAAATCATGCTGAGAAGAACCCCAAGAAGTGGCCGAAGCAATCCTCAGGTCCTGGAATGAGAAAGAAAACACCAAATGTTAGAAGATGAAGCACTTCTCAGGGGCAACAAGATGAAAACAATACCAATGGTTCTGCGATGAAGCTGTCCTCAGAGAAATCATGGTGAGGAAGATCCCAAAGATTCGACAATGCAGAATCCTCAGGGTCGCAGCGAAGAAAACACCAGAAGCTGCACGCTGAAGCAATCCTCAGGGCCTGCAACGAGAAAAAAACACCAAATGTTAGAAGATGAAGCACTTCTCAGGAGCAACAGCATGAAAACTGTACCAATGGTTCTGCGATGAGGCTGTCCTCAGAGAAAACATGGTGAGGAGAACCCCAAGAACTGGACAAAGCAATCCTAAGGGCCTGGAATGAGAAAGAAAACACCAAATGTTAGAAGATGAAGCACTTCTCAGGGGCAACAAGATGAAAACAATACCAGTGGTTCTGCGATGAAGCTGTCCTCAGGGAAAACATGGTGAGGAGGATCCCAAAGGTTGGACAATGCAGAATCCTCAGGGTCGCAGCGAAGAAAACACCAGAAGCTGCATGCTGAAGCAATTCTCAGGACCTGGAACGAGAAAAGAAACGCCAAATGTTAGAAGATGAAGCCCTTCTCAGGGGCAACAAGATGAAAACAGTACCAATGGCTCTGCGATGAAGCTGTCCTCAGGGAAAACGTTGTCTGGTGTACCTAAAAAATATGACAATGCAGAAGCGCTCCACAAGTCGCAGTGAAGAAAAAAACAAAGCTGCTCAATAAATCACTAATCTGAGACTGCAGAGCAGCAACACCAAAAGCTGAACAAAGAGGCTCACCTCATAGGAAACGTGCTGAAGAAAACCCCAAAACCTGCACAATGAAGCACTCCTCAGGGCCTGGAATGAAATAAAACACCAAATATTGGAAGATGAAGCACTTCTCAGGGGCAACAAGATGAAATCAGTACCAATGGTTCTGCGATGAAACTGTCCTCGCAGAAATCATGGTGAGGAGAATCCCGAGAAGTGGACGAAGAAATCCTCAGGGCCTGGAATGAGAAAGAAAACACCAAATGTTAGAAGATGAAGCACTTCTCAGGGGCAACAAGATGAAAACAATACCAGTGGTTCTGCGATGAAGCTGTCCTCAGGGAAATCATGGTGAGGAGAACCCCAAGAACTGGATAAAGCAATCCTCAGGGCCTGGAATGAGAAAGAAAACACCAAATGTTAGAAGATGAAGCACTTCTCAGGAGCAACAACACGAAAACTGTACCAATGGTTCTGCGATGAGGCTGTCCTCAGAGAAAACATGGTGAGGAGAACCCCAAGAACTGGATAAAGCAATCCTAAGGGCCTGGAATGAGAAAAAACACCAAATGTTAGAAGATGAAGCACTTCTCAGGGGCAACAAGATGAAAACAATACCAATGGTTCTGCGATGAAGCTGTTTTCAGGGAAAACATGGTGAGGAGAACCCCAAGAACTGGATGAAGCAATCCTAAGGGCCTGGAATAAGAAAGAAAACACCAAATGTTAGAAGATGAAGCACTTCTCAGGGGAAACAAGATGAAAACTATACCAACAGTTCTGCGATGAAGCTGTCCTCAGGGAAAACGTGGTGTGGTGAACCCAAAAAGTTGGACAATGCAGAAGCGCTCCTCAAGTCGCAGTGAAGAAAAAAACAAAGCTGCTCAATAAATCACTAATCTGAGACTGCAGTGCAGCAACACCAAAAGCTGAACAAAGAGGCTCACCTCATGGGAAACGTGCTGAAGAAAACCCCAAAACCTGCACAGTGCGGCAGTCCTCAGGGCCTGGAATGAGAAAAAACACCAAATATTGGAAGATGAAGCACTTCTCAGGGGCAACAAGATGAAAACAGTACCAATGGCTCTACAATGAAGCTGTCCTCGCAGAAATCATGGTGAGGAGAACCCCAAGAAGTGGCCGAAGCAATCCTCAGGTCCTGGAATGAGAAAGAAAACACCAAATGTTAGAAGATGAAGCACTTCTCAGGGGCAACAAGATGAAAACAATACCAATGGTTCTGCGATGAAGCTGTCCTCAGAGAAATCATGGTGAGGAAGATCCCAAAGATTGGACAATGCAGAATCCTCAGGGTCGCAGCGAAGAAAACACCAGAAGCTGCACGCTGAAGCAATCCTCAGGGCCTGCAACGAGAAAAAAACACCAAATGTTAGAAGATGAAGCACTTCTCAGGAGCAACAACATGAAAACTGTACCAATGGTTCTGCGATGAGGCTGTCCTCAGAGAAAACATGGTGAGGAGAACCCCAAGAACTGGACAAAGCAATCCTAAGGGCTTGGAATGAGAAAGAAAACACCAAATGTTAGAAGATGAAGCACTTCTCAGGGGCAACAAGATGAAAACAATACCAGTGGTTCTGCGATGAAGCTGTCCTCAGGGAAAACATGGTGAGGAGAACCCCAAGAACTGGATGAAGCAATCCTAAGGGCCTGGAATGAGAAAGTAAACACCAAATGTTAGAAGATGAAGCACTTCTCAGGGGCAACAAGATGAAAACAATACCAACAGTTCTGCGATGAAGCTGTCCTCAGAGAAATCATGGTGAGGAGAACCCCAAGAACTGGACGAAGCAATCCTAAGGGCCTGGAATGAGAAAGAAAACACCAAATGTTAGAAGATGAAGCACTTCTCAGGGGCAACAAGATGAAAACAATACCAATGGTTCTGCGATGAAACTGTCCTCAGGGAAAACATGGTGAGGAGGATCCCAAAGGTTGGACAATGCAGAATCCTCAGGGTCGCAGCGAAGAAAACACCAGAAGCTTCACGCTGAAGCAATCCTCAGGGCCTGGAATGAGAAAAAAACACTAAATGTTAGAAGATGAAGCACTTCTCAGGAGCAACAGCTCGAAAACTGTACCAATGGTTCTGCGATGAGGCTGTCCTCAGAGAAAACATGGTGAGGAGAAACCCAAGAACTGGACGAAGCAATCCTCAGGACCTGGAACGAGAAAAGAAACGCCAAATGTTAGAAGATGAAGCACTTCTCAGGGGCAACAAGATGAAAACAATACCAATGGCTCTGCGATGAAGCTGTCCTCAGGGTAAACGTGGTGTGGTGAACCCAAAAAGTTGGACAATGCAGAAGCGCTCCTCAAGTCGCAGTGAAGAAAAAAACAAAGCTGCTCAATAAATCACTAATCTGAGACTGCAGTGCAGCAACAACAAAAGCTGAACAAAGAGGCTCACCTCATGGGAAACGTGCTGAAGAAAACCCCAAAACCTGCACAGTGCCACAGTCCTCAGGGCCTGGAATGAGAAAAAACACCAAATATTGGAAGATGAAGCACTTCTCAGGGGCAACAAGATGAAAACAGTACCAATGGCTCTACAATGAAGCTGTCCTCGCAGAAATCATGGTGAGGAGAACCCCAAGAACTGGACGAAGCAATCCTCAGGGCCTGGAATTAGAAAGAAAACACCAAATGTTAGAAGATGAAGCACTTCTCAGGGGCAACAAGATGAAACCAATACCAATGGTTCTGCGATGAAGCTGTCCTCAGAGAAATCATGGTGAGGAAGATCCCAAAGATTTGACAATGCAGGATCCTCAGGGTCGCAGCGAAGAAAACACCAGAAGCTGCACGCTGAAGCAATCCTCAGGGCCTGCAACTAGAAAAAAAACACCAAATGTTAGAAGATGAAGCACTTCTCAGGGGCAACAAGATGAAAACTGTACCAATGGTTCTGCGATGAGGCTGTCCTCAGAGAAAACATGGTGAGGAGAACCCCAAGAACTGGACGAAGCAACCCTAAGGGCCTGGAATAAGAAAGAAAACACCAAATGTTAGAAGATGAAGCACTTCTCAGGGGCAACAAGATGAAAACAATACCAATGGTTCTGCGATGAAGCTGTCCTCAGGGAAAACATGGTGAGGAGGATCCCAAAGGTTGGACAATGCAGAATCCTCAGGGTCGCAGCGAAGAAAACACCAGAAGCTGCACGCTGAAGCAATCCTCAGGGCCTGGAATGAGAAAAAAACACCAAATGTTAGAAGATGAAGCACTTCTCAGGGGAAACAAGATGAAAACAATACCAACAGTTCTGCGATGAAGCTGTCCTCAGGGAAAACGTGGTGTGGTGAACCCAAAAAGTTGGACAATGCAGAAGCGCTCCTCAAGTCGCAGTGAAGAAAAAAACAAAGCTGCTCAATAAATCACTAATCTGAGACTGCAGTGCAGCAACACCAAAAGCTGAATAAAGAGGCTCACCTCATGGGAAACGTGCTGAAGAAAACCCCAAAACCTGCACAGTGACGCAGTCCTCAGGGCCTGGAATGAGAAAAAACACCAAATGTTAGAAGATGAAGCACTTCTCAGGGGCAACAAGATGAAAACAGTACCAATGGCTCTACAATGAAGCTGTCCTCGCAGAAATCATGGTGAGGAGAACCCCAAGAACTGGACGAAGCAATCCTCAGGACCTAGAACGAGAAAAGAAACGCCAAATGTTAGAAGATGAAGCACTTCTCAGGGGAAACAAGATGAAAACAATACCAATGGTTCTGCGATGAAGCTGTCCTCAGAGAAAACATGGTGAGGAGGATCCCAAAGGTTGGACAATGCAGAATCCTCAGGGTCGCAGCGAAGAAAACACCAGAAGCTGCACGCTGAAGCAATCCTCAGGGCCTGGAATGAGAAAGAAAACACCAAATGTTAGAAGATGAAGCACTTCTCAGGGGCAACAAGATGAAAACAATACCAACAGTTCTGCGATGAGGCTGTCCTCAGAGAAAACATGGTGAGGAGAACTCCAAGAACTGGCCTAAGCAATCCTCAGGGCCTGGAATGAGAAAGAAAACACCAAATGTTAGAAGATGAAGCACTTCTCAGGAGCAACAACATGAAAACAATACCAACGGTTCTGCGATGAAGCTGTCCTCAGAGAAATCATGCTGAGGAGAACCCCAAGAACTGGACAAAGCAATCCTAAGGGCCTGGAATGAGAAAGAAAACACCAAATGTTAGAAGATGAAGCATGTCTCAGGGGCAACAAGATGAAAACAATACCAATGGTTCTGCGATGAAACTGTCCTCAGGGAAAACATGGTGAGGAGGATCCCAAAGGTTGGACAATGCAGAATCCTCAGGGTCGCAGCGAAGAAAACACCAGAAGCTGCACGCTGAAGCAATCCTCAGGGCCTGGAATGAGAAAAAAACACCAAATGTTAGAAGATGAAGCACTTCTCAGGGGCAACAACACGAAAACTGTACCAATGGTTCTGCGATGAGGCTGTCCTCAGAGAAAACATGGTGAGGAGAACCCCAAGAACTGGCCGAAGCAATCCTCAGGACCTAGAACGAGAAAAGAAACGCCAAATGTTAGAAGATGAAGCACTTCTCAGGGGCAACAAGATGAAAACAATACCAGTGGTTCTGCGATGAAGCTGTCCTCAGGGAAAACATGGTGAGGAGGATCCCAAAGGTTGGACAATGCAGAATCCTCAGGGTCGCAGTGAAGAAAACACCAGAAGCTGCACGCTGAAGCAATCCTCAGGGCCTGAAACGAGAACAAAAAAAAACAAATGTTAGAAGATGAAGCACCTCTCAGGGGCAACAAGATGAAAACAGTACCAATGGTTCTGCGATGAGGCTGTCCTCAGAGAAATCATGGTGAAGAGAACCCCAAGAAGTGGCCGAAGCAATCCACAGAGCCTGGAACGAGAAAGAAAACACCAAATGTTAGAAGATGAAGCACTTCTCAGGGGAAACAAGATGAAAACAATACCAACGGTTCTGCGATGAAGCTGTCCTCAGGGAAAACATGGTGAGGAGGATCCCAAAGGTTGGACAATGCAGAATCCTCAGGGTCGCAGCGAAGAAAACACCAGAAGCTGCACGCTGAAGCAATCCTCAGGGCCTGGAAAGAGAAAAAAACACCAAATGTTACAAGATGAAGCACTTCTCAAGAGCAACAAGATGAAAACAATACCAACAGTTCTGCGATGAAGCTGTCCTCAGGGAAAACGTTGTCTGGTGTACCCAAAAAATTTGACAATGCAGAAGCGCTCCTCAAGTCGCAGTGAAGAAAAAAACAAAGCTGCTAAATAATTCACTAATCTGAGACTGCAGTGCAGCAACACCAAAAGCTGAACAAAGAGGCTCACCTCATGGGAAACGTGCTGAAGAAAACCACAAATCCTGCACAATGAAGCACTCCTCAGGGCCTGGAATGAGATAAAACACCAAATATTGGAAGATGAAGCACTTCTCAGGGGCAACATGATGAAAACAATACCAATGCTTCTGCGATGAGGCTGTCCTCAGAGAAAACATGGTGAGGAGAACCCCAAGAACTGGACGAAGCAATCCTCAGGGCATGGAATGAGAAAAAAAAACACCAAATGTTAGAAGATGAAGCACTTCTCAGGGGCAACAAGATGAAAACAATACCAACAGTTCCGCGATGAAGCTGTCCTCAGAGAAATCATGGTGAGGAGAACCCCAAGAATTGGACGAAGCAATCCTAAGGGCCTGGAATGAGAAAGAAAACACCAAATGTTAGAAGATGAAGCACTTCTCAGGGGCAACAAGATGAAAACAATACCAATGGTTCTGCGATGAAGCTGTCCTCAGGGAAAACATGGTGAGGAGGATCCCAAAGGTTGGACAATGCAGAATCCTCAGGGTCGCAGCGAAGAAAACACCAGAAGCTGCACGCTGAAGCAATCCTCAGGGCCTGGAATGAGAAAAAAACACCAAATGTTAGAAGATGAAGCACTTCTCAGGAGCAACAAGATGAAAACAATACCAACAGTTCTGCGATGAAGCTGTCCTCAGGGAAAACGTGGTGTGGTGAACCCAAAAAGTTGGACAATGCAGAAGCGCTCCTCAAGTCGCAGTGAAGAAAAAAACAAAGCTGCTCAATAAATCACTAATCTGAGACTGCAGTGCAGCAACACCAAAAGCTGAACAAAGAGGCTCACCTCATGGGAAACGTGCTGAAGAAAACCCCAAAACCTGCACAGTGACGCAGTCCTCAGGGCCTGGAATGAGAAAAAACACCAAATATTGGAAGATGAAGCACTTCTCAGGGGCAACAAGATGAAAACAGTACCAATGGCTCTACAATGAAGCTGTCCTCGCAGAAATCATGGTGAGGAGAACCCCAAGAAGTGGCCGAAGCAATCCTAAGGGCCTGGAATGAGAAAGAAAACACCAAATGTTAGAAGATGAAGCACTTCTCAGGGGCAACAAGATGAAAATAATACCAGTGTTTCCGCGATGAAGCTGTCCTCAGAGAAATCATGCTGAGAAGAACCCCAAGAAATGGCCGAAGCAATCCTCAGGTCCTGGAATGAGAAAGAAAACACCAAATGTTAGAAGATGAAGCACTTCTCAGGGGCAACAAGATGAAAACAATACCAATGGTTCTTCGATGATGCTGTCCTCAGAGAAATCATGGTGAGGAAGATCCCAAAGATTGGAAATGCAGAATCCTCAGGGTCGCAGCGAAGAAAACACCAGAAGCTGCACGCTGAAGCAATCCTCAGGGCCTGGAATGAGAAAAAAACACCAAATGTTAGAAGATGAAGCCCTTCTCAGGGGCAACAAGATGAAAACAATACCAATGGTTCTGCGATGAAGCTGTCCTCAGAGAAATCATGGTGAGGAAGATCCCAAAGATTGGACAATGCAGAATCCTCAGGGTCGCAGCGAAGAAAACACCAGAAGCTGCACGCTGAAGCAATCCTCAGGGCCTGCAACGAGAAAAAAACACCAAATGTTAGAAGATGAAGCACTTCTCAGGGGCAACAAGATGAAAACAATACCAATGGCTCTGCGATGAAGCTGTCCTCAGGGAAAACGTTGTCTGGTGTACCTAAAAAATATGACAATGCAGAAGCGCTCCACAAGTCGCAGTGAAGAAAAAAACAAAGCTGCTCAATAAATCACTAATCTGAGACTGCAGTGCAGCAACACCAAAAGCTGAACAAAGAGGCTCACCTCATAGGAAAGGTGCTGAAGAAAACCCCAAAACCTGCACAATGAAGCACTCCTCAGGGTGTGGAATGAAATAAAACACCAAATATTGGAAGATGAAGCACTTCTCAGGGGCAACAAGATGAAATCAGTACCAATGGTTCTGCGATGAAACTGTCCTCGCAGAAATCATGGTGAGGAGAATCCCGAGAAGTGGACGAAGAAATCCTCAGGGCCTGGAATGAGAAAGAAAACACCAAATGTTAGAAGATGAAGCACTTCTCAGGGGCAACAAGATGAAAACAATACCAGTGGTTCTGCGATGAAGCTGTCCTCAGGGAAAACATGGTGAGGAGGATCCCAAAGGTTGGACAATGCAGAATCCTCAGGGTCGCAGCGAAGAAAACACCAGAAGCTGCACGCTGAAGCAATCCTCAGGACCTGGAATGAGAAAAAAACACCAAATGTTAGAAGATGAAGCACTTCTCAGGAGCAACAACACGAAAACTGTACCAATGGTTCAGCGATGAGGCTGTCCTCAGAGAAAACATGGTGAGGAGAACCCCAAGAACTGGATAAAGCAATCCTAAGGGCCTGGAATGAGAAAGAAAACACCAAATGTTAGAAGATGAAGCACTTCTCAGGAGCAACAACACGAAAACTGTACCAATGGTTCTGCGATGAGGCTGTCCTCAGAGAAAACATGGTGAGGAGAACCCCAAGAACTGGATAAAGCAATCCAAAGGGCCTGGAATGAGAAAAAACACCAAATGTTAGAAGATGAAGCACTTCTCAGGAGCAACAGCATGAAAACTGTACTAATGGTTCTGCGATGAGGCTGTCCTCAGAGAAAACATGGTGAGGAGAACCCCAAGAACTGGACAAAGCAATCCTAAGGGCCTGGAATGAGAAAGAAAACACCAAATGTTAAAAGATGAAGCACTTCTCAGGGGCAACAAGATGAAAACAATACCAGTGGTTCTGCGATGAAGCTGTCCTCAGGGAAAACATGGTGAGGAGGATCCCAAAGGTTGGACAATGCAGAATCCTCAGGGTCGCAGCGAAGAAAACACCAGAAGCTGCACGCTGAAGCAATTCTCAGGACCTGGAACGAGAAAAGAAACGCCAAATGTTAGAAGATGAAGCCCTTCTCAGGGGCAACAAGATGAAAACAATACCAACAGTTCTGCGATGAAGCTGTCCTCAGGGAAAACGTGGTGTGGTGAACCCAAAAAGTTGGACAATGCAGAAGCGCTCCTCAAGTCGCAGTGAAGAAAAAAACAAAGCTGCTCAATAAATCACTAATCTGAGACTGCAGTGCAGCAACACCAAAAGCTGAATAAAGAGGCTCACCTCATGGGAAACGTGCTGAAGAAAACCCCAAAACCTGCACAGTGACGTAGTCCTCAGGGCCTGGAATGAGAAAAAACACCAAATATTGGAAGATGAAGCACTTCTCAGGGGCAACAAGATGAAAACAGTACCAATGGCTCTACATTGAAGCTGTACTCGCAGAAATCATGGTGAGGAGAACCACAAGAACTGGACGACGCAATCCTCAGGGCCTGGAATGAGAAAGAAAACACCAAATGTTAGAAGATGAAGCACATCTCAGGGGCAACAAGATGAAAACAATACCAACAGTTCTGCGATGAAGCTGTCCTCAGAGAAATCATGGTGAGGAAGATCCCAAAGATTGGACAATGCAGAATCCTCAGGGTCGCAGCGAAGAAAACACCAGAAGCTGCACGCTGAAGCAATCTTCAGGGCCTGCAACGAGAAAAAAACACCAAATGTTAGAAGATGAAGCACTTCTCAGGAGCAACAACATGAAACCTGTACCAATGGTTCTGCGATGAGGCTGTCCTCAGAGAAAACATGGTGAGGAGAACCCCAAGAACTGGACGAAGCAATCCTAAGGGCCTGGAATGAGAAAGAAAACACCAAATGTTAGAAGATGAAGCACTTCTCAGGGGCAACAAGATGAAAACAATACCAATGGTTCTGCGATGAAGCCGTCCTCAGGGAAAACATGCTGAGGAGGATCCCAAATGTTGGACAATGCAGAATCCTCAGGGTCGCAGCGAAGAAAACACCAGAAGCTGCACGCTGAAGCAATCCTCAGGGCCTGGAATGAGATAAAACACCAAATGTTAGAAGATGAAGCACTTCTCAGGAGCAACAAGATGAAAACAATACCAACAGTTCTGCGATGAAGCTGTCCTCAGGGAAAACATTGTCTGGTGTACCCAAAAAATTTGACAATGCAGAAGCGCTCCTCAAGTCGCAGTGAAGAAAAAAACAAAGCTGCTCAATAAATCACTAATCTGAGACTGCAGTGCAGCAACACCAAAAGCTGAACAAAGAGGCTCACCTCATGGAAAACATGCTGAAGAAAACCCCAAAACCTGCACAATGAAGCACTCCTCAGGGACTGGAATGAGATAAAACACCAAATGTTAGAAGTTGAAGAACTTCTCAGGAGCAACAACATGAAAACTGTACCAATGGTTCTGCGATGAAGCTGTCCTCAGAGAATACATGGTGAGGAGAACCCCAAGAACTAGACGAAGCAATCCTAAGGGCCTGGAACGAGAAAAGTAACGCCAAATGTTAGAAGATGAAGCACTTCTCAGGAGCAACAAGATGAAAACAATACCAACAGTTCTGCGATGAAGCTGTCCTCAGGGAAAACGTGGTGAGGAGAACACCAAGAACTGGACGAAGCAATCCTAAGGGCCTGGAATGAGAAAGAAAACACCAAATGTTAGAAGATGAAGCACTTCTCAGGGGCAACAAGATGAAAACAATACCAACAGTTCTGCGATGAAGCTGTCCTCAGGGAAAACATGGTGAGGAGGATCCCAAAGGTTGGATAATGTTGAATCCTCAGGGTCGAAACGAAGAAAACACCAGAAGCTGCACGCTGAAGCAATCCTCAGGGCCTAGAATGAGAAAAAAACACCAAATGTTAGAAGATGAAGCACTTCTCAGGAGCAACAACACGAAAACTGTACCAATGGTTCTGCGATGAGGCAGTCCTCAGAGAAAACATGGTGAGGAGAACCCCAAGAACTGGACGAAGCAATCCTAAGGGCCTGGAATGAGAAAGAAAACACCAAATGTTAGAAGATGAAGCACTTCTCAGGGGCAACAACAAGAAAATTGTACCAAAGGTTCTGCGATGAGGCTGTCCTCAGAGAAAACATGGTGAGGAGAAACCCAGGAACTGGACGAAGCCATTCTCAGGACCTGGAACGAGAAAAGAAACGCCAAATGTTAGAAGATGAAGCACTTCTCAGGGGCAACAAGATGAAAACAATACCAACAGTTCTGCGATGAAGCTGTCCTCAGGGAAAACGTGGTGTGGTGAACCCAAAAATTTGGACAATGCAGAAGCGCTCCTCAAGTCGCAGTGAAGAAAAAAACAAAGCTGCTCAATAAATCACTAATCTGAGACTGCAGTGCAGCAACACCAAAATCTAAACAAAGAGGCTCACCTCGTGGGAAACGTGCTGAAGAAAACCCCAAAACCTGCACAGTGACGCAGTCCTCAGGGCCTGGAATGAGAAAAAACACCAAATATTGGAAGATGAAGCACTTCTCAGGGGCAACAAGATGAAAACAGTACCAATGGCTCTACAATGAAGCTGTCCTCGCAGAAATCATGGTGAGGAGAACCCCAAGAAGTGGCCGAAGCAATCCTAAGGGCCTGGAATTAGAAAAAAAACACCAAATGTTAGAAGATGAAGCACTTCCCAGGGGAAACAAGATGAAAACAATACCAATGGTTCTGCGATGAAGCTGTCCTCAGAGAAATCATGGTGAGGAAGATCCCAAAGATTGGACAATGCAGAATCCTCAGGGTCGCAGCGAAGAAAACACCAGAAGCTGGGCGCTGAAGCAATCCTAAGGGCCTGCAACGAGAAAAAAACACCAAATGTTAGAAGATGAAGCACTTCTCAGGAGCAACAAGATGAAAACAATACCAACGGTTCTGCGATGAAGCTGTCCTCAGAGAAAACATGGTGAGGAGAACCCCAAGAACTGGACGAAGCAATCCTCAGGGCCTGGAATGAGAAAGAAAACACCAAATGTTAGAAGATGAAGCACTTCTCAGGGGCAACAAGATGAAAACAATACCAACGGTTCTGCGATGAAGCTGTCCTAAGAGAAATCATGGTGAGGAGAACCCCAAGAACTGGACGAAGAAATCCTAAGGGCCTGGAATGAGAAAGAAAACACCAAATGTTAGAAGATGAAGCACTTCTCAGGGGCAACAAGATGAAAACAATACCAACGGTTCTGCGATGAAGCTGTCCTCAGAGAAATCATGGTGAGGAGAACCCCAAGAACTGGACGAAGAAATCGTCAGGGCCTGGAATGAGTAAGAAAACACCAAAAGTTAGAAGATGAAGCACTTCTCCGGGGAAACAAGATGAAAACAATACCAATGGTTCTGCGATGAAGCTGTCCTCAGGGAAAACATGCTGAGGAGGATCCCAAAGGTTGGACAATGCAGAATCCTCAGGGTCGCAGCGAAGAAAACACCAGAAGCTGCACGCTGAAGCAATCCTCAGGGCCTGCAACGAGAAAAAAACACCAAATGTTAGAAGATGAAGCATTTCTCAGGGGCAACAAGATGAAAACTGTACCAATGGTTCCGCGATGAGGCTGTCCTCAGAGAAAACATGGTGAGGAGAACCCCAAGAACTGGACGAAGCAATCCTCAGGGTCTGGAATGAGAAAGAAAACACCAAATGTTAGGAGATGAAGCACTTCTCAGGGACAACAAGATGAAAACAATACCAATGGTTCTGCGATGATGCTGTCCTCAGAGAAATCATGGTGAGGAAGATCCCAAAGATTGGACAATGCAGAATCCTCCGGGTCGCAGCGAAGAAAACACCAGAAGCTGCACGCTGAAGCAATCCTCAGGGCCTGGAAAGAGAAAAAAACACCAAATGTTAGAAGATCAAGCATTTCTCAGGGGCAACAAGATGAAAACTGTACCAATGGTTCCGCGATGAGGCTGTCCTCAGAGAAAACATGGTGAGGAGAACCCCAAGAACTGGACGAAGCAATCCTAAGGGCCTGGAATAAGAAAGAAAACACCAGATGTTAGAAGATGAAGCACTTCTCAGGGGCAACAAGATGAAAACAATACCAATGGTTCTGCGATGAAGCTGTCCTCAGGGAAAACATGGTGAGGAAGATCCCAAAGGTTGGACAATGCAGAATCCTCAGGGTCGCAGCGAAGAAAACACCAGAAGCTGCACGCTGAAGCAATCCTCAGGGCCTGGAATGATAAAAAAACACCAAATGTTAGAAGATGAAGCACTTCTCAGGGGAAACAAGATGAAAACAATACCAACAGTTCTGCAATGAAGCTGTCCTCAGGGAAAACGTGGTGTGGTGAACCCAAAAAGTTGGACAATGCAGAAGCGCTCCTCAAGTCGCAGTGAAGAAAAAAACAAAGCTGCTCAATAAATCACTAATCTGAGACTGCAGTGCAGCAACACCAAAAGCTGAATAAAGAGGCTCACCTCATGGGAAACGTGCTGAAGAAAACCCCAAAACCTGCACAGTGACGCAGTCCTCAGGACCTGGAATGAGATAAAACACAAAATATTGGAAGATGAAGCACTTCTCAGGGGCAACAAGATGAAAACAGTACCAATGGTTCTACGATGAAGCTGTCCTCGCAGAAATCATGGTGAGGAGAATCCCAAGAACTGGACGAAGAAATCCTCAGGGCCTGCAACGAGAAAAGAAACGCCAAATGTTAGAAGATAAAGCATGTCTCAGGGGCAACAAGATGAAAACAATACCAACGGTTCTGCGATGAAGCTGTCCTCAGAGAAATCATGCTGAGAAGAACCCCAAGAACTGCACAAAGCAATCCTAAGGGCCTGGAATGAGAAAGAAAACACCAAATGTTAGAAGATGAAGCACTTCTCAGGGGCAACAAGATGAAAACAATACCAATGGTTCTGCGATGAAGCTGTCCTCAGGGAAAACATGGTGAGGAGGATCCCAAAGGTTGGACAATGCAGAATTCTCAGGGTCGCAGCGAAGAAAACACCTGAAGCTGCACGCTGAAGCAATCCTCAGGGCCTGGAAAGAGAAAAAAACACCAAATGTTAGAAGATGAAGCACTTCTCAGGAGCAACAGGATGAAAACAATACCAACAGTTCTACGATGAAGCTGTCCTCAGGGAAAACGTGGTGTGGTGAACCCAAAAAGTTGGACAATGCAGAAGCGCTCCTCAAGTCGCAGTGAAGAAAAAAACAAAGCTGCTCAATAAATCACTAATCTGAGACTGCAGTGCAGCAACACCAAAAGCTGAATAAAGAGGCTCACCTCATGGGAAACGTGCTGAAGAAAACCCCAAAACCTGCACAGTGACGCAGTCCTCAGGGCCTGGAATGAGAAAAAACACCAAATATTGGAAGATGAAGCACTTCTCAGGGGCAACAAGATGAAAACAGTACCAATGGCTCTACAATGAAGCTGTCCTCGCAGAAATCATGGTGAGGAGAACCCCAAGAAGTGGCCGAAGCAATCCTAAGGGCCTGGAATGAGAAAGAAAACACCAAATGTTAGAAGATGAAGCACTTCTCAGGGGCAACAAGATGAAAATAATACCAGTGTTTCCGCGATGAAGCTGTCCTCAGAGAAATCATGCTGAGAAGAACCCCAAGAAGTGGCCGAAGCAATCCTCAGGTCCTGGAATGAGAAAGAAAACACCAAATGTTAGAAGATGAAGCACTTCTCAGGGGCAACAAGATGAAAACAATACCAATGGTTCTTTGATGATGCTGTCCTCAGAGAAATCATGCTGAGGAAGATCCCAAAGATTGGAAATGCAGAATCCTCCGGGTCGCAGTGAAGAAAACACCAGAAGCTGCACGCTGAAGCAATCCTCAGGGCCTGCAACGAGAAAAAAACACCAAATGTTAGAAGATGAAGCATTTCTCAGGGGCAACAAGATGAAAACTGTACCAATGGTTCCGCGATGAGGCTGTCCTCAGAGAAAACATGGTGAGGAGAACCCCAAGAACTGGACGAAGCAATCCTCAGGGCCTGGAATGAGAAAGAAAACACCAAATGTTAGAAGATGAAGCACTTCTCAGGGACAACAAGATGAAAACAATACCAATGGTTCTGCGATGATGCTGTCCTCAGAGAAATCATGGTGAGGAAGATCCCAAAGATTGGACAATGCAGAATCCTCCGGGTCGCAGCGAAGAAAACACCAGAAGCTGCACGCTGAAGCAATCCTCAGGGCCTGGAAAGAGAAAAAAACACCAAATGTTAGAAGATGAAGCATTTCTCAGGGGCAACAAGATGAAAACTGTACCAATGGTTCCGCGATGAGGCTGTCCTCAGAGAAAACATGGTGAGGAGAACCCCAAGAACTGGACGAAGCAATCCTAAGGGCCTGGAATAAGAAAGAAAACACCAGATGTTAGAAGATGAAGCACTTCTCAGGGGCAACAAGATGAAAACAATACCAATGGTTCTGCGATGAAGCTGTCCTCAGGGAAAACATGCTGAGGAGGATCCCAAAGGTTGGACAATGCAGAATCCTCAGGGTCGCAGCGAAGAAAACACCAGAAGCTGCACGCTGAAGCAATCCTCAGAGCCTGGAATGAGAAAAAAAACACCAAATGTTAGAAGATGAAGCACTTCTCAGGGGAAACAAGATGAAAACAATACCAACAGTTCTGCGATGAAGCTGTCCTCAGGGAAAACGTGGTGTGGTGAACCCAAAAAGTTGGACAATGCAGAAGCGCTCCTCAAGTCGCAGTGAAGAAAAAAACAAAGCTGCTCAATAAATCACTAATCTGAGACTGCAGTGCAGCAACACCAAAAGCTGAATAAAGAGGCTCACCTCATGGGAAACGTGCTGAAGAAAACCCCAAAACCTGCACAGTGACGCAGTCCTCAGGACCTGGAATGAGATAAAACACAAAATATTGGAAGATGAAGCACTTCTCAGGGGCAACAAGATGAAAACAGTACCAATGGTTCTACGATGAAGCTGTCCTCGCAGAAATCATGGTGAGGAGAATCCCAAGAACTGGACGAAGAAATCCTCAGGGCCTGCAACGAGAAAAGAAACGCCAAATGTTAGAAGATAAAGCATGTCTCAGGGGCAACAAGATGAAAACAATACCAACGGTTCTGCGATGAAGCTGTCCTCAGAGAAATCATGCTGAGAAGAACCCCAAGAACTGCACAAAGCAATCCTAAGGGCCTGGAATGAGAAAGAAAACACCAAATGTTAGAAGATGAAGCACTTCTCAGGGGCAACAAGATGAAAACAATACCAATGGTTCTGCGATGAAGCTGTCCTCAGGGAAAACATGGTGAGGAGGATCCCAAAGGTTGGACAATGCAGAATTCTCAGGGTCGCAGCGAAGAAAACACCTGAAGCTGCACGCTGAAGCAATCCTCAGGGCCTGGAAAGAGAAAAAAACACTAAATGTTAGAAGATGAAGCACTTCTCAGGAGCAACAAGATGAAAACAATACCAACAGTTCTGCGATGAAGCTGTCCTCAGGGAAAACGTGGTGTGGTGAACCCAAAAAGTTGGACAATGCAGAAGCGCTCCTCAAGTCGCAGTGAAGAAAAAAACAAAGCTGCTCAATAAATCACTAATCTGAGACTGCAGTGCAGCAACACCAAAAGCTGAATAAAGAGGCTCACCTCATGGGAAACGTGCTGAAGAAAACCCCAAAACCTGCACAGTGACGCAGTCCTCAGGGCCTGGAATGAGAAAAAACACCAAATATTGGAAGATGAAGCACTTCTCAGGGGCAACAAGATGAAAACAGTACCAATGGCTCTACAATGAAGCTGTCCTCGCAGAAATCATGGTGAGGAGAACCCCAAGAAGTGGCCGAAGCAATCCTAAGGGCCTGGAATGAGAAAGAAAACACCAAATGTTAGAAGATGAAGCACTTCTCAGGGGCAACAAGATGAAAATAATACCAGTGTTTCCGCGATGAAGCTGTCCTCAGAGAAATCATGCTGAGAAGAACCCCAAGAAATGGCCGAAGCAATCCTCAGGTCCTGGAATGAGAAAGAAAACACCAAATGTTAGAAGATGAAGCACTTCTCAGGGGCAACAAGATGAAAACAATACCAATGGTTCTTTGATGATGCTGTCCTCAGAGAAATCATGGTGAGGAAGATCCCAAAGATTGGAAATGCAGAATCCTCAGGGTCGCAGCGAAGAAAACACCAGAAGCTGCACGCTGAAGCAATCCTCAGGGCCTGCAACGAGAAAAAAACACCAAATGTTAGAAGATGAAGCATTTCTCAGGGGCAACAAGATGAAAACTGTACCAATGGTTCCGCGATGAGGCTGTCCTCAGAGAAAACATGGTGAGGAGAACCCCAAGAACTGGACGAAGCAATCCTAAGGGCCTGGAATAAGAAAGAAAACACCAAATGTTAGAAGATGAAGCATGTCTTAGGGGCAACAAGATGAAAACAATACCAATGGTTCTGCGATGAAGCTGTCCTCAGGGAAAACATGGTGAGGAGGATCCCAAAGATTGGACAATGCAGAATCCTCAGGGTCGCAGCGAAGAAAACACCAGAAGCTGCACGCTGAAGCAATCCTCAGGGCCTGGAATGAGAAAAAAACACCAAATGTTAGAAGATGAAGCACTTCTCAGGGGCAACAACACGAAAACTGTACCAATGGTTCTGCGATGAGGCTGTCCTCAGAGAAAACATGGTGAGGAGAACCCCAAGAATTGGACGAAGCAATCCTCAGGACCTGGAACGAGAAAAGAAACGCCAAATGTTAGAAGATGAAGCACTTCTCAGGGGCAACAAGATGAAAACAATACCAGTGTTTCTGCGATGAAGCTGTCCTCAGGGAAAACATGGTGAGGAGGATCCCAAAGGTTGGACAATGCAGAATCCTCAGGGTCGCAGCGAAGAAAACACCAGAAGCTGCACGCTGAAGCAATCCTCTGGGCCTGGAAAGAGAAAAAAACACCAAATGTTAGAAGATGAATCACTTCTCAAGAGCAACAAGATGAAAACAATACCAACAGTTCTGCGATGAAGCTGACCTCAGGGAAAACGTTGTCTGGTGTACCCAAAAAATTTGACAATGCAGAAGCGCTCCTCAAGTCGCAGTGAAGAAAAAAACAAACCTGCTAAATAAATCACTAATCTGAGACTGCAGTGCAGCAACACCAAAAGCTGAACAAAGAGGCTCACCTCATGGGAAACGTGCTGAAGAAAACCCCAAATCCTGCACAATGAAGCACTCCTCAGAGGCTGGAATGAGAAAAAACACCAAATATTGGAAGATGAAGCACTTCTCAGGGGCAACAAGATGAAAACAATACCAATGGTTCTGCGATGAAACCGTCCTCGCAGAAATCATGGTGAGGAGAATCCCGAGAAGTGGACGAAGAAATCCTCAGGGCCTGGAATGAGAAAGAAAACACCAAATGTTAGAAGATGAAGCACTTCTCAGGGACAACAAGATGAAAACAGTACCAATGGTTCTGCGATGAGGCTGTCTTAAGACAAAACATGGTGAGGAGAACCACAAGAACTGGACGAAGCAATCCTCAGGACCTAGAACGAGAAAAGAAACGCCAAATGTTAGAAGATGAAGCACCTCTCAGGGGAAACAAGATGAAAACAATACCAATGGTTCTGCGATGAAGCTGTCCTCAGAGAAAACATGGTGAGGAAGATCCCAAAGGTTGGACAATGCCGAATCCTCAGGGTCGCAGCGAAGAAAACACCAGAAGCTGCACGCTGAAGCAATCCTCAGGGCCTGGAATGAGAAAGAAAACATCAAATGTTAGAAGATGAAGCACTTCGAAGGGGCAACAAGATGAAAACAATACCAACAGTCCTGCGATGAGGCTGTCCTCAGAGAAAACATGGTGAGGAGAACTCCAAGAACTGGCCTAAGCAATCCTCAGGGCCTGGAATGAGAAAGAAAACACCAAATGTTAGAATATGAAGCACTTCTCAGGGGCAACAAGATGAAAACAATTCCAACGGTTCTGCGATGAAGCTGTCCTCAGAGAAATCATGGTGAGGAGAACCCCAAGAACAGGACAAAGCAATCCTAAGGGCCTGGAATGAGAAAGAAAACACCAAATGTTAGAAGATGAAGCACTTCTCAGGAGCAACTACATGAAAACAATACCAACGGTTCTGCGATGAAGCTGTCCTCAGAGAAATCATGGTGAGTAGAAGCCAAGAACTGGATGAAGCAATCCTAAGGGCCTGGAATAAGAAAGAAAACACCAAATGTTAGAAGATGAAGCATGTCTCAGGGGCAACAAGATGAAAACAATACCAATGGTTCTGCGATGAAGCTGTCCTCAGGGAAAACATGGTGAGGAGGATCCCAAAGATTGGACAATGCAGAATCCTCAGGGTCGCAGCGAAGAAAACACCAGAAGCTGCACGCTGAAGCAATCCTCAGGGCCTGGAATGAGAAAAAAACACCAAATCTTA
Source organism: Aythya ferina (assembly GCF_964211825.1). Lineage (NCBI taxonomy): Eukaryota > Metazoa > Chordata > Aves > Anseriformes > Anatidae > Aythya > Aythya ferina. Next base: position 9,088,965 of record NC_140298.1, read on the forward strand.
GACGATGAAGCACTTCTCAGGGGCAACAACACGAAAACTGTACCAATGGTTCTGCGATGAGGCTGTCCTCAGAGAAAACATGGTGAGGAGAACCCCAAGAACTGGCCGAAGCAATCCTCAGGACCTGGAACGAGAAAAGAAACGCCAAATGTTAGAAGATGAAGCACTTCTCAGGGGCAACAAGATGAAAACAATACCAACAGTTCTGCGATGAAGCTGTCCTCAGGGAAAACGTGGTGTGGTGAACCCAAAAATTTGGACAATGCAGAAGCGCTCCTCAAGTCGCAGTGAAGAAAAAAACAAAGCTGCTCAATAAATCACTAATCTGAGACTGCAGTGCAGCAACACCAAAATCTAAACAAAGAGGCTCACCTCGTGGGAAACGTGCTGAAGAAAACCCCAAAACCTGCACAGTGACGCAGTCCTCAGGGCCTGGAATGAGAAAAAACACCAAATATTGGAAGATGAAGCACTTCTCAGGGGCAACAAGATGAAAACAGTACCAATGGCTCTACAATGAAGCTGTCCTCGCAGAAATCATGGTGAGGAGAACCCCAAGAAGTGGCCGAAGCAATCCTAAGGGCCTGGAATTAGAAAAAAAACACCAAATGTTAGAAGATGAAGCACTTCTCAGGGGAAACAAGATGAAAACAATACCAATGGTTCTGCGATGAAGCTGTCCTCAGAGAAATCATGGTGAGGAAGATCCCAAAGATTGGACAATGCAGAATCCTCAGGGTCGCAGCGAAGAAAACACCAGAAGCTGGGCGCTGAAGCAATCCTAAGGGCCTGCAACGAGAAAAAAACACCAAATGTTAGAAGATGAAGCACTTCTCAGGAGCAACAAGATGAAAACAATACCAACGGTTCTGCGATGAAGCTGTCCTCAGAGAAAACATGGTGAGGAGAACCCCAAGAACTGGACGAAGCAATCCTCAGGGCCTGGAATGAGAAAGAAAACACCAAATGTTAGAAGATGAAGCACTTCTCAGGGGCAACAAGATGAAAACAATACCAACGGTTCTGCGATGAAGCTGTCCTAAGAGAAATCATGGTGAGGAGAACCCCAAGAACTGGACGAAGAAATCCTAAGGGCCTGGAATGAGAAAGAAAACACCAAATGTTAGAAGATGAAGCACTTCTCAGGGGCAACAAGATGAAAACAATACCAACGGTTCTGCGATGAAGCTGTCCTCAGAGAAATCATGGTGAGGAGAACCCCAAGAACTGGACGAAGAAATCGTCAGGGCCTGGAATGAGTAAGAAAACACCAAAAGTTAGAAGATGAAGCACTTCTCCGGGGAAACAAGATGAAAACAATACCAATGGTTCTGCGATGAAGCTGTCCTCAGGGAAAACATGCTGAGGAGGATCCCAAAGGTTGGACAATGCAGAATCCTCAGGGTCGCAGCGAAGAAAACACCAGAAGCTGCACGCTGAAGCAATCCTCAGGGCCTGCAACGAGAAAAAAACACCAAATGTTAGAAGATGAAGCATTTCTCAGGGGCAACAAGATGAAAACTGTACCAATGGTTCCGCGATGAGGCTGTCCTCAGAGAAAACATGGTGAGGAGAACCCCAAGAACTGGACGAAGCAATCCTCAGGGTCTGGAATGAGAAAGAAAACAACAAATGTTAGGAGATGAAGCACTTCTCAGGGACAACAAGATGAAAACAATACCAATGGTTCTGCGATGATGCTGTCCTCAGAGAAATCATGGTGAGGAAGATCCCAAAGATTGGACAATGCAGAATCCTCCGGGTCGCAGCGAAGAAAACACCAGAAGCTGCACGCTGAAGCAATCCTCAGGGCCTGGAAAGAGAAAAAAACACCAAATGTTAGAAGATCAAGCATTTCTCAGGGGCAACAAGATGAAAACTGTACCAATGGTTCCGCGATGAGGCTGTCCTCAGAGAAAACATGGTGAGGAGAACCCCAAGAACTGGACGAAGCAATCCTAAGGGCCTGGAATAAGAAAGAAAACACCAGATGTTAGAAGATGAAGCACTTCTCAGGGGCAACAAGATGAAAACAATACCAATGGTTCTGCGATGAAGCTGTCCTCAGGGAAAACATGGTGAGGAAGATCCCAAAGGTTGGACAATGCAGAATCCTCAGGGTCGCAGCGAAGAAAACACCAGAAGCTGCACGCTGAAGCAATCCTCAGGGCCTGGAATGATAAAAAAACACCAAATGTTAGAAGATGAAGCACTTCTCAGGGGAAACAAGATGAAAACAATACCAACAGTTCTGCAATGAAGCTGTCCTCAGGGAAAACGTGGTGTGGTGAACCCAAAAAGTTGGACAATGCAGAAGCGCTCCTCAAGTCGCAGTGAAGAAAAAAACAAAGCTGCTCAATAAATCACTAATCTGAGACTGCAGTGCAGCAACACCAAAAGCTGAATAAAGAGGCTCACCTCATGGGAAACGTGCTGAAGAAAACCCCAAAACCTGCACAGTGACGCAGTCCTCAGGACCTGGAATGAGATAAAACACAAAATATTGGAAGATGAAGCACTTCTCAGGGGCAACAAGATGAAAACAGTACCAATGGTTCTACGATGAAGCTGTCCTCGCAGAAATCATGGTGAGGAGAATCCCAAGAACTGGACGAAGAAATCCTCAGGGCCTGCAACGAGAAAAGAAACGCCAAATGTTAGAAGATAAAGCATGTCTCAGGGGCAACAAGATGAAAACAATACCAACGGTTCTGCGATGAAGCTGTCCTCAGAGAAATCATGCTGAGAAGAACCCCAAGAACTGCACAAAGCAATCCTAAGGGCCTGGAATGAGAAAGAAAACACCAAATGTTAGAAGATGAAGCACTTCTCAGGGGCAACAAGATGAAAACAATACCAATGGTTCTGCGATGAAGCTGTCCTCAGGGAAAACATGGTGAGGAGGATCCCAAAGGTTGGACAATGCAGAATTCTCAGGGTCGCAGCGAAGAAAACACCTGAAGCTGCACGCTGAAGCAATCCTCAGGGCCTGGAAAGAGAAAAAAACACCTAATGTTAGAAGATGAAGCACTTCTCAGGAGCAACAGGATGAAAACAATACCAACAGTTCTACGATGAAGCTGTCCTCAGGGAAAACGTGGTGTGGTGAACCCAAAAAGTTGGACAATGCAGAAGCGCTCCTCAAGTCGCAGTGAAGAAAAAAACAAAGCTGCTCAATAAATCACTAATCTGAGACTGCAGTGCAGCAACACCAAAAGCTGAATAAAGAGGCTCACCTCATGGGAAACGTGCTGAAGAAAACCCCAAAACCTGCACAGTGACGCAGTCCTCAGGGCCTGGAATGAGAAAAAACACCAAATATTGGAAGATGAAGCACTTCTCAGGGGCAACAAGATGAAAACAGTACCAATGGCTCTACAATGAAGCTGTCCTCGCAGAAATCATGGTGAGGAGAACCCCAAGAAGTGGCCGAAGCAATCCTAAGGGCCTGGAATGAGAAAGAAAACACCAAATGTTAGAAGATGAAGCACTTCTCAGGGGCAACAAGATGAAAATAATACCAGTGTTTCCGCGATGAAGCTGTCCTCAGAGAAATCATGCTGAGAAGAACCCCAAGAAATGGCCGAAGCAATCCTCAGGTCCTGGAATGAGAAAGAAAACACCAAATGTTAGAAGATGAAGCACTTCTCAGGGGCAACAAGATGAAAACAATACCAATGGTTCTTTGATGATGCTGTCCTCAGAGAAATCATGCTGAGGAAGATCCCAAAGATTGGAAATGCAGAATCCTCCGGGTCGCAGTGAAGAAAACACCAGAAGCTGCACGCTGAAGCAATCCTCAGGGCCTGCAACGAGAAAAAAACACCAAATGTTAGAAGATGAAGCATTTCTCAGGGGCAACAAGATGAAAACTGTACCAATGGTTCCGCGATGAGGCTGTCCTCAGAGAAAACATGGTGAGGAGAACCCCAAGAACTGGACGAAGCAATCCTCAGGGCCTGGAATGAGAAAGAAAACACCAAATGTTAGAAGATGAAGCACTTCTCAGGGACAACAAGATGAAAACAATACCAATGGTTCTGCGATGATGCTGTCCTCAGAGAAATCATGGTGAGGAAGATCCCAAAGATTGGACAATGCAGAATCCTCCGGGTCGCAGCGAAGAAAACACCAGAAGCTGCACGCTGAAGCAATCCTCAGGGCCTGGAAAGAGAAAAAAACACCAAATGTTAGAAGATGAAGCATTTCTCAGGGGCAACAAGATGAAAACTGTACCAATGGTTCCGCGATGAGGCTGTCCTCAGAGAAAACATGGTGAGGAGAACCCCAAGAACTGGACGAAGCAATCCTAAGGGCCTGGAATAAGAAAGAAAACACCAGATGTTAGAAGATGAAGCACTTCTCAGGGTCAACAAGATGAAAACAATACCAATGGTTCTGCGATGAAGCTGTCCTCAGGGAAAACATGCTGAGGAGGATCCCAAAGGTTGGACAATGCAGAATCCTCAGGGTCGCAGCGAAGAAAACACCAGAAGCTGCACGCTGAAGCAATCCTCAGAGCCTGGAATGAGAAAAAAAACACCAAATGTTAGAAGATGAAGCACTTCTCAGGGGAAACAAGATGAAAACAATACCAACAGTTCTGCGATGAAGCTGTCCTCAGGGAAAACGTGGTGTGGTGAACCCAAAAAGTTGGACAATGCAGAAGCGCTCCTCAAGTCGCAGTGAAGAAAAAAACAAAGCTGCTCAATAAATCACTAATCTGAGACTGCAGTGCAGCAACACCAAAAGCTGAATAAAGAGGCTCACCTCATGGGAAACGTGCTGAAGAAAACCCCAAAACCTGCACAGTGACGCAGTCCTCAGGACCTGGAATGAGATAAAACACAAAATATTGGAAGATGAAGCACTTCTCAGGGGCAACAAGATGAAAACAGTACCAATGGTTCTACGATGAAGCTGTCCTCGCAGAAATCATGGTGAGGAGAATCCCAAGAACTGGACGAAGAAATCCTCAGGGCCTGCAACGAGAAAAGAAACGCCAAATGTTAGAAGATAAAGCATGTCTCAGGGGCAACAAGATGAAAACAATACCAACGGTTCTGCGATGAAGCTGTCCTCAGAGAAATCATGCTGAGAAGAACCCCAAGAACTGCACAAAGCAATCCTAAGGGCCTGGAATGAGAAAGAAAACACCAAATGTTAGAAGATGAAGCACTTCTCAGGGGCAACAAGATGAAAACAATACCAATGGTTCTGCGATGAAGCTGTCCTCAGGGAAAACATGGTGAGGAGGATCCCAAAGGTTGGACAATGCAGAATTCTCAGGGTCGCAGCGAAGAAAACACCTGAAGCTGCACGCTGAAGCAATCCTCAGGGCCTGGAAAGAGAAAAAAACACTAAATGTTAGAAGATGAAGCACTTCTCAGGAGCAACAAGATGAAAACAATACCAACAGTTCTGCGATGAAGCTGTCCTCAGGGAAAACGTGGTGTGGTGAACCCAAAAAGTTGGACAATGCAGAAGCGCTCCTCAAGTCGCAGTGAAGAAAAAAACAAAGCTGCTCAATAAATCACTAATCTGAGACTGCAGTGCAGCAACACCAAAAGCTGAATAAAGAGGCTCACCTCATGGGAAACGTGCTGAAGAAAACCCCAAAACCTGCACAGTGACGCAGTCCTCAGGGCCTGGAATGAGAAAAAACACCAAATATTGGAAGATGAAGCACTTCTCAGGGGCAACAAGATGAAAACAGTACCAATGGCTCTACAATGAAGCTGTCCTCGCAGAAATCATGGTGAGGAGAACCCCAAGAAGTGGCCGAAGCAATCCTAAGGGCCTGGAATGAGAAAGAAAACACCAAATGTTAGAAGATGAAGCACTTCTCAGGGGCAACAAGATGAAAATAATACCAGTGTTTCCGCGATGAAGCTGTCCTCAGAGAAATCATGCTGAGAAGAACCCCAAGAAATGGCCGAAGCAATCCTCAGGTCCTGGAATGAGAAAGAAAACACCAAATGTTAGAAGATGAAGCACTTCTCAGGGGCAACAAGATGAAAACAATACCAATGGTTCTTTGATGATGCTGTCCTCAGAGAAATCATGCTGAGGAAGATCCCAAAGATTGGAAATGCAGAATCCTCAGGGTCGCAGCGAAGAAAACACCAGAAGCTGCACGCTGAAGCAATCCTCAGGGCCTGCAACGAGAAAAAAACACCAAATGTTAGAAGATGAAGCATTTCTCAGGGGCAACAAGATGAAAACTGTACCAATGGTTCCGCGATGAGGCTGTCCTCAGAGAAAACATGGTGAGGAGAACCCCAAGAACTGGACGAAGCAATCCTCAGGGCCTGGAATGAGAAAGAAAACACCAAATGTTAGAAGATGAAGCACTTCTCAGGGACAACAAGATGAAAACAATACCAATGGTTCTGCGATGATGCTGTCCTCAGAGAAATCATGGTGAGGAAGATCCCAAAGATTGGACAATGCAGAATCCTCCGGGTCGCAGCGAAGAAAACACCAGAAGCTGCACGCTGAAGCAATCCTCAGGGCCTGGAAAGAGAAAAAAACACCAAATGTTAGAAGATGAAGCATTTCTCAGGGGCAACAAGATGAAAACTGTACCAATGGTTCCGCGATGAGGCTGTCCTCAGAGAAAAAATGGTGAGGAGAACCCCAAGAACAGGACAAAGCAATCCTAAGGGCCTGGAATGAGAAAGAAAACACCAAATGTTAGAAGATGAAGCACTTCTCAGGAGCAACAACATGAAAACAATACCAACGGTTCTGCGATGAAGCTGTCCTCAGAGAAATCATGGTGAGTAGAACCCCAAGAACTGGATGTAGCAATCCTAAGGGCCTGGAATAAGAAAGAAAACACCAAATGTTAGAAGATGAAGCATGTCTTAGGGGCAACAAGATGAAAACAATACCAATGGTTCTGCGATGAAGCTGTCCTCAGGGAAAACATGGTGAGGAGGATCCCAAAGATTGGACAATGCAGAATCCTCAGGGTCGCAGCGAAGAAAACACCAGAAGCTGCACGCTGAAGCAATCCTCAGGGCCTGGAATGAGAAAAAAACACCAAATGTTAGAAGATGAAGCACTTCTCAGGGGCAACAACACGAAAACTGTACCAATGGTTCTGCGATGAGGCTGTCCTCAGAGAAAACATGGTGAGAACCCCAAGAATTGGACGAAGCAATCCTCAGGACCTGGAACGAGAAAAGAAACGCCAAATGTTAGAAGATGAAGCACTTCTCAGGGGCAACAAGATGAAAACAATACCAGTGTTTCTGCGATGAAGCTGTCCTCAGGGAAAACATGGTGAGGAGGATCCCAAAGGTTGGACAATGCAGAATCCTCAGGGTCGCAGCGAAGAAAACACCAGAAGCTGCACGCTGAAGCAATCCTCTGGGCCTGGAAAGAGAAAAAAACACCAAATGTTACAAGATGAATCACTTCTCAAGAGCAACAAGATGAAAACAATACCAACAGTTCTGCGATGAAGCTGACCTCAGGGAAAACGTTGTCTGGTGTACCCAAAAAATTTGACAATGCAGAAGCGCTCCTCAAGTCGCAGTGAAGAAAAAAACAAAGCTGCTAAATAAATCACTAATCTGAGACTGCAGTGCAGCAACACCAAAAGCTGAACAAAGAGGCTCACCTCATGGGAAACGTGCTGAAGAAAACCCCAAATCCTGCACAATGAAGCACTCCTCAGAGGCTGGAATGAGAAAAAACACCAAATATTGGAAGATGAAGCACTTCTCAGGGGCAACAAGATGAAAACAATACCAATGGTTCTGCGATGAAACCGTCCTCGCAGAAATCATGGTGAGGAGAATCCCGAGAAGTGGACGAAGAAATCCTCAGGGCCTGGAATGAGAAAGAAAACACCAAATGTTAGAAGATGAAGCACTTCTCAGGGACAACAAGATGAAAACAGTACCAATGGTTCTGCGATGAGGCTGTCTTAAGACAAAACATGGTGAGGAGAACCACAAGAACTGGACGAAGCAATCCTCAGGACCTAGAACGAGAAAAGAAACGCCAAATGTTAGAAGATGAAGCACCTCTCAGGGGAAACAAGATGAAAACAATACCAATGGTTCTGCGATGAAGCTGTCCTCAGAGAAAACATGGTGAGGAAGATCCCAAAGGTTGGACAATGCCGAATCCTCAGGGTCGCAGCGAAGAAAACACCAGAAGCTGCACGCTGAAGCAATCCTCAGGGCCTGGAATGAGAAAGAAAACATCAAATGTTAGAAGATGAAGCACTTCGCAGGGGCAACAAGATGAAAACAATACCAACAGTCCTGCGATGAGGCTGTCCTCAGAGAAAACATGGTGAGGAGAACTCCAAGAACTGGCCTAAGCAATCCTCAGGGCCTGGAATGAGAAAGAAAACACCAAATGTTAGAATATGAAGCACTTCTCAGGGGCAACAAGATGAAAACAATTCCAACGGTTCTGCGATGAAGCTGTCCTCAGAGAAATCATGGTGAGGAGAACCCCAAGAACAGGACAAAGCAATCCTAAGGGCCTGGAATGAGAAAGAAAACACCAAATGTTAGAAGATGAAGCACTTCTCAGGAGCAACTACATGAAAACAATACCAACGGTTCTGCGATGAAGCTGTCCTCAGAGAAATCATGGTGAGTAGAAGCCAAGAACTGGATGAAGCAATCCTAAGGGCCTGGAATAAGAAAGAAAACACCAAATGTTAGAAGATGAAGCATGTCTCAGGGGCAACAAGATGAAAACAATACCAATGGTTCTGCGATGAAGCTGTCCTCAGGGAAAACATGGTGAGGAGGATCCCAAAGATTGGACAATGCAGAATCCTCAGGGTCGCAGCGAAGAAAACACCAGAAGCTGCACGCTGAAGCAATCCTCAGGGCCTGGAATGAGAAAAAAACACCAAATCTTAGACGATGAAGCACTTCTCAGGGGCAACAACACGAAAACTGTACCAATGGTTCTGCGATGAGGCTGTCCTCAGAGAAAACATGGTGAGGAGAACCCCAAGAACTGGCCGAAGCAATCCTCAGGACCTGGAACGAGAAAAGAAACGCCAAATGTTAGAAGATGAAGCACTTCTCAGGGGCAACAAGATGAAAACAATACCAGTGTTTCTGCGATGAAGCTGTCCTCAGGGAAAACATGGTGAGGAGGATCCCAAAGGTTGGACAATGCAGAATCCTCAGGGTCGCAGCGAAGAAAACACCAGAAGCTGCACGCTGAAGCAATCCTCAGGGCCTGGAATGAGAAAAAAACACCAAATGTTAGAAGATGAAGCACTTCTCAGGAGCAACAAGATGAAAACAATACCAGTGGTTCTGCGATGAAGCTGTCCTCAGGGAAAACATGGTGAGGAAGATCCCAAAGATTGGATAATGCAGAATCCTCAGGGTCGCAGCGAAGAAAACACCAGAAGCTGCACGCTGAAGCAATCCTCAGGGCCTGCAATGAGAAAAAAACACCAAATGTTAGAAGATGAAGCACTTCTCAAGAGCAACAAGATGAAAACAATACCAACAGTTCTGCGATGAAGCTGTCCTCAGGGAAAACGTTGTCTGGTGTACCCAAAAAATTTGACAATGCAGAAGCGCTCCTCAAGTCGCAGTGAAGAAAAAAACAAAGCTGCTCAATAAATCACTAATCTGAGACTGCAGTGCAGCAACACCAAAAGCTGAACAAAGAGGCTCACCTCATGGGAAACGTGCTGAAGAAAACCCCAAATACTGCACAATGAAGCACTCCTCAGGGCCTGGAATGAGATAAAACACCAAATATTGGAAGATGAAGCACTTCTCAGGGGCAACAAGATGAAAACAATACCAATGCTTCTGCGATGAGGCTGTCCTCAGAGAAAACATGGTGAGGAGAACCCCAAGAACTGGACGAAGCAATCCTCAGGGCCTGGAATGAGAAAAAAACACCAAATGTTAGAAGATGAAGCACTTCTCAGGGGAAACAAGATGAAAACAATACCAACGGTTCTGCGATGAAGCTGTCCTCAGGGAAAACATGGTGAGGAGGATCCCAAAGGTTGGACAATGCAGAATCCTCAGGGTCGCAGCGAAGAAAACACCAGAACCTGCACGCTGAAGTAATCCTCAGGGCCTGGAATGAGAAAAAAACACCAAATGTTAGAAGATGAAGCACTTCTCAGGAGCAACAAGATGAAAACAATACCAACAGTTCTGCGATGAAGCTGTCCTCAGGGAAAACGTGGTGTGGTGAACCCAAAAAGTTGGACAATGCAGAAGCGCTCCTCAAGTTGCAGTGAAGAAAAAAACAAAGCTGCTAAATAAATCACTAGTCTGAGACTGCAGTGCAGCAACACCAAAAGCTGAACAAAGAGGCTCACCTCATGGGAAACGTGCTGAAGAAAACCCCAAATCCTGCACAATGAAGCACTCCTCAGAGGCTGGAATGAGAAAAAACACCAAATATTGGAAGATGAAGCACTTCTCAGGGGCAACAAGATGAAAACAATACCAATGGTTCTGCGATGAAACCGTCCTCGCAGAAATCATGGTGAGGAGAATCCCGAGAAGTGGACGAAGAAATCCTCAGGGCCTGGAATGAGAAAGAAAACACCAAATGTTAGAAGATGAAGCACTTCTCAGGGACAACAAGATGAAAACAGTACCAATGGTTCTGCGATGAGGCTGTCTTAAGACAAAACATGGTGAGGAGAACCACAAGAACTGGACGAAGCAATCCTCAGGACCTAGAACGAGAAAAGAAACGCCAAATGTTAGAAGATGAAGCACCTCTCAGGGGAAACAAGATGAAAACAATACCAATGGTTCTGCGATGAAGCTGTCCTCAGAGAAAACATGGTGAGGAAGATCCCAAAGGTTGGACAATGCCGAATCCTCAGGGTCGCAGCGAAGAAAACACCAGAAGCTGCACGCTGAAGCAATCCTCAGGGCCTGGAATGAGAAAGAAAACATCAAATGTTAGAAGATGAAGCACTTCGCAGGGGCAACAAGATGAAAACAATACCAACAGTTCTGCGATGAGGCTGTCCTCAGAGAAAACATGGTGAGGAGAACTCCAAGAACTGGCCTAAGCAATCCTCAGGGCCTGGAATGAGAAAGAAAACACCAAATGTTAGAATATGAAGCACTTCTCAGGGGCAACAAGATGAAAACAATTCCAACGGTTCTGCGATGAAGCTGTCCTCAGAGAAATCATGGTGAGGAGAACCCCAAGAACAGGACAAAGCAATCCTAAGGGCCTGGAATGAGAAAGAAAACACCAAATGTTAGAAGATGAAGCACTTCTCAGGAGCAACTACATGAAAACAATACCAACGGTTCTGCGATGAAGCTGTCCTCAGAGAAATCATGGTGAGTAGAAGCCAAGAACTGGATGAAGCAATCCTAAGGGCCTGGAATAAGAAAGAAAACACCAAATGTTAGAAGATGAAGCATGTCTCAGGGGCAACAAGATGAAAACAATACCAATGGTTCTGCGATGAAGCTGTCCTCAGGAAAAACATGGTGAGGAGGATCCCAAAGATTGGACAATGCAGAATCCTCAGGGTCGCAGCGAAGAAAACACCAGAAGCTGCACGCTGAAGCAATCCTCAGGGCCTGGAATGAGAAAAAAACACCAAATGTTAGAAGATGAAGCACTTCTCAGGGGCAACAACACGAAAACTGTACCAATGGTTCTGCGATGAGGCTGTCCTCAGAGAAAACATGGTGAGGAGAACCCCAAGAACTGGACGAAGCAATCCTCAGGACCTGGAACGAGAAAAGAAACGCCAAATGTTAGAAGATGAAGCACTTCTCAGGGGCAACAAGATGAAAACAATACCAGTGTTTCTGCGATGAAGCTGTCCTCAGGGAAAACATGGTGAGGAGGATCCCAAAGGTTGGACAATGCAGAATCCTCAGGGTCGCAGCGAAGAAAACACCAGAAGCTGCACGCTGAAGCAATCCTCAGAGCCTGGAATGAGAAAAAAACACCAAATGTTAGAAGATGAAGCACTTCTCAGGAGCAACAAGATGAAAACAATACCAGTGGTTCTGCGATGAAGCTGTCCTCAGGGAAAACATGGTGAGGAAGATCCCAAAGATTGGACAATGCAGAATCCTCAGGGTCGCAGCGAAGAAAACACCAGAAGCTGCACGCTGAAGCAATCCTCAGGGCCTGCAATGAGAAAAAAACACCAAATGTTAGAAGATGAAGCACTTCTCAAGAGCAACAAGATGAAAACAATACCAACAGTTCTGCGATGAAGCTGTCCTCAGGGAAAACGTTGTCTGGTGTACCCAAAAAATTTGACAATGCAGAAGCGCTCCTCAAGTCGCAGTGAAGAAAAAAACAAAGCTGCTCAATAAATCACTAATCTGAGACTGCAGTGCAGCAACACCAAAAGCTGAACAAAGAGGCTCACCTCATGGGAAACGTGCTGAAGAAAACCCCAAATACTGCACAATGAAGCACTCCTCAGGGCCTGGAATGAGATAAAACACCAAATATTGGAAGATGAAGCACTTCTCAGGGGCAACAAGATGAAAACAATACCAATGCTTCTGCGATGAGGCTGTCCTCAGAGAAAACATGGTGAGGAGAACCCCAAGAACTGGACGAAGCAATCCTCAGGGCCTGGAATGAGAAAAAAACACCAAATGTTAGAAGATGAAGCACTTCTCAGGAGCAACAAGATGAAAACAATACCAAGGGCTCTGCGATGATGCTGTCCTCAGAGAAACCATGCTGAGAAGAAACCCAAGTAGTGGCCGAAGCAATCCTCAGGTCCTGGAATGAGAAAAAAACACCAAATGTTAGAAGATGAAGCACTTCTCAGGAGCAACAAGATGAAAACAATACCAACGGTTCTGCGATGAAGCTGTCCTCAGGGAAAACATGGTGAGGAGGATCCCAAAGGTTGGACAATGCAGAATCCTCAGGGTCGCAGCGAAGAAAACACCAGAACCTGCACGCTGAAGTAATCCTCAGGGCCTGGAATGAGAAAAAAACACCAAATGTTAGAAGATGAAGCACTTCTCAGGAGCAACAAGATGAAAACAATACCAACAGTTCTGCGATGAAGCTGTCCTCAGGGAAAACGTGGTGTGGTGAACCCAAAAAGTTGGACAATGCAGAAGCGCTCCTCAAGTCGCAGTGAAGAAAAAAACAAAGCTGCTCAATAAATCACTAATCTGAGACTGCAGTGCAGCAACAACAAAAGCTGAACAAAGAGGCTCACCTCATGGGAAATGTGCTGAAGAAAACCCCAAAACCTGCACAGTGACGCACTCCTCAGGGCCTGGAATGAGAAAAAACACAAAATATTGGAAGATGAAGCACTTCTCAGGGGCAACAAGATGAAAACAGTACCAATGGTTCTACGATGAAGCTGTCCTCGCAGAAATCATGGTGAGGAGAATCCCAAGAACTGGACGAAGAAATCCTCAGGGCCTGCAACGAGAAAAGAAACGCCAAATGTTAGAAGATAAAGTACGTCTTAGGGACAACAAGATGAAAACAATACCAATGGTCCTGCGATGAAGCTGTCCTCAGGGAAAACATGGTGAGGAGGACCACAAGGTTCGACAATGCAGAATCCTCAGGGTGGCAACGGAGAAAACACCAAAAGCAGCATGCTGAAGCAATCCTCAGGGCCTGCAACGAGAACAAAAAAAAACAAATGTTAGAAGATGAAGCACCTCTCAGGGGCAACAAGATGAAAACTGTACAAATGGTTCTGCAATGAAGCTGTCCTCGCAGAAATCATGGTGAAGAGAACCCCAAGAAGTGGCCGAAGCAATCCACAGAGCCTGGAACGAGAAAAGAAACACCAAATGTTAGAAGATGAAGCACTTCTCAGGGAAAACAAGATGAAAACAATACCAATGGTTCTGTGATGAAGCTGTCCTCAGGGAAAACATGGTGAGGAGGATCCCAAAGGTTGGACAATGCAGAATCCTCAGGGTCACAGCGAAGAAAACACCAGAAGCTGCACGCTGAAGCAATCCTCAGGGCCTGGAATGAGAAAAAAACACCAAATGTTAGAAGATGAAGCACTTCTCAGGAGCAACAAGATGAAAACAATACCAACAGTTCTGCGATGAAGCTGTCCTCAGGGAAAACGTGGTGTGGTGAACCCAAAAAGTTGGACAATGCAGAAGCGCTCCTCAAGTCGCAGTGAAGAAAAAAACAAAGCTGCTCAATAAATCACTAATCTGAGACTGCAGTGCAGCAACAACAAAAGCTGAACAAAGAGGCTCACCTCATGGGAAATGTGCTGAAGAAAACCCCAAAACCTGCACAGTGACGCACTCCTCAGGGCCTGGAATGAGAAAAAACACAAAATATTGGAAGATGAAGCACTTCTCAGGGGCAACAAGATGAAAACAGTACCAATGGTTCTACGATGAAGCTGTCCTCGCAGAAATCATGGTGAGGAGAATCCCAAGAACTGGACGAAGAAATCCTCAGGGCCTGCAACGAGAAAAGAAACGCCAAATGTTAGAAGATAAAGCACGTCTTAGGGACAACAAGATGAAAACAATACCAATGGTCCTGCGATGAAGCTGTCCTCAGGGAAAACATGGTGAGGAGGACCACAAGGTTCGACAATGCAGAATCATCAGGGTGGCAACGGAGAAAACACCAAAAGCAGCATGCTGAAGCAATCCTCAGGGCCTGCAACGAGAACAAAAAAAAACAAATGTTAGAAGATGAAGCACCTCTCAGGGGCAACAAGATGAAAACTGTACAAATGGTTCTGCAATGAAGCTGTCCTCGCAGAAATCATGGTGAAGAGAACCCCAAGAAGTGGCCGAAGCAATCCACAGAGCCTGGAACGAGAAAAGAAACACCAAATGTTAGAAGATGAAGCACTTCTCAGGGAAAACAAGATGAAAACAATACCAATGGTTCTGTGATGAAGCTGTCCTCAGGGAAAACATGGTGAGGAGGATCCCAAAGGTTGGACAATGCAGAATCCTCAGGGTCGCAGCGAAGAAAACACCAGAAGCTGCACGCTGAAGCAATCCTCAGGGCCTGGAATGAGAAAAAAACACCAAATGTTAGAAGATGAAGCACTTCTCAGGAGCAACAAGATGAAAACAATACCAACAGTTCTGCGATGAAGCTGTCCTCAGGGAAAACATTGTCTGGGTACCCAAAAAATTTGACAATGCAGAAGCGCTCCTCAAGTCGCAGTGAAGAACAAAACAAAGCTGCTCAATAAATCACTAATCTGAGACTGCAGTGCAGCAACACCAAAAGCTGAACAAAGAGGTTCACCTCATGGGAAACGTGCTGAAGAAAACCCCAAAACCTGCACAATGAAGCACTCCTCAGGGCCTGAAATGAGAAAAAACACCAAATATTGGAAGATGAAGCACTTCTCAGGGGCAACAAGATGAAAACAGTACCAATGGCTCTACAATGAAGCTGTCCTCGCAGAAATCATGGTGAGGAGAACCCCAAGAACTGGACGAAGCAATCATCAGGGCCTGGAACGAGAAAAGAAACGCCAAATGTTAGAAGATGAAGCACTTCTCAGGGGCAACAAGATGAAAACAATACCAATGCTTCTGCGATGTGGCTGTCCTCAGAGAAAATATGGTGAGGAGAACCCCAAGAACTGGCCGAAGCAATCCTCAGGGCCTGGAATGAGAAAGAAAACACCAAATGTTAGAAGATGAAGCACTTCTCAGGGGCAACAAGATGAAAACAATACCAACGGTTCTGCGATGAAGCTGTCCTCAGAGAAATCATGGTGAGGAGAACCCCAAGAACTGGACGAAGCAATCCTAAGGGCGTGGAATGAGAAAGAAAACACCAAATGTTAGAAGATGAAGCACTTCTCAGGGGCAACAAGATGAAAACAATACCAGTGTTTCTGCGATGAAGCTGTCCTCAGGGAAAACATGGTGAGGAGGATCCCAAAGGTTGGACAATGCAGAATCCTCAGGGTCGCAGCGAAGAAAACACCAGAAGCTGCACGCTGAAGCAATCCTCAGGGACAGGAATGAGAAAAAAACACCAAATGTTAGAAGATGAAGCACTTCTCAGGAGCAACAACATGAAAACTGTACCAATGGTTCTGCGATGAGGCTGTCCTCAGAGAAAACATGGTGAGGAGAAACCCAAGAACTGGACGAAGCAATCCTAAGGACCTGGAATGAGAAAAGAAACGCCAAATGTTAGAAGATGAAGCACTTCTCAGGGGCAACAAGATGAAAACAATACCAACAGTTCTGCGATGAAGCTGTCCTCAGGGAAAACGTGGTGTGGTGAACCCAAAAAGTTGGACAATGCAGAAGCGCTCCTCAAGTCGCAGCGAAGAAAAAAACAAAGCTGCTCAATAAATCACTAATCTGACACTGCAGTGCAGCAACACCAAAAGCTGAACAAAGAGGCTCACCTCATGGGAAACGTGCTGAAGAAAACCCCAAAACCTGCACAATGAAGCACTCCTCAGGGCCTGGAATGAGAAAAAACACCAAATATTGGAAGATGAAGCACTTCTCAGGGGCAACAAGATGAAAACAATACCAATGGTTCTGCGATGACGCTGTCCTCGCAGAAATCATGGTGAGGAGAACCCCAAGAACTGGACAAAGCAATCCTAAGGGCCTGGAATGAGAAAGAAAACACCAAATGTTAGAAGATGAAGCACTTCTCAGGGGCAACAAGATGAAAACAATACCAAGGGCTCTGCGATGAAGCTGTCCTCAGAGAAACCATGCTGAGAAGAACCCCAAGAAGTGGCCGAAGCAATCCTCAGGTCCTGGAATGAGAAAGAAAACACCAAATGTTAGAAGATGAAGCACTTCTCAGGGGCAACAAGATGAAAACAATACCAATGGTTCTTCGATGATGCTGTCCTCAGAGAAATCATGGTGAGGAAGATCCCAAAGATTGGACAATGCAGAATCCTCAGGGTCGCAGCGAAGAAAACACCAGAACCTGCACGCCGAAGCAATCCTCAGGGCCTGGAATGAGAAAAAAACACCAAATGTTAGAAGATGAAGAACTTCTCAGGAGCAACAAGATGAAAACAATACCAAGGGCTCTGCGATGAGGCTGTCCTCAGAGAAAACATGGTGAGGAGAACCCAAAGAACGAGACGAAGCAATCCTAAGGGCCTGGAATGAGAAAGAAAACACCAAATGTTAGAAGATGAAGCACTTCTCAGGGGAAACAAGATGAAAACAATACCAACGGTTCTGCGATGAAGCTGTCCTCAGGGAAAACATGGTGAGGAGGATCCCAAAGGTTGGACAATTTACAAACCTCAGGGTCGCAGCGAAGAAAACACCAGAAGCTGCACGCTGAAGCAATCCTCAGGGCCTGGAAAGAGAAAAAAACACCAAATGTTAGAAGATGAAGCACTTCTCAAGAGCAACAAGATGAAAACAATACCAACAGTTCTGCGATGAAGCTGACCTCAGGGAAAACGTTGTCTGGTGTACCCAAAAAATTTGACAATGCAGAAGCGCTCCTCAAGTCGCAGTGAAGAAAAAAACAAAGCTGCTAAATAAATCACTAATCTGAGACTGCAGTGCAGCAACACCAAAAGCTGAACAAAGAGGCTCACCTCATGGGAAACGTGCTGAAGAAAACCCCAAATCCTGCACAATGAAGCACTCCTCAGGGGCTGGAATGAGAAAAAACACCAAATATTGGAAGATGAAGCACTTCTCAGGGGCAACAAGATGAAAACAATACCAATGGTTCTGCGATGAAACCGTCCTCGCAGAAATCATGGTGAGGAGAATCCCGAGAAGTGGACGAAGAAATCCTCAGGGCCTGGAATGAGAAAGAAAACACCAAATGTTAGAAGATGAAGCACTTCTCAGGGACAACAAGATGAAAACAGTACCAATGGTTCTGCGATGAGGCTGTCTTAAGACAAAACATGGTGAGGAGAACCACAAGAACTGGACGAAGCAATCCTCAGGACCTAGAACGAGAAAAGAAACGCCAAATGTTAGAAGATGAAGCACTTCTCAGGGGCAACAAGATGAAAACAATACCAACGGTTCTGCGATGAAGCTGTCCTCAGAGAAATCATGGTGAGGAGAACCCCAAGAACTGGACGAAGCAATCCTAAGGGCGTGGAATGAGAAAGAAAACACCAAATGTTAGAAGATGAAGCACTTCTCAGGGGCAACAAGATGAAAACAATACCAGTGTTTCTGCGATGAAGCTGTCCTCAGGGAAAACATGGTGAGGAGGATCCCAAAGGTTGGACAATGCAGAATCCTCAGGGTCGCAGCGAAGAAAACACCAGAAGCTGCACGCTGAAGCAATCCTCAGGGACAGGAATGAGAAAAAAACACCAAATGTTAGAAGATGAAGCACTTCTCAGGAGCAACAACATGAAAACTGTACCAATGGTTCTGCGATGAGGCTGTCCTCAGAGAAAACATGGTGAGGAGAAACCCAAGAACTGGACGAAGCAATCCTAAGGACCTGGAATGAGAAAAGAAACGCCAAATGTTAGAAGATGAAGCACTTCTCAGGGGCAACAAGATGAAAACAATACCAACAGTTCTGCGATGAAGCTGTCCTCAGGGAAAACGTGGTGTGGTGAACCCAAAAAGTTGGACAATGCAGAAGCGCTCCTCAAGTCGCAGCGAAGAAAAAAACAAAGCTGCTCAATAAATCACTAATCTGACACTGCAGTGCAGCAACACCAAAAGCTGAACAAAGAGGCTCACCTCATGGGAAACGTGCTGAAGAAAACCCCAAAACCTGCACAATGAAGCACTCCTCAGGGCCTGGAATGAGAAAAAACACCAAATATTGGAAGATGAAGCACTTCTCAGGGGCAACAAGATGAAAACAATACCAATGGTTCTGCGATGACGCTGTCCTCGCAGAAATCATGGTGAGGAGAACCCCAAGAACTGGACAAAGCAATCCTAAGGGCCTGGAATGAGAAAGAAAACACCAAATGTTAGAAGATGAAGCACTTCTCAGGGGCAACAAGATGAAAACAATACCAAGGGCTCTGCGATGAAGCTGTCCTCAGAGAAACCATGCTGAGAAGAACCCCAAGAAGTGGCCGAAGCAATCCTCAGGTCCTGGAATGAGAAAGAAAACACCAAATGTTAGAAGATGAAGCACTTCTCAGGGGCAACAAGATGAAAACAATACCAAGGGCTCTGCGATGAGGCTGTCCTCAGAGAAAACATGGTGAGGAGAACCCAAAGAACGAGACGAAGCAATCCTAAGGGCCTGGAATGAGAAAGAAAACACCAAATGTTAGAAGATGAAGCACTTCTCAGGGGAAACAAGATGAAAACAATACCAACGGTTCTGCGATGAAGCTGTCCTCAGGGAAAACATGGTGAGGAGGATCCCAAAGGTTGGACAATTTACAAACCTCAGGGTCGCAGCGAAGAAAACACCAGAAGCTGCACGCTGAAGCAATCCTCAGGGCCTGGAAAGAGAAAAAAACACCAAATGTTAGAAGATGAAGCACTTCTCAAGAGCAACAAGATGAAAACAATACCAACAGTTCTGCGATGAAGCTGACCTCAGGGAAAACGTTGTCTGGTGTACCCAAAAAATTTGACAATGCAGAAGCGCTCCTCAAGTCGCAGTGAAGAAAAAAACAAAGCTGCTAAATAAATCACTAATCTGAGACTGCAGTGCAGCAACACCAAAAGCTGAACAAAGAGGCTCACCTCATGGGAAACGTGCTGAAGAAAACCCCAAATCCTGCACAATGAAGCACTCCTCAGGGGCTGGAATGAGAAAAAACACCAAATATTGGAAGATGAAGCACTTCTCAGGGGCAACAAGATGAAAACAATACCAATGGTTCTGCGATGAAACCGTCCTCGCAGAAATCATGGTGAGGAGAATCCCGAGAAGTGGACGAAGAAATCCTCAGGGCCTGGAATGAGAAAGAAAACACCAAATGTTAGAAGATGAAGCACTTCTCAGGGACAACAAGATGAAAACAGTACCAATGGTTCTGCGATGAGGCTGTCTTAAGACAAAACATGGTGAGGAGAACCACAAGAACTGGACGAAGCAATCCTCAGGACCTAGAACGAGAAAAGAAACGCCAAATGTTAGAAGATGAAGCACCTCTCAGGGGAAACAAGATGAAAACAATACCAATGGTTCTGCGATGAAGCTGTCCTCAGAGAAAACATGGTGAGGAAGATCCCAAAGGTTGGACAATGCCGAATCCTCAGGGTCGCAGCGAAGAAAACACCAGAAGCTGCACGCTGAAGCAATCCTCAGGGCCTGGAATGAGAAAGAAAACATCAAATGTTAGAAGATGAAGCACTTCGCAGGGGCAACAAGATGAAAACAATACCAACAGTTCTGCGATGAGGCTGTCCTCAGAGAAAACATGGTGAGGAGAACTCCAAGAACTGGCCTAAGCAATCCTCAGGGCCTGGAATGAGAAAGAAAACACCAAATGTTAGAATATGAAGCACTTCTCAGGGGCAACAAGATGAAAACAATACCAATGGTTCTGCGATGAAGCTGTCCTCAGAGAAATCATGGTGAGGAGAACCCCAAGAACAGGACAAAGCAATCCTAAGGGCCTGGAATGAGAAAGAAAACACCAAATGTTAGAAGATGAAGCACTTCTCAGGGCCAACAAGATGAAAACAATACCAACGGTTCTGCGATGAAGCTGTCCTCAGAGAAATCATGGTGAGTAGAAGCCAAGAACTGGATGAAGCAATCCTAAGGGCCTGGAATAAGAAAGAAAACACCAAATGTTAGAAGATGAAGCATGTCTCAGGGGCAACAAGATGAAAACAATACCAATGGTTCTGCGATGAAGCTGTCCTCAGGGAAAACATGGTGAGGAGGATCCCAAAGATTGGACAATGCAGAATCCTCAGGGTCGCAGCGAAGAAAACACCAGAAGCTGCACGCTGAAGCAATCCTCAGGGCCTGGAATGAGAAAAAAACACCAAATCTTAGAAGATGAAGCACTTCTCAGGGGCAACAACACGAAAACTGTACCAATGGTTCTGCGATGAGGCTGTCCTCAGAGAAAACATGGTGAGGAGAACCCCAAGAACTGGCCGAAGCAATCCTCAGGACCTGGAACGAGAAAAGAAACGCCAAATGTTAGAAGATGAAGCACTTCTCAGGGGCAACAAGATGAAAACAATACCAGTGTTTCTGCGATGAAGCTGTCCTCAGGGAAAACATGGTGAGGAGGATCCCAAAGGTTGGACAATGCAGAATCCTCAGGGTCGCAGCGAAGAAAACACCAGAAGCTGCACGCTGAAGCAATCCTCAGGGCCTGGAATGAGAAAAAAACACCAAATGTTAGAAGATGAAGCACTTCTCAGGAGCAACAAGATGAAAACAATACCAGTGGTTTTTCGATGAAGCTGTCCTCAGGGAAAACATGGTGAGGAAGATCCCAAAGATTGGACAATGCAGAATCCTCAGGGTCGCAGCGAAGAAAACACCAGAAGCTGCACGCTGAAGCAATCCTCAGGGCCTGCAATGAGAAAAAAACACCAAATGTTAGAAGATGAAGCACTTCTCAAGAGCAACAAGATGAAAACAATACCAACAGTTCTGCGATGAAGCTGTCCTCAGGGAAAACGTTGTCTGGTGTACCCAAAAAATTTGACAATGCAGAAGCGCTCCTCAAGTCGCAGTGAAGAAAAAAACAAAGCTGCTAAATAAATCACTAATCTGAGACTGCAGTGCAGCAACACCAAAAGCTGAACAAAGAGGTTCACCTCATGGGAAACGTGCTGAAGAAAACCCCAAATCCTGCACAATGAAGCACTCCTCAGGGCCTGGAATGAGATAAAACACCAAATATTGGAAGATGAAGCACTTCTCAGGGGCAACAAGATGAAAACAATACCAATGCTTCTGCAGTGAGGCTGTCCTCAGAGAAAACATGGTGAGGAGAACCCCAAGAACTGGACGAAGCAATCCTCAGGGCCTGGAATGAGAAAAAAACACCAAATGTTAGAAGATGAAGCACTTCTCAGGAGCAACAAGATGAAAACAATACCAAGGGCTCTGCGATGATGCTGTCCTCAGAGAAACCATGCTGAGAAGAAACCCAAGTAGTGGCCGAAGCAATCCTCAGGTCCTGGAATGAGAAAAAAACACCAAATGTTAGAAGATGAAGCACTTCTCAGGGGAAACAAGATGAAAACAATACCAACGGTTCTGCGATGAAGCTGTCCTCAGGGAAAACATGGTGAGGAGGATCCCAAAGGTTGGACAATGCAGAATCCTCAGGGTCGCAGCGAAGAAAACACCAGAACCTGCACGCTGAAGTAATCCTCAGGGCCTGGAATGAGAAAAAAACACCAAATGTTAGAAGATGAAGCACTTCTCAGGAGCAACAAGATGAAAACAATACCAACAGTTCTGCGATGAAGCTGTCCTCAGGGAAAACGTGGTGTGGTGAACCCAAAAAGTTGGACAATGCAGAAGCGCTCCTCAAGTCGCAGTGAAGAAAAAAACAAAGCTGCTCAATAAATCACTAATCTGAGACTGCAGTGCAGCAACACCAAAAGCTGAATAAAGAGGCTCACCTCATGGGAAACGTGCTGAAGAAAACCCCAAAACCTGCACAGTGACGCACTCCTCAGGGCCTGGAATGAGAAAAAACACAAAATATTGGAAGATGAAGCACTTCTCAGGGGCAACAAGATGAAAACAGTACCAATGGTTCTACGATGAAGCTGTCCTCGCAGAAATCATGGTGAGGAGAATCCCAAGAACTGGACGAAGAAATCCTCAGGGCCTGCAACGAGAAAAGAAACGCCAAATGTTAGAAGATAAAGCACGTCTCAGGGACAACAAGATGAAAACAATACCAATGGTCCTGCGATGAAGCTGTCCTCAGGGAAAACATGGTGAGGAGGACCCCAAGGTTCGACAATGCAGAATCCTCAGGGTGGCAACGGAGAAAACACCAAAAGCAGCATGCTGAAGCAATCCTCAGGGCCTGCAACGAGAACAAAAAAAACCAAATGTTAGAAGATGAAGCACCTCTCAGGGGCAACAAGATGAAAACTGTACAAATGGTTCTGCAATGAAGCTGTCCTCGCAGAAATCATGGTGAAGAGAACCCCAAGAAGTGGCCGAAGCAATCCACAGAGCCTGGAACGAGAAAAGAAACACCAAATGTTAGAAGATGAAGCACTTCTCAGGGAAAACAAGATGAAAACAATACCAATGGTTCTGCGATGAAGCTGTCCTCAGGGAAAACATGGTGAGGAGGATCCCAAAGGTTGGACAATGCAGAATCCTCAGGGTCGCAGCGAAGAAAACACCAGAAGCTGCACGCTGAAGCAATCCTCAGGGCCTGGAATGAGAAAAAAACACCAAATGTTAGAAGATGAAGCACTTCTCAGGAGCAACAAGATGAAAACAATACCAACAGTTCTGCGATGAAGCTGTCCTCAGGGAAAACATTGTCTGAGTACCCCAAAATTTTGACAATGCAGAAGCGCTCCTCAAGTCGCAGTGAAGAAAAAAACAAAGCTGCTCAATAAATCACTAATCTGAGACTGCAGTGCAGCAACACCAAAAGCTGAACAAAGAGGTTCACCTCATGGGAAACGTGCTGAAGAAAACCCCAAAACCTGCACAATGAAGCACTCCTCAGGGCCTGAAATGAGAAAAAACACCAAATATTGGAAGATGAAGCACTTCTCAGGGGCAACAAGATGAAAACAGTACCAATGGCTCTACAATGAAGCTGTCCTCGCAGAAATCATGGTGAGGAGAACCCCAAGAACTGGACGAAGCAATCATCAGGGCCTGGAACGAGAAAAGAAACGCCAAATGTTAGAAGATGAAGCACTTCTCAGGGGCAACAAGATGAAAACAATACCAATGCTTCTGCGATGTGGCTGTCCTCAGAGAAAATATGGTGAGGAGAACCCCAAGAACTGGCCGAAGCAATCCTCAAGGCCTGGAATGAGAAAGAAAACACCAAATGTTAGAAGATGAAGCACTTCTCAGGAGCAACAACACGAAAAGTGTACCAATGGTTCTGCGATGAGGCTGTCCTCAGAGAAAACATGGTGAGGAGAAACCCAAGAACTGGACGAAGCAATCCTAAGGACCTGGAATGAGAAAAGAAACGCCAAATGTTAGAAGATGAAGCACTTCTCAGGGGCAACAAGATGAAAACAATACCAACAGTTCTGCGATGAAGCTGTCCTCAGGGAAAACGTGGTGTGGTGAACCCAAAAAGTTGGACAATGCAGAAGCGCTCCTCAAGTCGCAGTGAAGAAAAAACCAAAGCTGCTCAATAAATCACTAATCTGACACTGCAGTGCAGCAACACCAAAAGCTGAATAAAGAGGCTCACCTCATGGGAAACGTGCTGAAGAAAACCCCAAAACCTGCACAGTGACGCAGTCCTCAGGGCCTGGAATGAGAAAAAACACCAAATATTGGAAGATGAAGCACTTCTCAGGGGCAACAAGATGAAAACAATACCAATGGTTCTGCGATGACGCTGTCCTCGCAGAAATCATGGTGAGGAGAACCCCAAGAACTGGACAAAGCAATCCTAAGGGCCTGGAATGAGAAAGAAAACACCAAATGTTAGAAGATGAAGCACTTCTCAGGGGCAACAAGATGAAAACAATACCAAGGGCTCTGCGATGAAGCTGTCCTCAGAGAAACCATGCTGAGAAGAACCCCAAGAAGTGGCCGAAGCAATCCTCAGGTCCTGGAATGAGAAAGAAAACACCAAATGTTAGAAGATGAAGCACTTCTCAGGGGCAACAAGATGAAAACAATACCAATGGTTCTTCGATGATGCTGTCCTCAGAGAAATCATGGTGAGGAAGATCCCAAAGATTGGACAATGCAGAATCCTCAGGGTCGCAGCGAAGAAAACACCAGAAGCTGCACGCCGAAGCAATCCTCAGGGCCTGGAATGAGAAAAAAACACCAAATGTTAGAAGATGAAGAACTCCTCAGGAGCAACAAGATGAAAACAATACCAAGGGCTCTGCGATGAGGCTGTCCTCAGAGAAAACATGCTGAGAAGAACCCCAAGAAGTGGCCGAAGCAATCCTCAGGTCCTGGAATGAGAAAGAAAACACCAAATGTTAGAAGATGAAGCACTTCTCAGGGGCAACAAGATGAAAACAATACCAATGGTTCTGCGATGAAGCTGTCCTCAGGGAAAACGTGGTGTTGTGAACCCAAAAAGTTGGACAATGCAGAAGCGCTCCTCAAGTCGCAGTGAAGAAAAAAACAAAGCTGCTCAATAAATCACCAATCTGAGACTGCAGTGCAGCAACACCAAAAGCTGAATAAAGAGGCTCACCTCATGGGAAACGTGCTGAAGAAAACCACAAATCCTGCACAGTGACGCAGTCCTCAGGGCCTGGAATGAGATAAAACACCAAATATTGGAAGATGAAGCACTTCTCAGGGGCAACAAGATGAAAACAGTACCAATGGCTCTACAATGAAGCTGTCCTCGCAGAAATCATGGTGAGGAGAACCCCAAGAACTGGACGATGCAATCCTCAGGGCCTGGAATGAGAAAGAAAACACCAAATGTTAGAACATGAAGCACTTCTCAGGGGAAACAAGATGAAAACAATACCAATGGTTCTGTGATGAAGCTGTCCTCAGAGAAATCATGGTGAGGAAGATCCCAAAGGTTGGACAATGCAGAATCCTCAGGGTCGCAGCGAAGAAAACACCAGAAGCTGCACGCTGAAGCAATCTTCAGGGCCTGCAACGAGAAAAAAACACCAAATGTTAGAAGATGAAGCACTTCTCAGGAGCAACAATATGAAAACAATACCAACAGTTCTGCGATGAGGCTGTCCTCAGGGAAAACATGGTGAGGAGAACCCAAAGAACGGGACGAAGCAATCCTAAGGGCCTGGAATGATTAAGAAAACACCAAATGTTAGAAGATGAAGCACTTCTCAGGGGAAACAATATGAAAACAATACCAACGGTTCTGCGATGAAGCTGTCCTCAGGGAAAACATGGTGAGGAGGATCCCAAAGGTTGGACAATTTACAAACCTCAGGGTCGCAGCGAAGAAAACACCAGAAGCTGCACGCTGAAGCAATCCTCAGGGCCTGGAAAGAGAAAAAAACACCAAATGTTAGAAGATGAAGCACTTCTCAAGAGCAACAAGATGAAAACAATACCAACAGTTCTGCGATGAAGCTGTCCTCAGGGAAAACGTTGTCTGGTGTACCCAAAAAATTTGACAATGCAGAAGCGCTCCTCAAGTCGCAGTGAAGAAAAAAACAAAGCTGCTCAATAAATCACTAATCTGAGACTGCAGTGCAGCAACACCAAAAGCTGAACAAAGAGGCTCACCTCATGGGAAACGTGCTGAAGAAAACCCCAAATCCTGCACAATGAAGCACTCCTCAGGGGCTGGAATGAGAAAAAACACCAAATATTGGAAGATGAAGCACTTCTCAGGGGCAACAAGATGAAAACAGTACCAATGGCTCTACAATGAAGCTGTCCTCGCAGAAATCATGGTGAGGAGAACCCCAAGAACTGGACAAAGCAATCCTCAGGGCCTGGAACGAGAAAAGAAATGCAAAATGTTAGAAGATGAAGCACTTCTCAGGGGCAACAAGATGAAAACAATACCAACGGTTCTGCGATGAAGCTGTCCTCAGAGAAATCATGGTGAGGAGAATCCCAAGAAGTGGACGAATCAATCCTAAGGGCCTGGAATGAGAAAGAAAACACCAAATGTTAGAAGATGAAGCACTTCTCAGTGGGAACAAGATGAAAACAATACCAATGGTTCTGCGATGAAGCTGTCCTCAGGGAAAACATGGTGAGGAGAACCCCAAGAACTGGACAAAGCAATCCTAAGGGCCTGGAATGAGAAAGAAAACACCAAATGTTAGAAGATGAAGCACTTCTCAGGGGCAACAAGATGAAAACAATACCAATGGTTCTGCGATGAAGCTGTCCTCAGGGAAAACATGCTGAGGAGGATCCCAAAGGTTGGACAATGCAGAATCCTCAGGGTCGCAGCAAAGAAAACACCAGAAGCTGCACGCTGAAGCAATCCTCAGGGCCTGGAAAGAGAAAAAAACACCAAATGTTAGAAGATGAAGCACTTCTCAGGAGCAACAACACGAAAACTGTACCAATGGTTCTGCGATGAGGCTGTCCTCAGAGAAAACATGGTGAGGAGAACCCCAAGAAGTGGCCGAAGCAATCCTCAGGACCTGGAACGAGAAAAGAAACGCCAAATGTTAGAAGATGAAGCACTTCTCAGGGGCAACAAGATGAAAACAATACTAATGGTTATACGATGAGGCTGTCCTCAGAGAAAATATGGTGAGTAGAACCCCAAGAACTGGCCGAAGCAATCCTCAGGTCCTGGAATGAGAAAGAAAACACCAAATGTTAGAAGATGAAGCACTTCTCAGGGGCAACAAGATGAAAACAATACCAACGGTTCTGCGATGAAGCTGTCCTCAGAGAAATCATGGTGAGGAGAACCCCTAGAACTGGATGAAGCAATCCTAAGGGCCTGGAATGAGAAAGAAAACACCAAATGTTAGAAGATGAAGCACTTCTCAGGGGCAACAAGATGAAAACAATACCAACGGTTCTGCGATGAAGCTGTCCTCAGAGAAATCATGGTGAGGAGAACCCCTAGAACTGGACGAAGCAATCCTAAGGGCCTGGAATGAGAAAGAAAACACCAAATGTTAGAAGATGAAGCACTTCTCAGGGGCAACAAGATGAAAACAATACCAACGGTTCTGCGATGAAGCTGTCCTCAGAGAAATCATGGTGAGGAGAACCCCAAGAACTGGACAAAGCAATCCTAAGGGCCTGGAATGAGAAAGAAAACACCAAATGTTAGAAGATGAAGCACTTCTCAGGGGCAACAAGATGAAAACAATACCAATGGTTCTGCGATGAAGCTGTCCTCAAGGAAAACATGGTGAGGAGGATCCCAAAGGTTGGACAATGCAGAATCCTCAGGGTCGCAGCGAAGAAAACACCAGAAGTTGCACGCTGAAGCAATCCTCAGGGCCTGGAATGAGAAAAAAACACCAAATGTTAGAAGATGAAGCACTTCTCAGGGGCAACAACACGAAAACTGTACCAATGGTTCTGCGATTTGGCTGTCCTCAGAGAAAACATGGTGAGGAGAACCCCAAGAAGTGGCCGAAGCAATCCTCAGGACCTGGAACGAGAAAAGAAACGCCAAATGTTAGAAGATGAAGCACTTCTCAGGGGCAACAAGATGAAAACAATACTAATGGTTATAAGATGAGGCTGTCCTCAGAGAAAATATGGTGAGGAGAACCCCAAGAACTGGCCGAAGCAATCCTAAGGGCCTGGAATGAGAAAGAAAACACCAAATGTTAGAAGATGAAGCACTTCTCAGGGGCAACAAGATGAAAACAATACCAACGGTTCTGCGATGAAGCTGTCCTCAGAGAAATCATGGTGAGGAGAACCCCTAGAACTGGATGAAGCAATCCTAAGGGCCTGGAATGAGAAAGAAAACACCAAATGTTAGAAGATGAAGCACTTCTCAGGGGCAACAAGATGAAAACAATACCAACGGTTCTGCGATGAAGCTGTCCTCAGAGAATAAATGGTGAGGAGAACCCCTAGAACTGGACGAAGCAATCCTAAGGGCCTGGAATGAGAAAGAAAACACCAAATGTTAGAAGATGAAGCACTTCTCAGGGGCAACAAGATGAAAACAATACCAACGGTTCTGCGATGAAGCTGTCCTCAGAGAAATCATGGTGAGGAGAACCCCAAGAACTGGACAAAGCAATCCTAAGGGCCTGGAATGAGAAAGAAAACACCAAATGTTAGAAGATGAAGCACTTCTCAGGGGCAACAAGATGAAAACAATACCAATGGTTCTGCGATGAAACTGTCCTCAGGGAAAACATGGTGAGGAGGATCCCAAAGGTTGGACAATGCAGAATCCTGAGGGTCGCAGCGAAGAAAACACCAGAAGTTGCACGCTGAAGCAATCCTCAGGGCCTGGAATGAGAAAAAAACACCAAATGTTAGAAGATGAAGCACTTCTCAGGGGCAACAACACGAAAACTGTACCAATGGTTCTGCGATTTGGCTGTCCTCAGAGAAAACATGGTGAGGAGAACCCCAAGAAGTGGCCGAAGCAATCCTCAGGACATGGAACGAAAAAAGAAACGCCAAATGTTAGAAGATGAAGCACTTCTCAGGGGCAACAAGATGAAAACAATACCAACGGTTCTGCGATGAAGCTGTCCTCTGAGAAATCATGCTGAGAAAAACCCCAAGAAGTGGCCGAAGCAATCCTCAGGGCCTGGAATGAGAAAGAAAACACCAAATGTTAGAAGATGAAGCACTTCTCAGGGGCAACAAGATGAAAACAATACCAATGGTTCTTCGATGATGCTGTCCTCAGAGAAATCATGGTGAGGAAGATCCCAAAGATTGGACAATGCAGAATCCTCAGGGTCGCAGCGAAGAAAACACCAGAAGCTGCACGCCGAAGCAATCCTCAGGGCCTGGAATGAGAAAAAAACACTAAATGTTAGAAGATGAAGCACTTCTCAGGAGCAACAAGATGAAAACAATACCAAGGGCTCTGCGATGAAGCTGTCCTCAGAGAAACCATGCTGAGAAGAACCCCAAGAAGTGGCCGAAGCAATCCTCAGGTCCTGGAATAAGAAAGAAAACACCAAATGTTAGAAGATGAAGCACTTCTCAGGGGCAACAAGATGAAAACAATACCAATGGTTCTGCGATGAAGCTGTCCTCAGGGAAAACGTGGTGTTGTGAACCCAAAAAGCTGGACAATGCAGAAGCGCTCCTCAAGTCGCAGTGAAGAAAAAAACAAAGCTCCTCAATAAATCACTAATCTGAGACTGCAGTGCAGCAACACCAAAAGCTGAATAAAGAGGCTCACCTCATGGGAAACGTGCTGAAGAAAACCCCAAATCCTGCACAATGAAGCACTCCTCAGGGCCTGGAATGAGAAAAAACACCAAATATTGGAAGATGAAGCACTTCTCAGGGGCAACAAGATGAAAACAGTACCAATGGCTCTACAATGAAGCTGTCCTCGCAGAAATCATGGTGAGAAGAACCCCAAGAACTGGACGAAGCAATCCTCAGGGCCTGGAACGAGAAAAGAAATGCAAAATGTTAGAAGATGAAGCACTTCTCAGGGGCAACAAGATGAAAACAATACCACTGGTTCTACGATGAGGCTGTCCTCAGAGAAAACATGGTGAGGAGAACCCCAAGAACTGGCCGAAGCAATCCTCAGGGCCTGGAATGAGAAAGAAAACACCAAATGTTAGAAGATGAAGCACTTCTCAGGGGCAACAAGATGAAAACAATACCAACGCTTCTGCGATGAAGCTGTCCTCAGAGAAATCATGGTGAGGAGAACCCCAAGAACTGGACGAAGCAATCCTAAGGGCCTGGAATGAGAAAGAAAACACCAAATGTTAGAAGATGAAGCACTTCTCAGGGGCAACAAGATGAAAACAATACCAACGGTTCTGCGATGAAGCTGTCCTCAGAGAAATCATGGTGAGGAGAACCCCAAGAACTGGACAAAGCAATCCTAAGGGCCTGGAATAAGAAAGAAAACACCAAATGTTAGAAGATGAAGCACTTCTCAGGGGCAACAAGATGAAAACAATACCAATGGTTCTGCGATGAAGCTGTCCTCAGGGAAAACATGGTGAGGAGGATCCCAAAGGTTGGACAATGCAGAATCCTCAGGGTAGCAGCAAAGAAAACACCAGAAGCTGCACGCTGAAGCAATCCTCAGGGCCTGGAAAGAGAAAAAAACACCAAATGTTAGAAGATGAAGCACTTCTCAGGAGCAACAACACGAAAACTGTACCAATGGTTCTGCGATGAGGCTGTCCTCAGGGAAAACATGGTGAGGAGAACCCCAAGAAGTGGCCGAAGCAATCCTCAGGACCTGGAACGAAAAAAGAAACGCCAAATGTTAGAAGATGAAGCACTTCTCAGGGGCAACAAGATGAAAACAATACTAATGGTTATACGATGAGGCTTTCCTCAGAGAAAATATGGTGAGGAGAACCCCAAGAACTGGACAAAGCAATCCTCAGGTCCTGGAATGAGAAAGAAAACACCAAATGTTAGAAGATGAAGCACTTCTCAGGGGCAACAAGATGAAAACAATACCAACGCTTCTGCGATGAAGCTGTCCTCAGAGAAATCATGGTGAGGAGAACCCCTAGAACTGGACGAAGCAATCCTAAGGGCCTGGAATGAGAAAGAAAACACCAAATGTTAGAAGATGAAGCACTTCTCAGGGGCAACAAGATGAAAACAATACCAATGGTTCTGCGATGAAGCTGTCCTCAGGGAAAACATGGTGAGGAGAACCCCAAGAACTGGACAAAGCAATCCTAAGGGCCTGGAATGAGAAAGAAAACACCAAATGTTAGAAGATGAAGCACTTCTCAGGGGCAACAAGATGAAAACAATACCAATGGTTCTGCGATGAAGCTGTCCTCAGGGAAAACGTGGTGTTGTGAACCCAAAAAGCTGGACAATGCAGAAGCGCTCCTCAAGTCGCAGTGAAGAAAAAAACAAAGCTGCTCAATAAATCACTAATCTGAGACTGCAGTGCAGCAACACCAAAAGCTGAATAAAGAGGCTCACCTCATGGGAAACGTGCTGAAGAAAACCCCAAATCCTGCACAATGAAGCACTCCTCAGGGCCTGGAATGAGAAAAAACAACAAATATTGGAAGATGAAGCACTTCTCAGGGGCAACAAGATGAAAACAGTACCAATGGCTCTACAATGAAGCTGTCCTCGCAGAAATCATGGTGAGGAGAACCCCAAGAACTGGACGAAGCAATCCTAAGGGCCTGGAATGAGAAAGAAAACACCAAATGTTAGAAGATGAAGCACTTCTCAGGGGCAACAAGATGAAAACAATACCAATGGTTCTGCGATGAAGCTGTCCTCAGAGAAATCATGGTCAGGAAGATCCCAAGGGTTGGACAATGCAGAATCCTCAGGGTCGCAGCGAAGAAAACACCAGAAGCTGCACGCTGAAGCAATCTTCAGGGCCTGCAACGAGAAAAAAACACCAAATGTTAAAAGATGAAGCACTTCTCAGGGGCAACAAGATGAAAACAATACCAGTGGTTCTGCGATGAAGCTGTCCTCAGGGAAAACATGGTGAGGAGGATCCCAAAGGTTGGACAATGCAGAATCCTCAGGGTCGCAGCGAAGAAAACACCAGAAGTTGCACGCTGAACCAATCCTCAGGGCCTGGAATGAGAAAAAAACAACAAATGTTAGAAGATGAAGCACTTCTCAGGAGCAACAAGATGAAAACAATACCAAGGGCTCTGCGATGAAGCTGTCCTCAGAGAAACCATGCTCAGAAGAACCCCAAGAAGTGGCCGAAGCAATCCTCAGGTCCTGGAATAAGAAAGAAAACACCAAATGTTAGAAGATGAAGCACTTCTCAGGGGCAACAAGATGAAAACAATACCAATGGTTCTGCGTTGAAGCTGTCCTCAGGGAAAACGTGGTGTTGTGAACCCAAAAAGTTGGACAATGCATAAGTGTTCCTCAAGTCGCACTGAAGAAAAAAACAAAGCTGCTCAATAAATCACTAATCTGAGACTGCAGTGCAGCAACACCAAAAGCTGAATAAAGAGGCTCACCTCATAGGAAACGTGCTGAAGAAAACCCCAAATCCTGCACAATGAAGCAATCCTCCAGGCCTGGAATGAGAAAGAAAACACCAAATGTTAGAAGATGAAGCACTTCTCAGGGGCAACAAGATGAAAACAATACCAATGGTTCTGCGATGAAGCTGTCCTCAGAGAAATCATGGTGAGGAAGATCCCAAAGGTTGTACAATGAAGAATCCTCAGGGTCGCAGCGAAGAAAACACCAGAAGCTGCACGCTGAAGCAATCTTCAGGGCCTGCAACGAGAAAAAAACACCAAATGTTAGAAGATGAAGCACTTCTCAGGAGCAACAACATGAAAACAATACCAACAGTTCTGCGATGAGGCTGTCCTCAGAGAAAACATGGTGAGGAGAACCGAAAGAACTGGACGAAGCAATCCTAAGGGCCTGGAATGAGAAAGAAAACACCAAATGTTAGAAGATGAAGCACTTCTCAGGGGAAACAAGATGAAAACAATACCAACGGTTCTGCGATGAAGCTGTCCTCAGGGAAAACATGGTGAGGAGGATCCCAAAGGTTGGACAATGCAGAATCCTCAGAGTCGCAGCGAAGAAAACACCAGAAGCTGCACGCTGAAGCAATCCTCAGGGCCTGGAAAGAGAAAAAAACACCAAATGTTAGAAGATGAAGCACTTCTCAGGGGCAACAAGATGAAAACAATACTAATGGTTATACGATGAGGCTTTCCTCAGAGAAAATATGGTGAGGAGAACCCCAAGAACTGGCCGAAGCAATCCTCAGGGCCTGGAATGAGAAAGAAAACACCAAATGTTAGAAGATGAAGCACTTCTCAGGGGAAACAAGATGAAAACAATACCAACGGTTCTGCGATGAAGCTGTCCTCAGAGAAATCATGGTGAGGAGAACCCCTAGAACTGGACGAAGCAATCCTAAGGGCCTGGAATGAGAAAGAAAACACCAAATGTTAGAAGATGAAGCACTTCTCAGGGGCAACAAGATGAAAACAATACCAACGGTTCTGCGATGAAGCTGTCCTCAGAGAAATCATGGTGAGGAGAACCCCAAGAACTGGACAAAGCAATCCTAAGGGCCTGGAATGAGAAAGAAAACACCAAATGTTAGAAGATGAAGCACTTCTCAGGGGCAACAAGATGAAAACAATACCAATGGTTCTGCGATGAAGCTGTCCTCAAGGAAAACATGGTGAGGAGGATCCCAAAGGTTGGACAATGCAGAATCCTCAGGGTCGCAGCGAAGAAAACACCAGAAGTTGCACGCTGAAGCAATCCTCAGGGCCTGGAATGAGAAAAAAACACCAAATGTTAGAAGATGAAGCACTTCTCAGGGGCAACAACACGAAAACTGTACCAATGGTTCTGCGATTTGGCTGTCCTCAGAGAAAACATGGTGAGGAGAACCCCAAGAAGTGGCCGAAGCAATCCTCAGGACCTGGAACGAGAAAAGAAACGCCAAATGTTAGAAGATGAAGCACTTCTCAGGGGCAACAAGATGAAAACAATACTAATGGTAATAAGATGAGGCTGTCCTCAGAGAAAATATGGTGAGGAGAACCCCAAGAACTGGCCGAAGCAATCCTAAGGGCCTGGAATGAGAAAGAAAACACCAAATGTTAGAAGATGAAGCACTTCTCAGGGGCAACAAGATGAAAACAATACCAACGGTTCTGCGATGAAGCTGTCCTCAGAGAAATCATGGTGAGGAGAACCCCTAGAACTGGATGAAGCAATCCTAAGGGCCTGGAATGAGAAAGAAAACACCAAATGTTAGAAGATGAAGCACTTCTCAGGGGCAACAAGATGAAAACAATACCAACGGTTCTGCGATGAAGCTGTCCTCAGAGAATAAATGGTGAGGAGAACCCCTAGAACTGGACGAAGCAATCCTAAGGGCCTGGAATGAGAAAGAAAACACCAAATGTTAGAAGATGAAGCACTTCTCAGGGGCAACAAGATGAAAACAATACCAACGGTTCTGCGATGAAGCTGTCCTCAGAGAAATCATGGTGAGGAGAACCCCAAGAACTGGACAAAGCAATCCTAAGGGCCTGGAATGAGAAAGAAAACACCAAATGTTAGAAGATGAAGCACTTCTCAGGGGCAACAAGATGAAAACAATACCAATGGTTCTGCGATGAAACTGTCCTCAGGGAAAACATGGTGAGGAGGATCCCAAAGGTTGGACAATGCAGAATCCTGAGGGTCGCAGCGAAGAAAACACCAGAAGTTGCACGCTGAAGCAATCCTCAGGGCCTGGAATGAGAAAAAAACACCAAATGTTAGAAGATGAAGCACTTCTCAGGGGCAACAACACGAAAACTGTACCAATGGTTCTGCGATTTGGCTGTCCTCAGAGAAAACATGGTGAGGAGAACCCCAAGAAGTGGCCGAAGCAATCCTCAGGACATGGAACGAAAAAAGAAACGCCAAATGTTAGAAGATGAAGCACTTCTCAGGGGCAACAAGATGAAAACAATACCAACGGTTCTGCGATGAAGCTGTCCTCTGAGAAATCATGCTGAGAAAAACCCCAAGAAGTGGCCGAAGCAATCCTCAGGGCCTGGAATGAGAAAGAAAACACCAAATGTTAGAAGATGAAGCACTTCTCAGGGGCAACAAGATGAAAACAATACCAATGGTTCTTCGATGATGCTGTCCTCAGAGAAATCATGGTGAGGAAGATCCCAAAGATTGGACAATGCAGAATCCTCAGGGTCGCAGCGAAGAAAACACCAGAAGCTGCACGCCGAAGCAATCCTCAGGGCCTGGAATGAGAAAAAAACACTAAATGTTAGAAGATGAAGCACTTCTCAGGAGCAACAAGATGAAAACAATACCAAGGGCTCTGCGATGAAGCTGTCCTCAGAGAAACCATGCTGAGAAGAACCCCAAGAAGTGGCCGAAGCAATCCTCAGGTCCTGGAATAAGAAAGAAAACACCAAATGTTAGAAGATGAAGCACTTCTCAGGGGCAACAAGATGAAAACAATACCAATGGTTCTGCGATGAAGCTGTCCTCAGGGAAAACGTGGTGTTGTGAACCCAAAAAGCTGGACAATGCAGAAGCGCTCCTCAAGTCGCAGTGAAGAAAAAAACAAAGCTCCTCAATAAATCACTAATCTGAGACTGCAGTGCAGCAACACCAAAAGCTGAATAAAGAGGCTCACCTCATGGGAAACGTGCTGAAGAAAACCCCAAATCCTGCACAATGAAGCACTCCTCAGGGCCTGGAATGAGAAAAAACACCAAATATTGGAAGATGAAGCACTTCTCAGGGGCAACAAGATGAAAACAGTACCAATGGCTCTACAATGAAGCTGTCCTCGCAGAAATCATGGTGAGAAGAACCCCAAGAACTGGACGAAGCAATCCTCAGGGCCTGGAACGAGAAAAGAAATGCAAAATGTTAGAAGATGAAGCACTTCTCAGGGGCAACAAGATGAAAACAATACCACTGGTTCTACGATGAGGCTGTCCTCAGAGAAAACATGGTGAGGAGAACCCCAAGAACTGGCCGAAGCAATCCTCAGGGCCTGGAATGAGAAAGAAAACACCAAATGTTAGAAGATGAAGCACTTCTCAGGGGCAACAAGATGAAAACAATACCAACGCTTCTGCGATGAAGCTGTCCTCAGAGAAATCATGGTGAGGAGAACCCCAAGAACTGGACGAAGCAATCCTAAGGGCCTGGAATGAGAAAGAAAACACCAAATGTTAGAAGATGAAGCACTTCTCAGGGGCAACAAGATGAAAACAATACCAACGGTTCTGCGATGAAGCTGTCCTCAGAGAAATCATGGTGAGGAGAACCCCAAGAACTGGACAAAGCAATCCTAAGGGCCTGGAATAAGAAAGAAAACACCAAATGTTAGAAGATGAAGCACTTCTCAGGGGCAACAAGATGAAAACAATACCAATGGTTCTGCGATGAAGCTGTCCTCAGGGAAAACATGGTGAGGAGGATCCCAAAGGTTGGACAATGCAGAATCCTCAGGGTAGCAGCAAAGAAAACACCAGAAGCTGCACGCTGAAGCAATCCTCAGGGCCTGGAAAGAGAAAAAAACACCAAATGTTAGAAGATGAAGCACTTCTCAGGAGCAACAACACGAAAACTGTACCAATGGTTCTGCGATGAGGCTGTCCTCAGGGAAAACATGGTGAGGAGAACCCCAAGAAGTGGCCGAAGCAATCCTCAGGACCTGGAACGAAAAAAGAAACGCCAAATGTTAGAAGATGAAGCACTTCTCAGGGGCAACAAGATGAAAACAATACTAATGGTTATACGATGAGGCTTTCCTCAGAGAAAATATGGTGAGGAGAACCCCAAGAACTGGACAAAGCAATCCTCAGGTCCTGGAATGAGAAAGAAAACACCAAATGTTAGAAGATGAAGCACTTCTCAGGGGCAACAAGATGAAAACAATACCAACGGTTCTGCGATGAAGCTGTCCTCAGAGAAATCATGGTGAGGAGAACCCCTAGAACTGGACGAAGCAATCCTAAGGGCCTGGAATGAGAAAGAAAACACCAAATGTTAGAAGATGAAGCACTTCTCAGGGGCAACAAGATGAAAACAATACCAATGGTTCTGCGATGAAGCTGTCCTCAGGGAAAACATGGTGAGGAGAACCCCAAGAACTGGACAAAGCAATCCTAAGGGCCTGGAATGAGAAAGAAAACACCAAATGTTAGAAGATGAAGCACTTCTCAGGGGCAACAAGATGAAAACAATACCAATGGTTCTGCGATGAAGCTGTCCTCAGGGAAAACGTGGTGTTGTGAACCCAAAAAGCTGGACAATGCAGAAGCGCTCCTCAAGTCGCAGTGAAGAAAAAAACAAAGCTGCTCAATAAATCACTAATCTGAGACTGCAGTGCAGCAACACCAAAAGCTGAATAAAGAGGCTCACCTCATGGGAAACGTGCTGAAGAAAACCCCAAATCCTGCACAATGAAGCACTCCTCAGGGCCTGGAATGAGAAAAAACAACAAATATTGGAAGATGAAGCACTTCTCAGGGGCAACAAGATGAAAACAGTACCAATGGCTCTACAATGAAGCTGTCCTCGCAGAAATCATGGTGAGGAGAACCCCAAGAACTGGACGAAGCAATCCTAAGGGCCTGGAATGAGAAAGAAAACACCAAATGTTAGAAGATGAAGCACTTCTCAGGGGCAACAAGATGAAAACAATACCAATGGTTCTGCGATGAAGCTGTCCTCAGAGAAATCATGGTCAGGAAGATCCCAAGGGTTGGACAATGCAGAATCCTCAGGGTCGCAGCGAAGAAAACACCAGAAGCTGCACGCTGAAGCAATCTTCAGGGCCTGCAACGAGAAAAAAACACCAAATGTTAAAAGATGAAGCACTTCTCAGGGGCAACAAGATGAAAACAATACCAGTGGTTCTGCGATGAAGCTGTCCTCAGGGAAAACATGGTGAGGAGGATCCCAAAGGTTGGACAATGCAGAATCCTCAGGGTCGCAGCGAAGAAAACACCAGAAGTTGCACGCTGAACCAATCCTCAGGGCCTGGAATGAGAAAAAAACAACAAATGTTAGAAGATGAAGCACTTCTCAGGAGCAACAAGATGAAAACAATACCAAGGGCTCTGCGATGAAGCTGTCCTCAGAGAAACCATGCTCAGAAGAACCCCAAGAAGTGGCCGAAGCAATCCTCAGGTCCTGGAATAAGAAAGAAAACACCAAATGTTAGAAGATGAAGCACTTCTCAGGGGCAACAAGATGAAAACAATACCAATGGTTCTGCGTTGAAGCTGTCCTCAGGGAAAACGTGGTGTTGTGAACCCAAAAAGTTGGACAATGCATAAGTGTTCCTCAAGTCGCACTGAAGAAAAAAACAAAGCTGCTCAATAAATCACTAATCTGAGACTGCAGTGCAGCAACACCAAAAGCTGAATAAAGAGGCTCACCTCATAGGAAACGTGCTGAAGAAAACCCCAAATCCTGCACAATGAAGCAATCCTCCAGGCCTGGAATGAGAAAGAAAACACCAAATGTTAGAAGATGAAGCACTTCTCAGGGGCAACAAGATGAAAACAATACCAATGGTTCTGCGATGAAGCTGTCCTCAGAGAAATCATGGTGAGGAAGATCCCAAAGGTTGTACAATGAAGAATCCTCAGGGTCGCAGCGAAGAAAACACCAGAAGCTGCACGCTGAAGCAATCTTCAGGGCCTGCAACGAGAAAAAAACACCAAATGTTAGAAGATGAAGCACTTCTCAGGAGCAACAACATGAAAACAATACCAACAGTTCTGCGATGAGGCTGTCCTCAGAGAAAACATGGTGAGGAGAACCGAAAGAACTGGACGAAGCAATCCTAAGGGCCTGGAATGAGAAAGAAAACACCAAATGTTAGAAGATGAAGCACTTCTCAGGGGAAACAAGATGAAAACAATACCAACGGTTCTGCGATGAAGCTGTCCTCAGGGAAAACATGGTGAGGAGGATCCCAAAGGTTGGACAATGCAGAATCCTCAGAGTCGCAGCGAAGAAAACACCAGAAGCTGCACGCTGAAGCAATCCTCAGGGCCTGGAAAGAGAAAAAAACACCAAATGTTAGAAGATGAAGCACTTCTCAGGAGCAACAACACGAAAACTGTACCAATGGTTCTGCGATGAGGCTGTCACAGAGAAAACATGGTGAGGAGAACCCCAAGAAGTGGCCGAAGCAATCCTCAGGACCTGGAACGAGAAAAGAAACGCCAAATGTTAGAAGATGAAGCACTTCTCAGGGGCAACAAGATGAAAACAATACTAATGGTTATACGATGAGGCTTTCCTCAGAGAAAATATGGTGAGGAGAACCCCAAGAACTGGCCGAAGCAATCCTCAGGGCCTGGAATGAGAAAGAAAACACCAAATGTTAGAAGATGAAGCACTTCTCAGGGGAAACAAGATGAAAACAATACCAACGGTTCTGCGATGAAGCTGTCCTCAGAGAAATCATGGTGAGGAGAACCCCTAGAACTGGACGAAGCAATCCTAAGGGCCTGGAATGAGAAAGAAAACACCAAATGTTAGAAGATGAAGCACTTCTCAGGGGCAACAAGATGAAAACAATACCAACGGTTCTGCGATGAAGCTGTCCTCAGAGAAATCATGGTGAGGAGAACCCCTAGAACTGTACAAAGCAATCCTAAGGGCCTGGAATGAGAAAGAAAACACCAAATGTTAGAAGATGAAGCACTTCTCAGGGGCAACAAGATGAAAACAATACCAATGGTTCTGCGATGAAGCTGTCCTCAGGGAAAACATGGTGAGGAGGATCCCAAAGGTTGGACAATGCAGAATCCTCAGGGTCGCAGCGAAGAAAACACCAGAAGTTGCACGCTGAAGCAATCCTCAGGGCCTGAAATGAGAAAAAAACACCAAATGTTAGAAGATGAAGCACTTCTCAGGGGCAACAACACGAAAACTGTACCAATGGTTCTGCGATGAGGCTGTCCTCAGAGAAAACATGGTGAGGAGAACCCCAAGAAGTGGCCGAAGCAATCCTCAGGACCTGGAACGAGAAAAGAAACGCCAAATGTTAGAAGATGAAGCACTTCTCAGGGGCAACAAGATGAAAACAATACCAATGGTTCTGCGATGAAGCTGTCCTCAGGGAAAACATGGTGAGGAGGATCCCAAAGGTTGGACAATGCAGAATCCTCAGGGTCGCAGCGAAGAAAACACCAGAAGCTGCACGCTGAAGCAATCCTCAGGGCCTGGAATGAGAAAAAAACACCAAATGTTAGAAGATGAAGCACTTCTCAGGAGCAACAACACGAAAACTGTACCAATGGTTCTGCGATGAGGCTGTCCTCAGAGAAAACATGGTGAGGAGAACCCCAAGAAGTGGCCGAAGCAATCCTCAGGACCTGGAACGAGAAAAGAAACGCCAAATGTTAGAAGATGAAGCACTTCTCAGGGGCAACAAGATGAAAACAATACCAATGGCTCTGCGATGAAGCTGTCCTCAGGGAAAACATGGTGAGGAGGATCCCAAAGGTTGGACAATGCAGAATCCTCAGGGTCGCAGCGAAGAAAACACCAGAAGCTGCACGCTGAAGCAATCCTCAGGGCCTGGAATGAGAAAAAAACACCAAATGTTAGAAGATGAAGCACTTCTCAGGAGCAACAACACGAAAACTGTACCAATGGTTCTGCGATGAGGCTGTCCTCAGAGAAAACATGGTGAGGAGAAACCCAAGAACTGGACGAAGCAATCCTCAGGACCTGGAACGAGAAAAGAAACGCCAAATGTTAGAAGATGAAGCACTTCTCAGGGGCAACAAGATGAAAACAATACCAATGGTTCTGCGATGAAGCTGTCCTCGGAGAAAACGTGGTGTGGTGAACCCAAAAAGTTGGACAATGCAGAAGCGCTCCTCAAGTCGCAGTGAAGAAAAAAACAAAGCTGCTCAATAAATCACTAATCTGAGACTGCAGTGCAGCAACACCAAAAGCTGAATAAAGAGGCTCACCTCATGGGAAACGTGCTGAAGAAAACCCCAAAACCTGCACAGTGACGCAGTCCTCAGGACCTGGAATGAGAAAAAACACCAAATATTGGAAGATGAAGCACTTCTCAGGGGCAACAAGATGAAAACAGTACCAATGGCTCTACAATGAAGCTGTCCTCGCAGAAATCATGGTGAGGAGAACCCCAAGAACTGGACAAAGCAATCCTAAGGGCCTGGAATGAGAAAGAAAACACCAAATGTTAGAAGATGAAGCACTTCTCAGGGGCAACAAGATGAAAACTATACCAAAGGTTCTGCGATGAAGCTGTCCTCAGGGAAAACATGGTGAGGAGGATCCCAAAGGTTGGACAATGCAGAATCCTCAGGGTCGCAGCGAAGAAAACACCAGAAGCTGCACGCTGAAGCAATCCTCAGGGCCTGGAATGAGAAAAAAACACCAAATGTTAGAAGATGAAGCACTTCTCAGGAGCAACAACACGAAAACTGTACCAATGGTTCTGCGATGAGGCTGTCCTCAGAGAAAACATGGTGAGGAGAACCCCAAGAAGTGGCCGAAGCAATCCTCAGGCCCTAGAACTAGAAAAGAAA
This sequence comes from Aythya ferina, assembly GCF_964211825.1. Classification (NCBI taxonomy): domain Eukaryota; kingdom Metazoa; phylum Chordata; class Aves; order Anseriformes; family Anatidae; genus Aythya; species Aythya ferina. Next base: position 9,130,694 of record NC_140298.1, read on the forward strand.
CGCCAAATGTTAGAAGATGAAGCACTTCTCAGGGGCAACAAGATGAAAACAATACCAATGGTTCTGCGATGAAGCTGTCCTCAGGGAAAACATGGTGAGGAGGATCCCAAAGGTTGGACAATGCAGAAGCCTCAGGGTCGCAGCGAAGAAAACACCTGAAGCTGCACGCTGAAGCGATCCTCAGGGCCTGGAATGAGAAAAAAACACCAAATGTTAGAAGATGAAGCACTTCTCAGGAGCAACAACACGAAAACTGTACCAATGGTTCTGCGATGAGGCTGTCACAGAGAAAACATGGTGAGGAGAACCCCAAGAAGTGGCCGAAGCAATCCTCAGGACCTGGAACGAGAAAAGAAACGCCAAATGTTAGAAGATGAAGCACTTCTAAGGGGCAACAAGATGAAAACAATACTAATGGTTATACGATGAGGCTTTCCTCAGAGAAAATATGGTGAGGAGAACCCCAAGAACTGGCCGAAGCAATCCTCAGGTCCTGGAATGAGAAAGAAAACACCAAATGTTAGAAGATGAAGCACTTCTCAGGGGCAACAAGATGAAAACAATACCAACGGTTCTGCGATGAAGCTGTCCTCAGAGAAATCATGGTGAGGAGAACCCCTAGAACTGGACGAAGCAATCCTAAGGGCCTGGAATGAGAAAGAAAACACCAAATGTTAGAAGATGAAGCACTTCTCAGGGGCAACAAGATGAAAACAATACCAACGGTTCTGCGATGAAGCTGTCCTCAGAGAAATCATGGTGAGGAGAACCCCAAGAACTGTACAAAGCAATCCTAAGGGCCTGGAATGAGAAAGAAAACACCAAATGTTAGAAGATGAAGCACTTCTCAGGGGCAACAAGATGAAAACAATACCAATGGTTCTGCGATGAAGCTGTCCTCAGGGAAAACATGGTGAGGAGGATCCCAAAGGTTGGACAATGCAGAATCCTCAGGGTCGCAGCGAAGAAAACACCAGAAGTTGCACGCTGAAGCAATCCTCAGGGCCTGGAATGAGAAAAAAACACCAAATGTTAGAAGATGAAGCACTTCTCAGGGGCTCTAACACGAAAACTGTACCAATGGTTCTGCGATGAGGCTGTCCTCAGAGAAAACATGGTGAGGAGAACCCCAAGAACTGGCCGAAGCAATCCTCAGGACCTGGAACGAGTAAAGAAACGCCAAATGTTAGAAGATGAAGCACTTCTCAGGGGCAACAAGATGAAAACAATACCAATGGTTCTGCGATGAAGCTGTCCTCAGGGAAAACGTGGTGTGGTGAACCCAAAAAGTTGGACAATGCAGAAGCGCTCCTCAAGTCGCAGTGAAGAAAAAAACAAAGCTGCTCAATAAATCACTAATCTGAGACTGCAGTGCAGCAACACCAAAAGCTGAACAAAGAGGCTCACCTCATGGGAAACGTGCTGAAGAAAACCCCAAAACCTGCACAATGAAGCACTCCTAAGGGTCTGGAATGAGAAAAAACACCAACTATTGGAAGATGAAGCACTTCTCAGGGGCAACAAGATGAAAACAGTAACAATGGTTCTGCGATGAAACTGTCCTCGCAGAAATCATGGTGAGGAGAATCCCGAGAAGTGGACGAAGAAATCCTCAGGGCCTGGAATGAGAAAGAAAACACCAAATGTTAGAAGATGAAGCACTTCTCAGGGACAACAACACGAAAACTGTACCAATGGTTCTGCGATGAGGCTGTCCTCAGGGAAAACATGGTGAGGAGGACCCCAAAGGTTGGACAATGCAGAATCCTCAGGGTCGCAGCGAAGAAAACACCAGAAGCTGCACGCTGAAGCAATCCTCAGGGCCTGCAACGAGAACAAAAACACCAGAAGATAGAAGATGAAGCACTTCTCAGGAGCAACAACACGAAAACTGTACCAATGGTTCTGCGATGAGGCTGTCCTCAGAGAAAACATGGTGAGGAGAACCCCAAGAAGTGGCCGAAGCAATCCTCAGGACCTGGAACGAGAAAAGAAACGCCAAATGTTAGAAGATGAAGCACTTCTCAGGGGCAACAAGATGAAAACAATACCAATGGTTCTGCGATGAAGCTGTCCTCAGGGAAAACATGGTGAGGAGGATCCCAAAGGTTGGACAATGCAGAATCCTCAGGGTCGCAGCGAAGAAAACACCAGAAGCTGCACGCTGAAGCAATCCTCAGGGCCTGGAATGAGAAAAAAACACCAAATGTTAGAAGATGAAGCACTTCTCAGGAGCAACAACACGAAAACTGTACCAATGGTTCTGCGATGAGGCTGTCCTCAGAGAAAACATGGTGAGGAGAAACCCAAGAACTGGACGAAGCAATCCTCAGGACCTGGAACGAGAAAAGAAACGCCAAATGTTAGAAGATGAAGCACTTCTCAGGGGCAACAAGATGAAAACAATACCAATGGCTCTGCGATGAAGCTGTCCTCAGGGAAAACATGGTGAGGAGGATCCCAAAGGTTGGACAATGCAGAATCCTCAGGGTCGCAGCGAAGAAAACACCAGAAGCTGCACGCTGAAGCAATCCTCAGGGCCTGGAATGAGAAAAAAACACCAAATGTTAGAAGATGAAGCACTTCTCAGGAGCAACAACACGAAAACTGTACCAATGGTTCTGCGATGAGGCTGTCCTCAGAGAAAACATGGTGAGGAGAACCCCAAGAAGTGGCCGAAGCAATCCTCAGGACCTAGAACTAGAAAAGAAATGCCAAATGTTAGAAGATGTAGCACTTCTCAGGGGCAACAAGATGAAAACAATACCAGTGGTTCTGCGATGAAACTGTCCTCAGGGAAAACATGGTGAGGAGGATCCCAAAGGTTGGACAATGCAGAATCCTCAGGGTCGCAGCGAAGAAAACACCTGAAGCTGCACGCTGAAGCAATCCTCAGGGCCTGGAATGAGAAAAAAACACCAAATGCTAGAAGATGAAGCACTTCTCAGGGGCAACAAGATGAAAACAATACCAACGGTTCTGCGATGAAGCTGTCCTCAGGGAAAACGTGGTGTGGTGAACCCAAAAAGTTGGACAATGCAGAAGCGCTCCTCAAGTCGCAGTGAAGAAAAAAACAAAGCTGCTCAATAAATCACTAATCTGAGACTGCAGTGCAGCAACACCAAAAGCTGAATAAAGAGGCTCACCTCATGGGAAACGTGCTGAAGAAAACCCCAATACCTGCACAGTGACGCAGTCCTCAGGACCTGGAATGAGAAAAAACACCAAATATTGGAAGATGAAGCACTTCTCAGGGGCAACAAGATGAAAACAGTACCAATGGCTCTACAATGAAGCTGTCCTCGCAGAAATCATGGTGAGGAGAACCCCAAGAACTGGACAAAGCAATCCTAAGGGCCTGGAATGAGAAAGAAAACACCAAATGTTAGAAGATGAAGCACTTCTCAGGGGCAACAAGATGAAAACTATACCAATGGTTCTGCGATGAAGCTGTCCTCAGGGAAAACATGGTGAGGAGGATCCCAAAGGTTGGACAATGCAGAATCCTCAGGGTCGCAGCGAAGAAAACACCAAAGCTGCACGCTGAAGCAATCCTCAGGGCCTGGAATGAGAAAAAAACACCAAATGTTAGAAGATGAAGCACTTCTCAGGAGCAACAACACGAAAACTGTACCAATGGTTCTGCGATGAGGCTGTCCTCAGAGAAAACATGGTGAGGAGAACCCCAAGAAGTGGCCGAAGCAATCCTCAGGACCTAGAACTAGAAAAGAAACGCCAAATGTTAGAAGATGAAGCACTTCTCAGGGGCAACAAGATGAAAACAATACCAGTGGTTCTGCGATGAAACTGTCCTCAGGGAAAACATGGTGAGGAGGATCCCAAAGGTTGGACAATGCAGAAGCCTCAGGGTCGCAGCGAAGAAAACACCTGAAGCTGCACGCTGAAGCAATCCTCAGGGCCTGGAATGAGAAAAAAACACCAAATGTTAGAAGATGAAGCACTTCTCAGGGGCAACAAGATGAAAACAATACCAACGGTTCTGCGATGAAGCTGTCCTCAGGGAAAACGTGGTGTGGTGAACCCAAAAAGTTGGACAATGCAGAAGCGCTCCTCAAGTCGCAGTGAAGAAAAAAACAAAGCTGCTCAATAAATCACTAATCTGACACTGCAGTGCAGCAACACCAAAAGCTGAATAAAGAGGCTCACCTCATGGGAAACGTGCTGAAGAAAACCCCAAAACCTGCACAGTGACGCAGTCCTCAGGACCTGGAATGAGAAAAAACACCAAATATTGGAAGATGAAGCACTTCTCAGGGGCAACAAGATGAAAACAGTACCAATGGCTCTACAATGAAGCTGTCCTCGCAGAAATCATGGTGAGGAGAACCCCAAGAACTGGACAAAGCAATCCTAAGGGCCTGGAATGAGAAAGAAAACACCAAATGTTAGAAGATGAAGCACTTCTCAGGGGCAACAAGATGAAAACTATACCAATGGTTCTGCGATGAAGCTGTCCTCAGGGAAAACATGGTGAGGAGGATCCCAAAGGTTGGACAATGCAGAATCCTCAGGGTCGCAGCGAAGAAAACACCAGAAGCTGCACGCTGAAGCAATCCTCAGGGCCTGGAATGAGAAAAAAACACCAAATGTTAGAAGATGAAGCACTTCTCAGGAGCAACAACACAAAAACTGTACCAATGGTTCTGCGATGAGGCTGTCCTCAGAGAAAACATGGTGAGGAGAACCCCAAGAAGTGGCCGAAGCAATCCTCAGGACCTAGAACTAGAAAAGAAACGCCAAATGTTAGAAGATGAAGCACTTCTCAGGGGCAACAAGATGAAAACAATACCAATGGTTCTGCGATGAAGCTGTCCTCAGGGAAAACATGGTGAGGAGGATCCCAAAGGTTGGACAATGCAGAATCCTCAGGGTCGCAGCGAAGAAAACACCTGAAGCTGCACGCTGAAGCAATCCTCAGGGCCTGGAATGAGAAAAAAACACCAAATGTTAGAAGATGAAGCACTTCTCAGGAGCAACAACACGAAAACTGTACCAATGGTTCTGCGATGAGGCTGTCACAGAGAAAACATGGTGAGGAGAACCCCAAGAAGTGGCCGAAGCAATCCTCAGGACCTGGAACGAGAAAAGAAACGCCAAATGTTAGAAGATGAAGCACTTCTAAGGGGCAACAAGATGAAAACAATACTAATGGTTATACGATGAGGCTTTCCTCAGAGAAAATATGGTGAGGAGAACCCCAAGAACTGGCCGAAGCAATCCTCAGGTCCTGGAATGAGAAAGAAAACACCAAATGTTAGAAGATGAAGCACTTCTCAGGGGCAACAAGATGAAAACAATACCAACGGTTCTGCGATGAAGCTGTCCTCAGAGAAATCATGGTGAGGAGAACCCCTAGAACTGGACGAAGCAATCCTAAGGGCCTGGAATGAGAAAGAAAACACCAAATGTTAGAAGATGAAGCACTTCTCAGGGGCAACAAGATGAAAACAATACCAACGGTTCTGCGATGAAGCTGTCCTCAGAGAAACCATGGTGAGGAGAACCCCAAGAACTGTACAAAGCAATCCTAAGGGCCTGGAATGAGAAAGAAAACACCAAATGTTAGAAGATGAAGCACTTCTCAGGGGCAACAACACGAAAACTGTACCAATGGTTCTGCGATGAAGCTGTCCTCAGAGAAATCATGGTGAGGAAGATCCCAAAGGTTGGACAATGCAGAATCCTCAGGGTCGCAGCGAAGAAAACACCAGAAGATGCACGCTGAAGCAATCCTCAGGGCCTGGAATGAGAAAGAAAACACCAAATGTTAGAAGATGAAGCACTTCTCAGGGGCAACAAGATGAAAACAATACCAATGGTTCTGCGATGAAGCTGTCCTCAGAGAAATCATGGTGAGGAAGATCTCAAAGGTTGGACAATGCAGAATCCTCAGGGTCGCAGCGAAGAAAACACCAGAAGCTGCACGCTGAAGCAATCTTCAGGGCCTGGAATGAGAAAAAAACACCAAATGTTAGAAGATGAAGCACTTCTCAGGAGCAACAACATGAAAACAATACCAACAGTTCTGCGATGAGGCTGTCCTCAGAGAAAACGTGGTGAGGAGAACCCAAAGAACTGGACGAAGCAATCCTAAGGGCCTGGAATAAGAAAGAAAACACCAAATGTTAGAAGATGAAGCACTTCTCAGGGGAAACAAGATGAAAACAATACCAAAGGTTCTGCGATGAAGCTGTCCTCAGGGAAAACATGGTGAGGAGGATCCCAAAGGTTGGACAATTTACAAACCTCAGGGTCACAGCGAAGAAAACACCAGAAGCTGCACGCTGAAGCAATCCTCAGGGCCTGGAAAGAGAAAAAAACACCAAATGTTAGAAGATGAAGCACTTCTCAGGAGCAACAAGATGAAAACAATACCAACAGTTCTGCGATGAAGCTGTCCTCAGGGAAAACGTTGTCTGGTGTACCCAAAAAATTTGACAATGCAGAAGCGCTCCTCAAGTCGCAGTGAAGAAAAAAACAAAGCTGCTCAATAAATCACTAATCTGACACTGCAGTGCAGAAACACCAAAAGCTGAACAAAGAGGCTCACCTCATGGGAAACGTGCTGAAGAAAACCCCAAATCCTGCACAATCAAGCAATCCTCAGGGCCTGGAATGAGAAAAAAACACCAAATGTTAGAAGATGAAGCACTTCTCAGGGGCAACAAGATGAAAACAATACCAACAGTTCTGCGATGAAGCTGTCCTCAGGGAAAACGTGGTGTGGTGAACCCAAAAAGTTGGACAATGCAGAAGCGCTCCTCAAGTCGCAGTGAAGAAAAAAACAAAGCTGCTCAATAAATCACTAATCTGAGACTGCAGTGCAGCAACACCAAAAGCTGAATAAAGAGGCTCACCTCATGGGAAACGTGCTGAAGAAAACCCCAAAACCTGCACAGTGACGCAGTCCTCAGGACCTGGAATGAGAAAAAACACCAAATATTGGAAGATGAAGCACTTCTCAGGGGCAACAAGATGAAAACAGTACCAATGGCTCTACAATGAAGCTGTCCTCGCAGAAATCATGGTGAGGAGAACCCCAAGAACTGGACAAAGCAATCCTAAGGGCCTGGAATGAGAAAGAAAACACCAAATGTTAGAAGATGAAGCACTTCTCAGGGGCAACAAGATGAAAACAATACCAGTGGTTCTGCGATGTGGCTGTCCTCAGGGAAAACATGGTGAGGAGGATCCCAAAGGTTGGACAATGCAGAATCCTCAGGGTCGCAGCGAAGAAAACACCTGAAGCTGCACGCTGAAGCAATCCTCAGGGCCTGGAATGAGAAAAAAACACCAAATGTTAGAAGATGAAGCACTTCTCAGGAGCAACAACACGAAAACTGTACCAATGGTTCTGCGATGAGGCTGTCCTCAGAGAAAACATGGTGAGGAGAACCCCAAGAAGTGGCCGAAGCAATCCTCAGGACCTAGAACTAGAAAAGAAACGCCAAATGTTAGAAGATGAAGCACTTCTCAGGGGCAACAAGATGAAAACAATACCAATGGTTCTGCGATGAAGCTGTCCTCAGGGAAAACATGGTGAGGAGGATCCCAAAGGTTGGACAATGCAGAAGCCTCAGGGTCGCAGCGAAGAAAACACCTGAAGCTGCACGCTGAAGCAATCCTCAGGGCCTGGAATGAGAAAAAAACACCAAATGTTAGAAGATGAAGCACTTCTCAGGAGCAACAACACGAAAACTGTACCAATGGTTCTGCGATGAGGCTGTCCTCAGAGAAAACATGGTGAGGAGAACCCCAAGAAGTGGCCGAAGCAATCCTCAGGACCTGGAACGAGAAAAGAAACGCCAAATGTTAGAAGATGAAGCACTTCTAAGGGGCAACAAGATGAAAACAATACTAATGGTTATACGATGAGGCTTTCCTCAGAGAAAATATGGTGAGGAGAACCCCAAGAACTGGCCGAAGCAATCCTCAGGTCCTGGAATGAGAAAGAAAACACCAAATGTTAGAAGATGAAGCACTTCTCAGTGGCAACAAGATGAAAACAATACCAACGGTTCTGCGATGAAGCTGTCCTCAGAGAAATCATGGTGAGGAGAACCCCTAGAACTGGACGAAGCAATCCTAAGGGCCTGGAATGAGAAAGAAAACACCAAATGTTAGAAGATGAAGCACTTCTCAGGGGCAACAAGATGAAAACAATACCAACGGTTCTGCGATGAAGCTGTCCTCAGAGAAACCATGGTGAGGAGAACCCCAAGAACTGTACAAAGCAATCCTAAGGGCCTGGAATGAGAAAGAAAACACCAAATGTTAGAAGATGAAGCACTTCTCAGGGGCAACAACACGAAAACTGTACCAATGGTTCTGCGATGAAGCTGTCCTCAGAGAAATCATGGTGAGGAAGATCCCAAAGGTTGGACAATGCAGAATCCTCAGGGTCGCAGCGAAGAAAACACCAGAAGATGCACGCTGAAGCAATCCTCAGGGCCTGGAATGAGAAAGAAAACACCAAATGTTAGAAGATGAAGCACTTCTCAGGGGCAACAAGATGAAAACAATACCAATGGTTCTGCGATGAAGCTGTCCTCAGAGAAATCATGGTGAGGAAGATCTCAAAGGTTGGACAATGCAGAATCCTCAGGGTCGCAGCGAAGAAAACACCAGAAGCTGCACGCTGAAGCAATCTTCAGGGCCTGGAATGAGAAAAAAACACCAAATGTTAGAAGATGAAGCACTTCTCAGGAGCAACAACATGAAAACAATACCAACAGTTCTGCGATGAGGCTGTCCTCAGAGAAAACGTGGTGAGGAGAACCCAAAGAACTGGACGAAGCAATCCTAAGGGCCTGGAATAAGAAAGAAAACACCAAATGTTAGAAGATGAAGCACTTCTCAGGGGAAACAAGATGAAAACAATACCAAAGGTTCTGCGATGAAGCTGTCCTCAGGGAAAACATGGTGAGGAGGATCCCAAAGGTTGGACAATTTACAAACCTCAGGGTCACAGCGAAGAAAACACCAGAAGCTGCACGCTGAAGCAATCCTCAGGGCCTGGAAAGAGAAAAAAACACCAAATGTTAGAAGATGAAGCACTTCTCAGGAGCAACAAGATGAAAACAATACCAACAGTTCTGCGATGAAGCTGTCCTCAGGGAAAACGTTGTCTGGTGTACCCAAAAAATTTGACAATGCAGAAGCGCTCCTCAAGTCGCAGTGAAGAAAAAAACAAAGCTGCTCAATAAATCACTAATCTGACACTGCAGTGCAGAAACACCAAAAGCTGAACAAAGAGGCTCACCTCATGGGAAACGTGCTGAAGAAAACCCCAAATCCTGCACAATGAAGCAATCCTCAGGGCCTGGAATGAGATAAAACACCAAATATTGGAAGATGAAGCACTTCTCAGGGGCAACAAGATGAAAACAGTACCAATGGCTCTACAATGAAGCTGTCCTCGCAGAAATCATGGTGAGGAGAACCCCAAGAACTGGACAAAGCAATCCTAAGGGCCTGGAATGAGAAAGAAAACACCAAATGTTAGAAGATGAAGCACTTCTCAGGGGCAACAAGATGAAAACTATACCAATGGTTCTGCGATGAAGCTGTCCTCAGGGAAAACATGGTGAGGAGGATCCCAAAGGTTGGACAATGCAGAATCCTCAGGGTCGCAGCGAAGAAAACACCAGAAGCTGCACGCTGAAGCAATCCTCAGGGCCTGGAATGAGAAAAAAACACCAAATGTTAGAAGATGAAGCACTTCTCAGGAGCAACAACACGAAAACTGTACCAATGGTTCTGCGATGAGGCTGTCCTCAGAGAAAACATGGTGAGGAGAACCCCAAGAAGTGGCCAAAGCAATCCTCAGGACCTAGAACTAGAAAAGAAACGCCAAATGTTAGAAGATGAAGCACTTCTCAGGAGCAACAACACGAAAACTGTACCAATGGTTCTGCGATGAAGCTGTCCTCAGAGAAATCATGGTGAGGAAGATCCCAAAGGTTGGACAATGCAGAATCCTCAGGGTCGCAGCGAAGAAAATACCAGAAGATGCACGCTGAAGCAATCCTCAGGGCCTGGAATGAGAAACAAACACCAAATGTTAGAAGATGAAGCACTTCTCAGGGGCAACAAGATGAAAACAATACCAATGGTTCTGCGATGAAGCTGTCCTCAGAGAAATCATGGTGAGGAAGATCTCAAAGGTTGGACAATGCAGAATCCTCAGGGTCGCAGCGAAGAAAACACCAGAAGCTGCACGCTGAAGCAATCTTCAGGGCCTGGAATGAGAAAAAAACACCAAATGTTAGAAGATGAAGCACTTCTCAGGAGCAACAACATGAAAACAATACCAACAGTTCTGCGATGAGGCTGTCCTCAGAGAAAACGTGGTGAGGAGAACCCAAAGAACTGGACGAAGCAATCCTAAGGGCCTGGAATAAGAAAGAAAACACCAAATGTTAGAAGATGAAGCACTTCTCAGGGGAAACAAGATGAAAACAATACCAAAGGTTCTGCGATGAAGCTGTCCTCAGGGAAAACATGGTGAGGAGGATCCCAAAGGTTGGACAATTTACAAACCTCAGGGTCACAGCGAAGAAAACACCAGAAGCTGCACGCTGAAGCAATCCTCAGGGCCTGGAAAGAGAAAAAAACACCAAATGTTAGAAGATGAAGCACTTCTCAGGAGCAACAAGATGAAAACAATACCAACAGTTCTGCGATGAAGCTGTCCTCAGGGAAAACGTTGTCTGGTGTACCCAAAAAATTTGACAATGCAGAAGCGCTCCTCAAGTCGCAGTGAAGAAAAAAACAAAGCTGCTCAATAAATCACTAATCTGACACTGCAGTGCAGAAACACCAAAAGCTGAACAAAGAGGCTCACCTCATGGGAAACGTGCTGAAGAAAACCCCAAATCCTGCACAATCAAGCAATCCTCAGGGCCTGGAATGAGATAAAACACCAAATATTGGAAGATGAAGCACTTCTCAGGGGCAACAAGATGAAAACAGTACCAATGGCTCTACAATGAAGCTGTCCTCGCAGAAATCATGGTGAGGAGAACCCCAAGAACTGGACGAAGCAATCCTCAGGGCCTGGAACGAGAAAAGAAATGCAAAATGTTGGAAGATGAAGCACTTCTCAGGGGCAACAAGATGAAAACAATACCAATGGTTCTACGATGAGGCTGTCCTCAGAGAAAACATGGTGAGGAGAACCCCAAGAACTGGCCGAAGCAATCCTCAGGGCCTGGAATGAGAAAAAAAACACCAAATGTTAGAAGATGAAGCACTTCTCAGGAGCAACAACACGAAAACTGTACCAATGGTTCTGCGATGAGGCTGTCCTCAGAGAAAACATGGTGAGGAGAACCCCAAGAACTGGACGAAGCAATCCTCAGGACCTAGAACTAGAAAAGAAACGCCAAATGTTAGAAGATGAAGCACTTCTCAGGGGAAACAAGATGAAAACAATACCAGTGGTCCTGCGATGAAGCTGTCCTCAGGGAAAACATGGTGAGGAGGATCCCAAAGGTTGGACAATGCAGAATCATCAGGGTCGCAGCGAAGAAAACACCAGAAGCTGCACGCTGAAGCAATCCTCAGGGCCTGGAAAGAGAAAAAAACACCAAATGTTAGAAGATGAAGCACTTCTCAGGAGCAACAAGATGAAAACAATACCAACAGTTCTGCGATGAAGCTGTCCTCAGGGAAAACGTGGTGTGGTGAACCCAAAAAGTTGGACAATGCAGAAGCGCTCCTCAAGTCGCAGTGAAGAAAAAAACAAAGCTGCTCAATAAATCACTAATCTGAGATTGCAGTGCAGCAACACCAAAAGCTGAATAAAGAGGCTCACCTCATGGGAAACGTGCTGAAGAAAACCCCAAAACCTGCACAGTGACGCAGTCCTCAGGGCCTGGAATGAGAAAAAACACCAAATATTGGAAGATGAAGCACTTCTCAGGGGCAACAAGATGAAAACAATACCAATGGTTCTGCGATGAAACTGTCCTCGCAGAAATCATGGTGAGGAGAATCCCGAGAAGTGGACGAAGAAATCCTCAGGGCCTGGAACGAGAAAAGAAACGCCAAATGTTAGAAGATGAAGCACTTCTCAGGGGCAACAAGATGAAAATAATACAAGTGGTTCTGCGATGAAGCTGTCCTCAGGGAAAACATGCTGAGGAGGATCCCAAAGGTTAGACAATGCAGAATCCTCAGGGTCGCAGCGAAGAAAACACCAGAAGTTGCACGCTGAAGCAATCCTCAGGGCCTGGAATGAGAAAAAAACACCAAATGTTAGAAGATGAAGCACTTCTCAGGGGCAACAAGATGAAAACAATACCAATGGTTCTGCGATGATGCTGTCCTCAGAGAAATCATGGTGAGGAAGATCCCAAAGATTGGACAATGCAGAATCCTCAAAGTCGCAGCGAAGAAAACACCAGAAGCTGCACGCTGAAGCAATCCTCAGGGCCTGGAATGAGAAAAAAACACCAAATGTTAGAAGATGAAGTATTTCTCAAGTGCAACAAGATGAAAACTGTACCAATGGTTCCGCGATGAGGCTGTCCTCAGAGAAAACATGGTGAGGAGAACCCCAAGAACTGGACGAAGCAATCCTAAGGGCCTGGAATAAGAAAGAAAACACCAAATGTTAGAAGATGAAGCACTTCTCAGGGGAAACAAGATGAAAACAATACCAATTGTTCTGCGATGAAGCTGTCCTCAGGGAAAACATGGTGAGGAGGATCCCAAAGGTTGGACAATGCAGAATCATCAGGGTCGCAGCGAAGAAAACACCAGAAGCTGCACGCTGAAGCAATCCTCAGGGCATGGAAAGAGAAAAAAACACCAAATGTTACAAGATGAAGCACTTCTCAGGAGCAACAAGATGAAAACAATACCAACAGTTCTGCGATGAAGCTGTCCTCAGGGAAAACGTGGTGTGGTGAACCCAAAAAGTTGGACAATGCAGAAGCGCTCCTCAAGTCGCAGTGAAGAAAAAAACAAAGCTGCTCAATAAATCACTAATCTGACACTGCAGTGCAGCAACACCAAAAGCTGAATAAAGAGGCTCACCTCATGGGAAACGTGCTGAAGAAAACCCCAAAACCTGCACAGTGACGCAGTCCTCAGGGCCTGGAATGAGAAAAAACACCAAATATTGGAAGATGAAGCACTTCTCAGGGACAACAAAATGAAAACAATACAAATGCTTCTGCGATGAAACTGTCCTCGCAGAAATCATGGTGAGGAGAATCCCGAGAAGTGGACGAAGAAATCCTCAGGGCCTGGAATGAGAAAGAAAACACCAAATGTTAGAAGATGAAGCACTTCTCAGGAGCAACAAGATGAAAACAATACCAACAGTTCTGCGATGAAGCTGTCCTCAGAGAAAACATGGTGAGGAGAACCCCAAGAACTGGCCGAAGCAATCCTCAGGACCTGGAACGAGAAAAGAAACGCCAAATGTTAGAAGATGAAGCACTTCTCAGGGGCAACAAGATGAAAATAATACCAGTGGTTCCGCGATGAAGCTGTCCTCAGAGAAATCATGCTGAGAAGAACCCCAAGAAATGACCGAAGCAATCCTCAGGGCCTGGAATGAGAAAGAAAACACCAAATGTTAGAAGATGAAGCAGTTCTCAGGGGCAACAAGATGAAAACAATACCAACGGTTCTGCGATGAAGCTGTCCTCAGAGAAATCATGGTGAGGAGAACCCCAAGAACTGGACAAAGCAATCCTAAGGGCCTGGAATGAGAAAGAAAACACCAAATGTTAGAAGATGAAGCACTTCTCAGGGGCAACAAGATGAAAACAATACCAACGGTTCTGCGATGAAGCTGTCCTCAGAGAAATCACGGTGAGGAGAACCCCAAGAACTGGATGAAGCAATCCTAAGGGCCTGGAATGAGAAAGAAAACACCAAATGTTAGAAGATGAAGCACTTCTCAGGGGCAACAAGATGAAAACAATACCAACAGTTGTACGATGAAGCTCTCCTCAGGGAAAACATGCTGAGGAGGATCCCAAAGGTTAGACAATGCAGAATCCTCAGGGTCGCAGCGAAGAAAACACCAGAAGCTGCACGCTGAAGCAATCCTCAGGGCCTGGAATGAGAAAAAAACACCAAATGTTAGAAGATGAAGCACTTCTCAGGGGCAACAACACGAAAACTGTACCAATGGTTCTGCGATGAGGCTGTCCTCAGAGAAAACATGGTGAGGAGAACCCCAAGAAGTGGCCGAAGCAATCCTCAGGACCTGGAACGTGAAAAGAAACGCCAAATGTTAGAAGATGAAGCACTTCTCAGGGGCAAAATGATGAAAACAATACCAACGGTTCTGCAATGAAGCTGTCCTCAGAGAAATCATGCTGAGAAGAACCCCAAGAAGTTGCTGAAGCAATACTCAGGACCTGGAATGAGAAAGAAAACACCAAATGTTAGAAGATGAAGCACTTCTCAGGGGCAACAAGATGAAAACAATACCAATGGTTCTGCGATGATGCTGTCCTCAGAGAAATCATGGTGAGGAAGATCCCAAATATTGGACAATGCAGAATCCTCAGGGTCGCAGCGAAGAAAACACCAGAAGCTGCACGCTGAAGCAATCCTCAGGGCCTGCAACGAGAAAAAAACACCAAATGTTAGAAGATGAAGCATTTCTCAAGTGCAACAAGATGAAAACTGTACCAATGGTTCCGCGATGAGGCTGTCCTCAGAGAAAACATGGTGAGGAGAACCCCAAGAACTGGACGAAGCAATCCTAAGGGCCTGGAATAAGAAAGAAAACACCAAATGTTAGAAGATGAAGCACTTCTCAGGGGAAACAAGATGAAAACAATACCAATTGTTCTGCGATGAAGCTGTCCTCAGGGAAAACATGGTGAGGAGGATCCCAAAGGCTGGACAATGCAGAATCCTCAGGGTCGCAGCGAAGAAAACACCAGAAGCTGCACGCTGAAGCAATCCTCAGGGCCTGGAATGAGAAAAAAACACCAAATGTTAGAAGATGAAGCACTTCTCAGGGGCAACAAGATGAAAACAATACCAACGGTTATGCGATGAAGCTGTCCTCAGGGAAAACGTGGTGTGGTGAACCCAAAAAGTGGGACAATGCAGAAGCGCTCCTCAAGTCGCAGTGAAGAAAAAAACAAAGCTGCTCAATAAATCACTAATCTGAGACTGCAGTGCAGAAACACCAAAAGCTGAATAAAGAGGCTCACCTCATGGGAAACGTGCTGAAGAAAACCCCAAAACCTGCACAGTGACACAGTCCTCAGGGCCTGGAATGAGAAAAAACACCAAATATTGGAAGATGAAGCACTTCTCAGGGGCAACAAGATGAAAACAGTACCAATGGCTCTACAATGAAGCTGTCCTCAGAGAAATCATGGTGAGGAGAACCTCAAGAACTGGACGAAGCAATCCTCAGTGCCTGGAATGAGAAAGAAAACACCAAATGTTAGAAGATGAAGCACTTCTCAGGGGAAACAAGATGAAAACAATACCAACGGTTCTGCGATGAAGCTGTCCTCAGGGAAAACATGGTGAGGAGGATCCCAAAGGTTGGACAATGCAGAATCCTCAGGGTCGCAGCGAAGAAAACACCTGAAGCTGCACGCTGAAGCAATCCTCAGGGCCTGGAATGAGAAAAAAACACCAAATGTTAGAAGATGAAGCACTTCTCAGGAGCAACAAGATGAAAACAATACCAACGGTTCTGCGATGAAGCTGTCCTCAGGGAAAACGTGGTGTGGTGAACCCAAAAAGTTGGACAATGCAGAAGCGCTCCTCAAGTCGCAGTGAAGAAAAAAACAAAGCTGCTCAATAAATCACTAATCTGACACTGCAGTGCAGCAACACCAAAAGCTGAATAAAGAGGCTCACCTCATGGGAAACGTGCTGAAGAAAACCCCAAAACCTGCACAGTGACGCACTCCTTAGGGCCTGGAATGAGAAAAAACACAAAATATTGGAAGATGAAGCACTTCTCAGGGGCAACAAGATGAAAACAGTACCAATGGTTCTACGATGAAGCTGTCCTCGCAGAAATCATGGTGAGGAGAATCCCAAGAACTGGACGAAGAAATCCTCAGGGCCTGCAACGAGAAAAGAAACGCCAAATGTTAGAAGATAAAGCACGTCTCAGGGGCAACAAGATGAAAACAATACCAATGGTCCTGCGATGAAGCTGTCCTCAGGGAAAACATGGTGAGGAGGACCCCAAGGTTCGACAATGCAGAATCCTCAGGGTGGCAACGGAGAAAACACCAAAAGCAGCATGCTGAAGCAATCCTCAGGGCCTGCAACGAGAACAAAAAAAACAAATGTTAGAAGATGAAGCACTTCTCAGGGGCAACAAAATGAAAACAGTAACAATGGTTCTGCGATGAAACTGTCCTCGCAGAAATCATGGTGAGGAGAATCCCGATAAGTGGACGAAGAAATCCTCAGGGCCTGGAATGAGAAAGAAAACACCAAATGTTAGAAGATGAAGCACTTCTCAGGGGAAACAAGATGAAAACAATACCAACAGTTCTGCGATGATGCTGTCCTCAGAGAAATCATGGTGAGGAAGATCCCAAATATTGGACAATGCAGAATCCTCAGGGTCGCAGCGAAGAAAACACCAGAAGCTGCACGCTGAAGCAAACCTCAGGGCATGCAATAAGAAAAAAACACCAAATGTTAGAAGATGAAGCATTTCTCAAGTACAACAAGATGAAAACTGTACCAATGGTTCCGCGATGAGGCTGTCCTCAGAGAAAACATGGTGAGGAGAACCCCAAGAACTGGACGAAGCAATCCTAAGGGCCTGGAATAAGAAAGAAAACACCAAATGTTAGAAGATGAAGCACTTCTCAGGAGCAACAAGATGAAAACAATACCAACGGTTCTGCGATGAAGCTGTCCTCAGGGAAAACGTGGTGTGGTGAACCCAAAAAGTTGGACAATGCAGAAGCGCTCCTCAAGTCGCAGTGAAGAAAAAAACAAAGCTGCTCAATAAATCACTAATCTGACACTGCAGTGCAGCAACACCAAAAGCTGAATAAAGAGGCTCACCTCATGGGAAACGTGCTGAAGAAAACCCCAAAACCTGCACAGTGACGTAGTCCTCAGGGCCTGGAATGAGAAAAAACACCAAATATTGGAAGATGAAGCACTTCTCAGGGGCAACAAGATGAAAACAGTACCAATGGCTCTACAATGAAGCTGTCCTCGCAGAAATCATGGTGAGGAGAACCCCAAGAAGTGGCCGAAGCAATCCTCAGGGCCTGGAATTAGAAAGAAAACACCAAATGTTAGAAGATGAAGCACTTCTCAGGGGCAACAAGATGAAAACAATACCAATGGTTCTGCGATGAAGCTGTCCACAGAGAAATCATGGTGAGGAAGATCCTAAAGATTGGACAATGCAGAATCCTCAGGATCGCAGCGAAGAAAACACCAGAAGCTGGGCGCTGTAGCAATCCTAAGGGCCTGCAACGAGAAAAAAACACCAAATGTTAGAAGATGAAGCATTTCTCAAGTACAACAAGATGAAAACAATACCAACGGTTCTGCGATGAAGCTGTCCTCAGAGAAAACATGGTGAGGAGAACCCCAAGAACTGGCCGAAGCAATCCTCAGGGCCTGGAATGAGAAAGAAAACACCAAATGTTAGAAGATGAAGCACTTCTCAGGGGCAACAAGATGAAAACAAGACCAACGGTTCTGCGATGAAGCTGTCCTCAGGGAAAACATGGTGAGGAGGATCCGAAAGGTTGGACAATGCAGAATCCTCAGGGTCGCAGCGAAGAAAACACCAGAAGATGCACGCTGAAGCAATCCTCAGGGCCTGGAATGAGAAAAAAACACCAAATGTTAGAAGATGAAGCACTTCTCAGGAGCAACAAGATGAAAACAATACCAACGGTTCTGCGATGAAGCTGTCCTCAGGGAAAACGTGGTGTTGTGAACCCAAAAAGTTGGACAATGCAGAAGCGCTCCTCAAGTCGCAGTGAAGAAAAAAACAAAGCTGCTCAATAAATCACTAATCTGACACTGCAGTGCAGCAACACCAAAAGCTGAAGAAAGAGGCTCACCTCATGGGAAACGTGCTGAAGAAAACCCCAAAACCTTCACAGTGACGCAGTCCTCAGGGCCTGGAATGAGAAAAAACACCAAATATTGGAAGATGAAGCACTTCTCAGGGGCAACAAGATGAAAACAGTACCAATGGCTCTACAATGAAGCTGTCCTCGCAATAATCATACTGAGGAGAACCCCAAGAACTGGACGACGCAATCCTCAGGGCCTGGAATGAGAAAGAAAACACCAAATGTTAGAAGATGAAGCACTTCTCAGGGGCAACAACATGAAAACTGTACCAATGGTTCTGCGATGAGGCTGTCCTCAGAGAAAACATGGTGAGGAGAACCCCAAGAACTGGATGAAGCAATCCTAAGGGCCTGGAATGAGAAAGAAAACACCAAATGTTAGAAGATGAAGCACTTCTCAGGGTCAACAAGATGAAAACAATACCAATGGTTCTGCGATGAAGCTGTCCTCAGGGAAAACATGGTGAGGAGGATCCCAAAGGTTGGACAATGCAGAATCCTCAGGGTCGCAGCGAAGAAAACACCTGAAGCTGCACGCTGAAGCAATCCTCAGGGCCTGGAATGAGAAAAAAACACCAAATGTTAGAAGATGAAGCACTTCTCAGGAGCAACAAGATGAAAACAATACCAACAGTTCTGCGATGAAGCTGTCCTCAGGGAAAACGTTGTCTGGTGTACCCAAAAAATTTGACAATGCAGAAGCGCTCCTCAAGTCGCAGAGAAGAAAAAAACAAAGCTGCTCAATAAATCACTAATCTGAGACTGCAGTGCAGCAACACCAAAAGCTGAATAAAGAGGCTCACCTCATGGGAAACGTGCTGAAGAAAACCCCAAAACCTGCACAGTGACGCACTCCTTAGGGCCTGGAATGAGAAAAAACACCAAATATTGGAAGATGAAGCACTTCTCAGGGGCAACAAGATGAAAACAGTACCAATGGTTCTAAAATGAAGCTGTCCTCGCAGAAATCATGGTGAGGAGAACCCCAAGAACTGGACGAAGCAATCCTCAGGGCCTGGAAAGAGAAAAAAACACCAAATGTTAGAAGATGAAGCACTTCTCAGGGACAACAAGATGAAAACTGTACCAATGGTTCTGCGATGAGGCTGTCCTCAGGGAAAACATGGTGAGGAGGATCCCAAAGGTTGGACAATGCAGAATCCTCAGGGTCACAGTGAAGAAAAGTACAGAAGCTGCACGCTGAAGCAATCCTCAGGGCCTGCAAGGAGAAAAGAAACACCTAATGTTAGAAGATGAAGCACTTCTCAGGGGCAACAAGATGAAAAAAATACCAATGATTCTGCGATGAAACTGTCCTCACAGAAATCATGCTGAGGAGAACCCCACAAGAACGGGACGATGCAGAATCCTTAGGGTCGCAGCGAAGAAAACACCAGAAGCTGCACGCTGAAGCAATCCTCAAAACCTGCAACGAGAAAAGAAACACGAAAAGTTAGAAGATGAAGCAATTCTCAGGGGAAACAAGATGAAAACAACACCAACAGTTCTACAATGAAGGTGTCCTCAGAGAAAACATGGTGAGGAGGATCCCAAAGTTTGGACAACGCAGAATCCTCAGGGTCGCAGCGAAGAAAACACTAGAAGCTGCACGCTGAACCAATCCTCAGGGCCTTGAATGAGAAAGAAAACGAGAAATATTGGAAGATGAAGCACTTCTCAGGGACAACAAGATGAAAACAATACCAATGGTTCTGCGATGAAGCTGTCATCGCAGAAATCATGGTGAGGAGGATCCCAAAGGTTGGACAATGCAGAATCCTCAGGGTCATAACGAAGAAAACACCAGAAGCTGCACACTGAAGCAATCCTCAGGGCCTGCAACGAGAACAAAAACACCAAATGTTAGAAGATGAAGCACTTCTCAGGGGCAAGAAGGTGAAAACAATACCAAGAGTTGTACAATGAAGCTCTCCTCAGGGAAAACATACTGAGGAGGATCCCAAAGGTTGGACAACGCAGAATCCTCTAGAGGATGAAGCGGAGTGGCCCCTAAATGGAACTACTAATTATAACACCATATTACAGTCAATGTTGTTTTTGTGGAAAGAAGGAAAACAGGATGAAATGTTGTATATTGATGTTGTTTCTGCATCTTGGAGGGAAAAGGTACGGAATTAAGTTGGCCCCTGACTGAGCCTTTGATGTCGGCGGTAGAAAAGTAAAGGCTAGAGCAAGATAAAGGAAGTGTTAAAAGGTTTGTTGAAAGTGTTAAAGGTATTCGAAGTTGAATGAGCAGGGAAAGGTGATGTAGGCGTTATCTAAGTCTAGAAGTTTTGTTATATTTGCATATTTGCTGTGGTGTTTGTTCAGGTTCCCAAGCATCGGGGAGGGGGGAACAGCCTGCTCCACCAGGGGCCTCTCCAGCGGCCGCAGGGGGGCTTCGGCTCCAGCGCCTGGAGCGCCTCCTCCCCCTCCTTCTGCACTGACTTTGGTGTCTGCGGGGGGGTTTCTCGCTCTCCCAACTGCTGTTGAGCAGCAGGTTTTTGTTTGTTTCTTTGTTTGTTTGTTTTCATGGATGTGCTCTCACAGAGGCACGGACTGTGTTGCTATGGCTTGGCTCTGGGCAGCAGTGCGCCCCTTTAGGGCCAGATGAAATTGTCCCTTATCTGCCACGGGGAGGTTTCTGTTGTTTTTTTTTCACGGGGGCTGCCACTGCAGTTTCCCACCCCTACACCCCTCACACCCCCCGAACCTTGCCATCGAACCCAATACACTGGGGCAGCTAAGTCATTACTGACTTGTAAAGTATCGGGGATTAAATTAACTAATGAAACCCTAAATGTGATGGGGGTAGAAGGGACTGGGATAACAGTGCCACTTTGGGGGGATACCAAGCTGATCACTGGGCAATTATTGTATGTATCCAAGGCAGAGACTAACTTGTTGGGAAGGGATGTGATGATTAAATTGGGCATTCAACTAGTAAATTGTTAGACTGGAATAACAGTGTTATTAATGGAGTGCTCTCAGGCCCTGAGAGCAAACATACATGTATATTCACCTCTGACTGGAAAGACCCTGAAATGGGGGTGGAAGCAACAATATAGGTGGACAATTTTACCTCAGGGGCTTACAGGGCCACCTATCTATTTGGGTAAATTCCAAAAAAGATTTTGGAGCAATTACAACCTCCCAAGGAGGTATGAATGTTACAAATATGTGGATCATTTTAAGGAAAATCGATACTCCCTGATGAGAGAGAAATGCTGAACAAAGTGATAATGAGGCAAATATTAACTGTTTTACATCAGAAGAGTCATTGGGAGGTGCAAGCAATGTGTGATGTTGTTCTAAGAAAGCATGTCTGTGTAGCAATATATACTTTAGGGAAGCACACATGCAGAGGATGTACTACTATATGTCAAAGGGTAAAGAAAAAGGTCTTCTGTAACCTATCTAGAGGGGGACGGGAGCCAGGGCTTTGACCTTTCCAAAGTACACAGGTAGACTTTACTGAGTTACTTGTTTGTCCTAATTGACCACGTGACTGAATGGGTGTAAAGCTTTACTGCAAGGATGAAAGCAGGCCTTAGAGATTGAGTGGGATTTTCATAGCCCCTGGCACCCCTCCTCTTCTGGAAAGGTAGAGCGAATGAATGGTGAAATTAAGAAACAACTAACAAAACTTGTGCTGGAAACTGAGGCTTCTTGGGTAAAATGCTTACCCCTTGCACTGTTAAACATATGGACGCAGCCCAGAACTGATATAGGAATTTCTCCTTTTGAAATGCTATATGGTATGCCCTATGACTTGGAATTGCCACTTGATCACCCTCAATTCTAATTAAGGCTTGGAAAGAGACTTCTTTAACACCACGATGGGGAAGGCCCCTCTGTTGTTTTGCTTACCACAGAAATGGCTATTCGAACTGCGCAGAAAGGATGGACGCATGCCAGCCGTGTGAAAGGACCAGTCCGGGAAGGTAAATGGGAGGCAGCTCCAGGCCCTGACGACTTGAAGCTGACACTAAGACGGACTTGAGAAGTCTGGTATATTATCTGTGTATCGTGGGAAGGGGAGGAGGCCCTGTTTTGAAGGCTCCCTAGTAGGTTCCCCTGAAGAACACTGCTGCTGCCAAGAAGAACCGATACCTTGTAGTTCGCTGCAACCGAACTGACAAGCGAGGCAGAGAAGTGAAAACGGTGGGGGACTGAGGGGCCGACAATTTAGATGGGCTCCAACCACCTCCTACGATACATGGGAGTCAGTAGCATCGTTTTGGTCAGCTATGGGTCTGCTCCTTTTGAATGGAGCTTGATCAGATGGAAGGATCAATTCGTCATCCAGCAAACGACAGCGGGTGCTCCCAGTTTCCGCATCACATTATGTGACCTGGTGTCAGTGCAGCCATGCTTTAACCGATCAGGGTTTTATTTCTGCCCAAGTTCTAACCCGGGAAAGGGATACTGTAATTACCTGAACATGTATTATTGTGCATACTGGGGGTGTGAAACCATTGCTACGGACTGGACACTCGGGGCTGGTCGCAATAAATTCTTACAAGTGGGATATGGGCCGCAAGGTTGTAACTGACAAGTGGATCCCCGTTACAGGTGGCAAGGGCATGGTATAGGGTACACAGGAACCTTCCACGGAAATAAAGAAATTTGCAAGGTTCTATATATAAATATGACAAACTTGGACGATACTAGCTGGGTACTAGGAAAAATGTCAGATTTTACGAACACGGAACAGATAGGGGAGGACTCACACTAATAAAGAAGGAGGATGCTGATAGGCAGTAGGATCAAATGAGGTATTGTCAGAAAGTGTCCAGGAAATCCAGCCTGCGGAAAATACTACAGTGCCAACCCTCGGCAGCCCTACGAGCTCAGGTAAAGCCGAGAATGATAACATAGCTGAGAATAACATATGGGGGGGGGGTTATGAATGCCAGCTACCAATTATTAAACAAAACAAACCCAAATGTAACAAAACACTGTTGATTATGCTTTAGTAGAAGGCCTTCATATTATGATGCTATCGGGAATCCTGGGGAGCCCACCCGCACAAGTGAGAATAGCCCTCTACATTGCAGTTGGGGAAAAGACATAAGGGTAACACTAACACAAGGCACTGGAGGTGGTAGGTGTGTGGGCACGGTTCCTAGTGGGAAGTGTCACCTATGTAATACCATGGAGAATGGAAAACAATCAGCCGAGTGGTTCATCCCAGCCAACAACGCTAGGTGGGTTTGTTCGTCAGTGGGCGAAACTCCTTGTCTATCACTAAAACTCTTTAATGCGTCTCGTGATTTTTGTACACAGGTGATAATTATACCAAGGATTCTATACCACCCTGAGGATTATATGTACACCCAGCACACAGTGGCAAGTCATCATCTGGAAAGACGGGAACCATTCACGGCTCTAGCTTTGGCCACCCGAATAATCCTGGGAGGAGCTGGAGTGGGGACCAGGGTAGCCTCATTGGTTAAACAAAATCTCTATGAAAGTTAATTAAGGGGGCAACTTATAACACGGGGCAACAAGGTGAAAACCATACCGATAGTTGTACGATGAAGCTCTCCTCAGGGAAAACATGGCGGCGAGAAGCCCAAAGGTTGGACGATGCACAG
This sequence comes from Aythya ferina, assembly GCF_964211825.1. NCBI lineage: Eukaryota > Metazoa > Chordata > Aves > Anseriformes > Anatidae > Aythya > Aythya ferina. The sequence goes on from NC_140298.1 coordinate 9,154,386, forward strand.
CTCCTCAGGGCCGTGCTGAAGAAACCACGACTAGCTTCGTGACCAACAACTGCTCCTGGCAGAGTGAAGGGACCACCACCAGCTGCCCCCAGGAGCTCTCCTCATGCCCACAGGCAGCCCCCGCCGGCTGCGCCTCGCCTGCGTGCGGCCATGGCCGTTGGGCCGCTGCCCCAGAACCCCCAGCACCGCGGCACCCAGCCCGCCCTGTGACACAGCCGGGCGCCGCCCCATTGGCCGCCTGCCTCGGCGCCTCCGGGCGCAGCCAATGGCGAGGCCGCTGGCGCTTGTTGCTAGGCGGCATGGAGCTGGGGCACCCAATGGGCGCCGGGCGGCCTGGCGCAGCGCCTCGCAGTAGTAATAAGGCCAATCTCCTTCTTCCTCCCCAGTACTCCCCAGCGACACGCAGCTTCTGCCTCAGCTTCTCGCCCCATGGCACCTCCAGGGGTTGTACAGCTCCGCAGAGCTTCCGCCCTGCAACCTGCGGTGTGTGGAGACTTGCGAAGGACCAAGGCCCCACCACGCAGCTCACCCTTAGCTGGCGTCTTCAAACCCAGGGCTTCTGAGCGATCCCAACCAGAGCCAGACAGGCTGCTTCTTCCCACTGGCAGCCTTGACGGTAACCCAAATGATAGAAGACCACGCAAGCATCCTACTGACAAAGGTCTTTCTCCAGCAGGCTGTTAAATAGGCAATAAAGAAAACGTAGAGCTGGGAGGCCTTTTTCGGCTTTGTTTTGTTGTAGTTTCCTTGGGAAATTCAGGGCGCACTCCGTGACAGAAGAGTTTAGGGCAGCAGCATCCCACTGGGAAGACACAAAAGGCACTCGCAAAGTCTTTCCCCTTCTCCTTAACACTGGAGGTGCCTTAAGAGGAGAGCGGTCATGGCTGAGCCCCTCCAGCGAGAGCAAATTGTATGAAATGTTACATGACATTGAAAATTAAGTGAATGACAGGATCATTCCCTCACTGTTTGAACTAAGGAGTTACGTCTCCATTCCTGCCAAAATTGGATTCAGAGAAAGAATCCAATAGGTTACGTGGAGTTCGGCAATCCCAGCTAACACTGAAACACAGTGCAGGTGGTGAGAAACAACCAGCAAAGCCATTTCCTTCCATCCAGAGCAGGGGGTCTACTCTTACATTTTCCACTGGACCTGTGTCTATTGCTGAGGATTGTATTTCAAGGAACACACCCGCCAAGCAGAAAGCATCCAAAGAACCCAGGCAGTCTGATGCTGCGAAGGATCCTTCTTAGGATCACACTTTGCGAAAACAGGCTCTCTAAGGAAAGATTAACTGCTCGTTGGCTTAAGGGACCAACTCTTTATCACAGAACCATAGCATATCCCGAGTTGGAAGGGCCCCATAAGGATCATTGAGTCCAGCTCCTGGCACCGCACAGGTCTGCCCAAAAGTTTCGGCCATGTGGCTAAGTGCACAGTCCAATCCCTTCTTAAATTCAGGCAGGCTTGGTGCCGTGACTGCTTTCCTGGGGAGCCTGTTCCAGTGTGCAACCACCCTCTCGGGGAAGAGCCTCTTCCTGATGTCCAGCCGAAACTTCCCCTGCCTCAGCTTGACACCGTTCCCGCGGGTCCCATCACTGGCGATTACAGAGAACAGGTCACCTGCCTCTCCCTGCCCCTCGTGAGGAAGCTGTAGGCCGCGATGAGGTCCCCCCTCAGCCTCCTCTTCTCCAGGCTGAACAGGCCCAGTGCCCTCAGCCGCTCCTCACACGGCTTCCCCTCTGGGCCCTTCACCATCCTGGTCGCCCTCCTCTGGACACTCTTGTCGTGGTTCCGCTCGAGTGGGCAGCCGAGCTCCACCACAGCCGCTCTCTCACTCCCCCTCCTCAAAGAGGAATGGGGAGAAAATATGTGAAAAGGGGCTCAAGGGTTGAGATAAGGACGAGAAAATCACGCAGTAATTATTGTAACGGGCAAAACAGACTCGGCATAAGGAGATAGTAAGATTTATTGCCTATTACTAACAAGCGAGAGAAGTGAGAAAACAAAGGAAAAAGCAAACCAAAAGCACCTTCCCCCCCATCCACCCTCTTCCACCTCCTCCCCCCGAGCGGCGCAGGGGAACGGGGGAATGGGGGTTATGGTCAGTCTACAGCACTTCTTCTCTGCCGCTCCTTCTCGGTCACTCTCGTCCCCTGTGCTGTGGGGTCCCACCCACGGGATGCAGTCCTTGATGAACTGATCCGGCGTGGGCTTCCCACAGGCAGCAGCTCTTCCAGAACTGCTCCAGATATGGGTCCGTACCACGGGGTCCATCCCTCAGGAGAAAACTGCTCCAACCTGGCTCCCCTACGGGCAGCAGCTCCTGCCAGGTCACCTGCTCCTGTGTGGGCTCCTCTCCACGGGCTACAGGTCCGGCCCAGAATCTGCTCCGGCAGGGGTCTTCCACAGGCGGCAGCCTCCGTCGGTGCAGGGCCACCTGCTCCACCGTGGTCTCCTCCACGGGCTGCAGTGTGGAACCCTGCTCCACCGTGGTACTCCATGGGCTGCAGGGGGACATCCTGCTTCACCATGGTCCTCACCACAGGCCGCAGGGGACTTCTGCTCCGGCATCTGGAGCACGTCTCCCCCTCCCTCTACACTGACCTTGGCACCTGCAAGGCTGTTCTCTCACTCCCGGCTGCTGTCTGGCGCAGCGTTTTTTCCCTGTCTTAAATATGCTCTCACAGAGGCGCAAAACAACATCGCTTATTGGCTCAGATCTGGAAAACAATGGGGCCCTTCCCAAACATGGGGCAGCTTCTAGATCTTTCTCACAGAAACCACCCCTATGGCTCCCTGCTACCAAAACCTTGCCACGTAAACACACTACAACTCTCCAGCAGGATCACGTCCTTCTGGTACTGCGGTGCCCAGAGCTGCACACAGCACTCGAGGGGAGGCTGCACCAGCGCAGAGCAGAGCAGGACAATCTCTTTGTCCCATTGGATCTACACACACACAGCAACCCCCATGAATTACAGTGCACGCTCCTCCCATAGGTGATTTATTCCTCCCTGAGGTGAGTAATAAATCTAACACCATTCCATTGTGCAGTGCTCTTTCTGCAAACTCGTTGCCCCTTTTTGTGGTGCCTGTACTGCATCCAGTGTTATGTTCCAGATTTATAGGTATCTTTATAGATTTAGGACAAGGAAGAAGGGGCTCCAGGTGCAGCAAAGGGAATTTAGTCGAGGTGTTGGGGTGTGCTGGTTTGACTCGGGTGGGCAGCCGAGTTCCACCACGGCTGCTCCCCCAAGGGAACTGGGGAGAAAATGCCATGCAGAGGGCTCAAGGGCTGAGATAAGGACGGGGAGATCACCCAGCAATTCTCCTGATGGGCAAAACAGACTCCGAGGAGGGAGAGAGAAAGATTTCCCCCCCATCCACCCTCTCCCAACTCCTCCCCCCCAGCGGCGCAGGGGGACCGGGCAATGGGGGCTGCGCTCACACTGGAGCACTTTGGCTCCGCCGCTGCTTCTCGGTCTCTCTCTGCCCCTGCTCCACCGTGCTCGGTGGAGCCAAGGGCCACAAGGTAAATAAAATACGAAATGCTCCACAAGGAATGTAATAAATGACTAAATCCTAAATAGGATTGCAATTAAAGTTACAATTTATTAAACAAATACAGGCAAGCAAAAAGCGCTGGGTGTGTTGGAAGTCTCCGCTCAAGGGAAGAGGGAAATGTGCTGAAGAGAACCCCAAAACCAGCACAATGAACCAGTCGTCAGGGCCTGGAATGAGAAAGAAACACCAAATGTTGGAAGATGAAGCACTTCTCAGGGGCAAGAAGATGAAAACAGTACCAATGGTTCTACGAAGAAGCTGTCCTCAGACAAAACATGGTGAGGAGAACCCCAAGAACTGGACGAGGCAATCCTCAGGGCCTGGAATGAGAAAAGAAACGCCAAATGTTAGAAGATGAAGCACTTCTCAGGGGCAACAAGATGAAAACAGTACCAATGGTTCTACGATGAAGCTGTCCTCGCAGAAATCATGGTGAGGAGAATCCCAAAGGTTGAACAATGCAGAATCCCCAGGGTCGCAGCGAAGAAAACACCAGAAGCTGCACGCTGATGCAATCCTCAGGACCTGGAATGAGAAAAAAACACCAAATGATAGAATATGAAGCACTTCTCAGGAGCAACAAGATGAAAACAATACCAACAGTTCAGCGATGAAGCTGTCCTCAGGGAAATCATGGTGAGGTGGAGCCCAAAGTTTGGACAATGCAGAATCCGGAGTCGCAGCGAAGAAAACACAAGAAACTGCACGCTGTATTAATCCTGAGGGCCTGCAACGAGAAAAGAAACACCAAATATTAGAAGATGAAGCACTACTCAGGGACAACAAGGTAAAAACAATACCAAGAGTTGTACGATGAAGCTCTCCTCAAGGAAAACATGCTGAGTAGGATCCCAAAGGTTGGACAATGCAGAATCCTCAGGGTCGCAGCGAAGAAAGCAACAGAAGCTGCACGCTGAAGCAATCCTCAGGGCCTGGAAGGAGAAAGAAAACACCAAATGTTAGAAGATGAAGCACTTCTCAGGAGCAACAAGATGAAAACAATACCAACGGTTCTGCGATGAGGTTGTCGTCAGGGAAAACGTGGTGTTGTGAACCCCAAAAGTTGAACGATGCAGAAGCGCTCCTCAAGTCACAGTGAAGAAAAAAACAAAGCTGCTCAATAAATCACTAATCTGAGACTGCAGTGCACCAACACCAAAAGCTGAACAAAGAGGCTCACCTCATGGGAAACGTGCTGAAGAAAACCCCAAATCCTGCACAATGAAGCACTCCACAGGGCCTGGAATGAGAAAGAAACACCAAATATTGGAAGAAGAAGCACTTCTCAGGGGCAACAAGGTGAAAACAATACAAGGAAGTGTACGATGAATCTCTACTCAGGGAAAACATGGCGATGAGGATTCCAAAGGTTGGACAATGCAGAATCCTCAGGGTCGCAGCGAAGAAAACACTAAAAGATGCATGATGTAGAACTCCTCAGGTGCAACAAGGAGAAGAAACACACTAAAAGCTACACAATGAAGCTCTCCTCAGGGGATTCCTGGTTTGCAGAACCCCAGCACGTGGACGAGGCCGAATTCCTAATGGGACACACTGAAGTGAGCCCCAAAACCTGCATGATGAAGCACTCCTCAGGGCCTGCAACGAGAAAGAAAACACCAAATATTAGAAGATGAAGCACTTCTCAGGGGCAACAAGATGAAAACAATACCAACAGTACTGCGATGAAGCTGTCCTCAGGGAAAACGTGGTGTGGTGAACCCCAGAAGTAGAACAAAGCAGAAGCGGTCCTCAAGTCGCAGTGAAGAAAAAAACAAAGCTGCTCAATAAATCAATAATCTGTGACTGCAGTGCAAAAAAACCAAAAGCTGAATAAAGAGGCTCACCTCATGGGAAACGTGCTGAAGAAAACCCGAAAAACTGCACAATGAAGACCTCCTCCAGGCCTGGAATGAGAAAAAAACACCAAATATTGAAAGAAGAAGCATGTCTCAGGGGCAAAAAGATGACAACAGTACCAATGGTTCTACGATGAAGCTCTCCTCGCAGAAATCATGGTGAGGAGAAACCCAAGAAATGGCGAAGTAATCCTCAGGGCCTGGAACGAGAAAAGAAATGCCAAATATTAGAAGGTGAAGAACGTCTCAGGGGCAAAAAGGAGAAGACATTACCAGTAGTTCTTCGATGAGGCTGTCCTCAGAGAAGTCATGGTGAGGAGAAACCCAAGAAGTGGCCGAAGCAATCCTCAGGGCCTGGAATGAGAAAGAAAACACCAAATGTTAGAAGATGAAGCACTTCTCAGGGGCAACAAGATGAAAACAATACCAATGTTCTGCAATGAAGCTGTCCTCAGGGAAAACATGGTGAGGAGAACCCCACAATAAGGGGACGATGCAGAATTCCTCAGGGCTGCAGTGAAGAAAACACTAAAAGATGCACGATGTAGAACTCCTCAGGTGCAACAAGGAGAAGAAACACAGATAAAGCTACACAATGAAGCTCTCCTCAGGGGATTCCTGGTTTGCAGAACTCAAGCACGTGGACGAGGCCGAATTCCTCATGAGACACATTGAAGCGAGCCCCAAAACCTGCATGATGAAGCACTCCTCAGGGCCTGCAACGAGAAAGAAAACACCAAATATTAGAAGATGAACCACTTCTCAGGGACAACGAGGTGAAAACAATACCAAGAGTTGTAGGATGAAGCTGTCCTCAGGGAAACCATACTGAAGAGGATCCCAAAGGTTGGACAATGCAGAATCCTCAGGGTCGCAGCGAAGAAAACAACAGAAGCTGCACGCTGAAGCAATCCTCAGGGCCTGCAACGAGAACAAAAACACCAGAAGATAGAAAATGAAGCACTTCTCAGGGGCAACAAGATGAAAAAAGTAACAACGGTTCTGCGATGAGGCTGTCCTCAGAGAAAACATGGTGAGGAGAACCCCAAGAACTGGACGAAGCAATCCTCAGGACCTGGAACGAGAAAAGAAACGCCAAATGTTAGAAGATGAAGCACGTCTCAGGGGCAACAAGATGAAAACAATACCAATGGTTCTGCGATGAAGCTGTCCTCAGGGAAAACATGGTGAGGAGGATCCGAAAGGTTGGACAATGCAGAATCCTCAGGGTAGCAGCGAAGAAAACACCAGAAGCTGCACGCTGAAGTAACCCTCAGGGCCTGCAACGAGAAAAGAAACACCAAATCTTGGAAGATGAAGCACTTCTCAGGGGCAACAAGATGAAAAGAGTACCAATGGTTCTACGATGAAGCTGTCCTCGCAGAAATCATGGTGAGGAGAATCCCAAGATGTGGCCAAAGAAATCCTCAGGGCCTGCAACGAGAAAAGAAACGCCAAATGTTAGAAGATGAAGCACGTCTCAGGGGCAACAAGATGAAAACAATACCAATGGTTCTGCGATGAAGCTGTCCTCAGGGAAAACATGGTGAGAAAAACCCAAGAAATGGCGAAGCAATCCTCAGGGCCTGCAACGAGAAAAGAAACACCAAATCTTGGAAGATGAAGCACTTCTCAGGGGCAACAAGATGAAAACAGTACCAGTAGTTCTGCGATGAGGCTGTCCTCAGAGAAATCATGGTGAGGAGAACCCCAAGAAGTGGCCGAAGCAATCCTCAGGGCCTGCAACGAGAAAGAAAACACCAGAAGTTAGAAAATGAAGCACTTCTCAGGGACAACAAGGTGAAAACAATACCAAGAGTTGTAGGATGAAGCTGTCCTCAGGGAAACCATGGTGAGGAGAACCCCAAGAACTGTACAAAGCAATCCTAAGGGCCTGGAATGAGAAAGAAAACACCAAATGTTAGAAGATGAAGCACTTCTCAGGGGCAACAAGATGAAAACAATACCAATGGTTCTGCGATGAAGCTGTCCTCAGGGAAAACATGGTGAGGAGGATCCCAAAGGTTGGACAATGCAGAATCCTCAGGGTCGCAGCGAAGAAAACACCAGAAGTTGCACGCTGAAGCAATCCTCAGGGCCTGGAATGAGAAAAAAACACCAAATGTTAGAAGATGAAGCACTTCTCAGGGGCTCTAACACGAAAACTGTACCAATGGTTCTGCGATGAGGCTGTCCTCAGAGAAAACATGGTGAGGAGAACCCCAAGAACTGGCCGAAGCAATCCTCAGGACCTGGAACGAGTAAAGAAACGCCAAATGTTAGAAGATGAAGCACTTCTCAGGGGCAACAAGATGAAAACAATACCAATGGTTCTGCGATGAAGCTGTCCTCAGGGAAAACGTGGTGTGGTGAACCCAAAAAGTTGGACAATGCAGAAGCGCTCCTCAAGTCGCAGTGAAGAAAAAAACAAAGCTGCTCAATAAATCACTAATCTGAGACTGCAGTGCAGCAACACCAAAAGCTGAACAAAGAGGCTCACCTCATGGGAAACGTGCTGAAGAAAACCCCAAAACCTGCACAATGAAGCACTCCTAAGGGTCTGGAATGAGAAAAAACACCAACTATTGGAAGATGAAGCACTTCTCAGGGGCAACAAGATGAAAACAGTAACAATGGTTCTGCGATGAAACTGTCCTCGCAGAAATCATGGTGAGGAGAATCCCGAGAAGTGGACGAAGAAATCCTCAGGGCCTGGAATGAGAAAGAAAACACCAAATGTTAGAAGATGAAGCACTTCTCAGGGACAACAACACGAAAACTGTACCAATGGTTCTGCGATGAGGCTGTCCTCAGGGAAAACATGGTGAGGAGGACCCCAAAGGTTGGACAATGCAGAATCCTCAGGGTCGCAGCGAAGAAAACACCAGAAGCTGCACGCTGAAGCAATCCTCAGGGCCTGGAATGAGAAAAAAACACCAAATGTTAGAAGATGAAGCACTTCTCAGGAGCAACAACACGAAAACTGTACCAATGGTTCTGCGATGAGGCTGTCCTCAGAGAAAACATGGTGAGGAGAACCCCAAGAAGTGGCCGAAGCAATCCTCAGGACCTGGAACGAGAAAAGAAACGCCAAATGTTAGAAGATGAAGCACTTCTCAGGGGCAACAAGATGAAAACAATACCAATGGTTCTGCGATGAAGCTGTCCTCAGGGAAAACATGGTGAGGAGGATCCCAAAGGTTGGACAATGCAGAATCCTCAGGGTCGCAGCGAAGAAAACACCAGAAGCTGCACGCTGAAGCAATCCTCAGGGCCTGGAATGAGAAAAAAACACCAAATGTTAGAAGATGAAGCACTTCTCAGGAGCAACAACACGAAAACTGTACCAATGGTTCTGCGATGAGGCTGTCCTCAGAGAAAACATGGTGAGGAGAAACCCAAGAACTGGACGAAGCAATCCTCAGGACCTGGAACGAGAAAAGAAACGCCAAATGTTAGAAGATGAAGCACTTCTCAGGGGCAACAAGATGAAAACAATACCAATGGCTCTGCGATGAAGCTGTCCTCAGGGAAAACGTGGTGTGGTGAACCCAAAAAGTTGGACAATGCAGAAGCGCTCCTCAAGTCGCAGTGAAGAAAAAAACAAAGCTGCTCAATAAATCACTAATCTGAGACTGCAGTGCAGCAACACCAAAAGCTGAATAAAGAGGCTCACCTCATGGGAAACGTGCTGAAGAAAACCCCAATACCTGCACAGTGACGCAGTCCTCAGGACCTGGAATGAGAAAAAACACCAAATATTGGAAGATGAAGCACTTCTCAGGGGCAACAAGATGAAAACAGTACCAATGGCTCTACAATGAAGCTGTCCTCGCAGAAATCATGGTGAGGAGAACCCCAAGAACTGGACAAAGCAATCCTAAGGGCCTGGAATGAGAAAGAAAACACCAAATGTTAGAAGATGAAGCACTTCTCAGGGGCAACAAGATGAAAACTATACCAATGGTTCTGCGATGAAGCTGTCCTCAGGGAAAACATGGTGAGGAGGATCCCAAAGGTTGGACAATGCAGAATCCTCAGGGTCGCAGCGAAGAAAACACCAAAGCTGCACGCTGAAGCAATCCTCAGGGCCTGGAATGAGAAAAAAACACCAAATGTTAGAAGATGAAGCACTTCTCAGGAGCAACAACACGAAAACTGTACCAATGGTTCTGCGATGAGGCTGTCCTCAGAGAAAACATGGTGAGGAGAACCCCAAGAAGTGGCCGAAGCAATCCTCAGGACCTAGAACTAGAAAAGAAACGCCAAATGTTAGAAGATGAAGCACTTCTCAGGGGCAACAAGATGAAAACAATACCAATGGTTCTGCGATGAAGCTGTCCTCAGGGAAAACATGGTGAGGAGGATCCCAAAGGTTGGACAATGCAGAAGCCTCAGGGTCGCAGCGAAGAAAACACCTGAAGCTGCACGCTGAAGCAATCCTCAGGGCCTGGAATGAGAAAAAAACACCAAATGTTAGAAGATGAAGCACTTCTCAGGAGCAACAACACGAAAACTGTACCAATGGTTCTGCGATGAGGCTGTCCTCAGAGAAAACATGGTGAGGAGAACCCCAAGAAGTGGCCGAAGCAATCCTCAGGACCTAGAACTAGAAAAGAAACGCCAAATGTTAGAAGATGAAGCACTTCTCAGGGGCAACAAGATGAAAACAATACCAGTGGTTCTGCGATGAAACTGTCCTCAGGGAAAACATGGTGAGGAGGATCCCAAAGGTTGGACAATGCAGAAGCCTCAGGGTCGCAGCGAAGAAAACACCTGAAGCTGCACGCTGAAGCAATCCTCAGGGCCTGGAATGAGAAAAAAACACCAAATGTTAGAAGATGAAGCACTTCTCAGGGGCAACAAGATGAAAACAATACCAACGGTTCTGCGATGAAGCTGTCCTCAGGGAAAACGTGGTGTGGTGAACCCAAAAAGTTGGACAATGCAGAAGCGCTCCTCAAGTCGCAGTGAAGAAAAAAACAAAGCTGCTCAATAAATCACTAATCTGACACTGCAGTGCAGCAACACCAAAAGCTGAATAAAGAGGCTCACCTCATGGGAAACGTGCTGAAGAAAACCCCAAAACCTGCACAGTGACGCAGTCCTCAGGACCTGGAATGAGAAAAAACACCAAATATTGGAAGATGAAGCACTTCTCAGGGGCAACAAGATGAAAACAGTACCAATGGCTCTACAATGAAGCTGTCCTCGCAGAAATCATGGTGAGGAGAACCCCAAGAACTGGACAAAGCAATCCTAAGGGCCTGGAATGAGAAAGAAAACACCAAATGTTAGAAGATGAAGCACTTCTCAGGGGCAACAAGATGAAAACTATACCAATGGTTCTGCGATGAAGCTGTCCTCAGGGAAAACATGGTGAGGAGGATCCCAAAGGTTGGACAATGCAGAATCCTCAGGGTCGCAGCGAAGAAAACACCAGAAGCTGCACGCTGAAGCAATCCTCAGGGCCTGGAATGAGAAAAAAACACCAAATGTTAGAAGATGAAGCACTTCTCAGGAGCAACAACACGAAAACTGTACCAATGGTTCTGCGATGAGGCTGTCCTCAGAGAAAACATGGTGAGGAGAACCCCAAGAAGTGGCCGAAGCAATCCTCAGGACCTAGAACTAGAAAAGAAACGCCAAATGTTAGAAGATGAAGCACTTCTCAGGGGCAACAAGATGAAAACAATACCAATGGTTCTGCGATGAAGCTGTCCTCAGGGAAAACATGGTGAGGAGGATCCCAAAGGTTGGACAATGCAGAATCCTCAGGGTCGCAGCGAAGAAAACACCTGAAGCTGCACGCTGAAGCAATCCTCAGGGCCTGGAATGAGAAAAAAACACCAAATGTTAGAAGATGAAGCACTTCTCAGGAGCAACAACACGAAAACTGTACCAATGGTTCTGCGATGAGGCTGTCACAGAGAAAACATGGTGAGGAGAACCCCAAGAAGTGGCCGAAGCAATCCTCAGGACCTGGAACGAGAAAAGAAACGCCAAATGTTAGAAGATGAAGCACTTCTCAGGGGCAACAAGATGAAAACAATACTAATGGTTATACGATGAGGCTTTCCTCAGAGAAAATATGGTGAGGAGAACCCCAAGAACTGGCCGAAGCAATCCTCAGGTCCTGGAATGAGAAAGAAAACACCAAATGTTAGAAGATGAAGCACTTCTCAGGGGCAACAAGATGAAAACAATACCAACGGTTCTGCGATGAAGCTGTCCTCAGAGAAATCATGGTGAGGAGAACCCCTAGAACTGGACGAAGCAATCCTAAGGGCCTGGAATGAGAAAGAAAACACCAAATGTTAGAAGATGAAGCACTTCTCAGGGGCAACAAGATGAAAACAATACCAACGGTTCTGCGATGAAGCTGTCCTCAGAGAAACCATGGTGAGGAGAACCCCAAGAACTGTACAAAGCAATCCTAAGGGCCTGGAATGAGAAAGAAAACACCAAATGTTAGAAGATGAAGCACTTCTCAGGGGCAACAACACGAAAACTGTACCAATGGTTCTGCGATGAAGCTGTCCTCAGAGAAATCATGGTGAGGAAGATCCCAAAGGTTGGACAATGCAGAATCCTCAGGGTCGCAGCGAAGAAAACACCAGAAGATGCACGCTGAAGCAATCCTCAGGGCCTGGAATGAGAAAGAAAACACCAAATGTTAGAAGATGAAGCACTTCTCAGGGGCAACAAGATGAAAACAATACCAATGGTTCTGCGATGAAGCTGTCCTCAGAGAAATCATGGTGAGGAAGATCTCAAAGGTTGGACAATGCAGAATCCTCAGGGTCGCAGCGAAGAAAACACCAGAAGCTGCACGCTGAAGCAATCTTCAGGGCCTGGAATGAGAAAAAAACACCAAATGTTAGAAGATGAAGCACTTCTCAGGAGCAACAACATGAAAACAATACCAACAGTTCTGCGATGAGGCTGTCCTCAGAGAAAACGTGGTGAGGAGAACCCAAAGAACTGGACGAAGCAATCCTAAGGGCCTGGAATAAGAAAGAAAACACCAAATGTTAGAAGATGAAGCACTTCTCAGGGGAAACAAGATGAAAACAATACCAAAGGTTCTGCGATGAAGCTGTCCTCAGGGAAAACATGGTGAGGAGGATCCCAAAGGTTGGACAATTTACAAACCTCAGGGTCACAGCGAAGAAAACACCAGAAGCTGCACGCTGAAGCAATCCTCAGGGCCTGGAAAGAGAAAAAAACACCAAATGTTAGAAGATGAAGCACTTCTCAGGAGCAACAAGATGAAAACAATACCAACAGTTCTGCGATGAAGCTGTCCTCAGGGAAAACGTTGTCTGGTGTACCCAAAAAATTTGACAATGCAGAAGCGCTCCTCAAGTCGCAGTGAAGAAAAAAACAAAGCTGCTCAATAAATCACTAATCTGACACTGCAGTGCAGAAACACCAAAAGCTGAACAAAGAGGCTCACCTCATGGGAAACGTGCTGAAGAAAACCCCAAATCCTGCACAATCAAGCAATCCTCAGGGCCTGGAATGAGATAAAACACCAAATATTGGAAGATGAAGCACTTCTCAGGGGCAACAAGATGAAAACAGTACCAATGGCTCTACAATGAAGCTGTCCTCGCAGAAATCATGGTGAGGAGAACCCCAAGAACTGGACGAAGCAATCCTCAGGGCCTGGAACGAGAAAATAAATGCAAAATGTTGGAAGATGAAGCACTTCTCAGGGGCAACAAGATGAAAACAATACAAATGGTTCTACGATGAGGCTGTCCTCAGAGAAAACATGGTGAGGAGAACCCCAAGAACTGGCCGAAGCAATCCTCAGGGCCTGGAATGAGAAAAAAAACACCAAATGTTAGAAGATGAAGCACTTCTCAGGAGCAACAACACGAAAACTGTACCAATGGTTCTGCGATGAGGCTGTCCTCAGAGAAAACATGGTGAGGAGAACCCCAAGAACTGGACGAAGCAATCCTCAGGACCTATAACTAGAAAAGAAACGCCAAATGTTAGAAGATGAAGCACTTCTCAGGGGCAACAAGATGAAAACAATACCAATGGTTCTGCGATGAAGCTGTCCTCAGGGAAAACATGGTGAGGAGGATCCCAAAGGTTGGACAATGCAGAAGCCTCAGGGTCGCAGCGAAGAAAACACCTGAAGCTGCACGCTGAAGCAATCCTCAGGGCCTGGAATGAGAAAAAAACACCAAATGTTAGAAGATGAAGCACTTCTCAGGGGCAACAAGATGAAAACAATACCAACAGTTCTGCGATGAAGCTGTCCTCAGGGAAAACGTGGTGTGGTGAACCCAAAAAGTTGGACAATGCAGAAGCGCTCCTCAAGTCGCAGTGAAGAAAAAAACAAAGCTGCTCAATAAATCACTAATCTGAGACTGCAGTGCAGCAACACCAAAAGCTGAATAAAGAGGCTCACCTCATGGGAAACGTGCTGAAGAAAACCCCAAAACCTGCACAGTGACGCAGTCCTCAGGACCTGGAATGAGAAAAAACACCAAATATTGGAAGATGAAGCACTTCTCAGGGGCAACAAGATGAAAACAGTACCAATGGCTCTACAATGAAGCTGTCCTCGCAGAAATCATGGTGAGGAGAACCCCAAGAACTGGACAAAGCAATCCTAAGGGCCTGGAATGAGAAAGAAAACACCAAATGTTAGAAGATGAAGCACTTCTCAGGGGCAACAAGATGAAAACAATACCAGTGGTTCTGCGATGTGGCTGTCCTCAGGGAAAACATGGTGAGGAGGATCCCAAAGGTTGGACAATGCAGAATCCTCAGGGTCGCAGCGAAGAAAACACCTGAAGCTGCACGCTGAAGCAATCCTCAGGGCCTGGAATGAGAAAAAAACACCAAATGTTAGAAGATGAAGCACTTCTCAGGAGCAACAACACGAAAACTGTACCAATGGTTCTGCGATGAGGCTGTCCTCAGAGAAAACATGGTGAGGAGAACCCCAAGAAGTGGCCGAAGCAATCCTCAGGACCTAGAACTAGAAAAGAAACGCCAAATGTTAGAAGATGAAGCACTTCTCAGGGGCAACAAGATGAAAACAATACCAATGGTTCTGCGATGAAGCTGTCCTCAGGGAAAACATGGTGAGGAGGATCCCAAAGGTTGGACAATGCAGAAGCCTCAGGGTCGCAGCGAAGAAAACACCTGAAGCTGCACGCTGAAGCAATCCTCAGGGCCTGGAATGAGAAAAAAACACCAAATGTTAGAAGATGAAGCACTTCTCAGGAGCAACAACACGAAAACTGTACCAATGGTTCTGCGATGAGGCTGTCCTCAGAGAAAACATGGTGAGGAGAACCCCAAGAAGTGGCCGAAGCAATCCTCAGGACCTGGAACGAGAAAAGAAACGCCAAATGTTAGAAGATGAAGCACTTCTAAGGGGCAACAAGATGAAAACAATACTAATGGTTATACGATGAGGCTTTCCTCAGAGAAAATATGGTGAGGAGAACCCCAAGAACTGGCCGAAGCAATCCTCAGGTCCTGGAATGAGAAAGAAAACACCAAATGTTAGAAGATGAAGCACTTCTCAGGGGCAACAAGATGAAAACAATACCAACGGTTCTGCGATGAAGCTGTCCTCAGAGAAATCATGGTGAGGAGAACCCCTAGAACTGGACGAAGCAATCCTAAGGGCCTGGAATGAGAAAGAAAACACCAAATGTTAGAAGATGAAGCACTTCTCAGGGGCAACAAGATGAAAACAATACCAACGGTTCTGCGATGAAGCTGTCCTCAGAGAAACCATGGTGAGGAGAACCCCAAGAACTGTACAAAGCAATCCTAAGGGCCTGGAATGAGAAAGAAAACACCAAATGTTAGAAGATGAAGCACTTCTCAGGGGCAACAACACGAAAACTGTACCAATGGTTCTGCGATGAAGCTGTCCTCAGAGAAATCATGGTGAGGAAGATCCCAAAGGTTGGACAATGCAGAATCCTCAGGGTCGCAGCGAAGAAAACACCAGAAGATGCACGCTGAAGCAATCCTCAGGGCCTGGAATGAGAAAGAAAACACCAAATGTTAGAAGATGAAGCACTTCTCAGGGGCAACAAGATGAAAACAATACCAATGGTTCTGCGATGAAGCTGTCCTCAGAGAAATCATGGTGAGGAAGATCTCAAAGGTTGGACAATGCAGAATCCTCAGGGTCGCAGCGAAGAAAACACCAGAAGCTGCACGCTGAAGCAATCTTCAGGGCCTGGAATGAGAAAAAAACACCAAATGTTAGAAGATGAAGCACTTCTCAGGAGCAACAACATGAAAACAATACCAACAGTTCTGCGATGAGGCTGTCCTCAGAGAAAACGTGGTGAGGAGAACCCAAAGAACTGGACGAAGCAATCCTAAGGGCCTGGAATAAGAAAGAAAACACCAAATGTTAGAAGATGAAGCACTTCTCAGGGGAAACAAGATGAAAACAATACCAAAGGTTCTGCGATGAAGCTGTCCTCAGGGAAAACATGGTGAGGAGGATCCCAAAGGTTGGACAATTTACAAACCTCAGGGTCACAGCGAAGAAAACACCAGAAGCTGCACGCTGAAGCAATCCTCAGGGCCTGGAAAGAGAAAAAAACACCAAATGTTAGAAGATGAAGCACTTCTCAGGAGCAACAAGATGAAAACAATACCAACAGTTCTGCGATGAAGCTGTCCTCAGGGAAAACGTTGTCTGGTGTACCCAAAAAATTTGACAATGCAGAAGCGCTCCTCAAGTCGCAGTGAAGAAAAAAACAAAGCTGCTCAATAAATCACTAATCTGACACTGCAGTGCAGAAACACCAAAAGCTGAACAAAGAGGCTCACCTCATGGGAAACGTGCTGAAGAAAACCCCAAATCCTGCACAATGAAGCAATCCTCAGGGCCTGGAATGAGATAAAACACCAAATATTGGAAGATGAAGCACTTCTCAGGGGCAACAAGATGAAAACAGTACCAATGGCTCTACAATGAAGCTGTCCTCGCAGAAATCATGGTGAGGAGAACCCCAAGAACTGGACAAAGCAATCCTAAGGGCCTGGAATGAGAAAGAAAACACCAAATGTTAGAAGATGAAGCACTTCTCAGGGGCAACAAGATGAAAACTATACCAATGGTTCTGCGATGAAGCTGTCCTCAGGGAAAACATGGTGAGGAGGATCCCAAAGGTTGGACAATGCAGAATCCTCAGGGTCGCAGCGAAGAAAACACCAGAAGCTGCACGCTGAAGCAATCCTCAGGGCCTGGAATGAGAAAAAAACACCAAATGTTAGAAGATGAAGCACTTCTCAGGAGCAACAACACGAAAACTGTACCAATGGTTCTGCGATGAGGCTGTCCTCAGAGAAAACATGGTGAGGAGAACCCCAAGAAGTGGCCAAAGCAATCCTCAGGACCTAGAACTAGAAAAGAAACGCCAAATGTTAGAAGATGAAGCACTTCTCAGGAGCAACAACACGAAAACTGTACCAATGGTTCTGCGATGAAGCTGTCCTCAGAGAAATCATGGTGAGGAAGATCCCAAAGGTTGGACAATGCAGAATCCTCAGGGTCGCAGCGAAGAAAATACCAGAAGATGCACGCTGAAGCAATCCTCAGGGCCTGGAATGAGAAACAAACACCAAATGTTAGAAGATGAAGCACTTCTCAGGGGCAACAACACGAAAACTGTACCAATGGTTCTGCGATGAGGCTGTCCTCAGAGAAAACATGGTGAGGAGAACCCCAAGAAGTGGCCGAAGCAATCCTCAGGACCTGGAACGAGAAAAGAAACGCCAAATGTTAGAAGATGAAGCACTTCTCAGGGGCAAAATGATGAAAACAATACCAATGGTTCTGCAATGAAGCTGTCCTCAGAGAAATCATGCTGAGAAGAACCCCAAGAAGTTGCCGAAGCAATACTCAGGACCTGGAATGAGAAAGAAAACACCAAATGTTAGAAGATGAAGCACTTCTCAGGGGCAACAAGATGAAAACAATACCAATGGTTCTGCGATGATGCTGTCCTCAGAGAAATCATGGTGAGGAAGATCCCAAAGATTGGACAATGCAGAATCCTCAAAGTCGCAGCGAAGAAAACACCAGAAGCTGCACGCTGAAGCAATCCTCAGGGCCTGGAATGAGAAAAAAACACCAAATGTTAGAAGATGAAGTATTTCTCAAGTGCAACAAGATGAAAACTGTACCAATGGTTCCGCGATGAGGCTGTCCTCAGAGAAAACATGGTGAGGAGAACCCCAAGAACTGGACGAAGCAATCCTAAGGGCCTGGAATAAGAAAGAAAACACCAAATGTTAGAAGATGAAGCACTTCTCAGGGGAAACAAGATGAAAACAATACCAATTGTTCTGCGATGAAGCTGTCCTCAGGGAAAACATGGTGAGGAGGATCCCAAAGGTTGGACAATGCAGAATCATCAGGGTCGCAGCGAAGAAAACACCAGAAGCTGCACGCTGAAGCAATCCTCAGGGCCTGCAACGAGAAAAAAACACCAAATGTTAGAAGATGAAGCACTTCTCAGGAGCAACAAGATGAAAACAATACCAACAGTTCTGCGATGAAGCTGTCCTCAGGGAAAACGTGGTGTGGTGAACCCAAAAAGTTGGACAATGCAGAAGCGCTCCTCAAGTCGCAGTGAAGAAAAAAACAAAGCTGCTCAATAAATCACTAATCTGACACTGCAGTGCAGCAACACCAAAAGCTGAATAAAGAGGCTCACCTCATGGGAAACGTGCTGAAGAAAACCCCAAAACCTGCACAGTGACGCAGTCCTCAGGGCCTGGAATGAGAAAAAACACCAAATATTGGAAGATGAAGCACTTCTCAGGGACAACAAAATGAAAACAATACAAATGCTTCTGCGATGAAACTGTCCTCGCAGAAATCATGGTGAGGAGAATCCCGAGAAGTGGACGAAGAAATCCTCAGGGCCTGGAATGAGAAAGAAAACACCAAATGTTAGAAGATGAAGCACTTCTCAGGAGCAACAAGATGAAAACAATACCAACAGTTCTGCGATGAAGCTGTCCTCAGAGAAAACATGGTGAGGAGAACCCCAAGAACTGGCCGAAGCAATCCTCAGGACCTGGAACGAGAAAAGAAACGCCAAATGTTAGAAGATGAAGCACTTCTCAGGGGCAACAAGATGAAAATAATACCAGTGGTTCCGCGATGAAGCTGTCCTCAGAGAAATCATGCTGAGAAGAACCCCAAGAAATGACCGAAGCAATCCTCAGGGCCTGGAATGAGAAAGAAAACACCAAATGTTAGAAGATGAAGCAGTTCTCAGGGGCAACAAGATGAAAACAATACCAACGGTTCTGCGATGAAGCTGTCCTCAGAGAAATCATGGTGAGGAGAACCCCAAGAACTGGACAAAGCAATCCTAAGGGCCTGGAATGAGAAAGAAAACACCAAATGTTAGAAGATGAAGCACTTCTCAGGGGCAACAAGATGAAAACAATACCAACGGTTCTGCGATGAAGCTGTCCTCAGAGAAATCACGGTGAGGAGAACCCCAAGAACTGGATGAAGCAATCCTAAGGGCCTGGAATGAGAAAGAAAACACCAAATGTTAGAAGATGAAGCACTTCTCAGGGGCAACAAGATGAAAACAATACCAACAGTTGTACGATGAAGCTCTCCTCAGGGAAAACATGCTGAGGAGGATCCCAAAGGTTAGACAATGCAGAATCCTCAGGGTCGCAGCGAAGAAAACACCAGAAGCTGCACGCTGAAGCAATCCTCAGGGCCTGGAATGAGAAAAAAACACCAAATGTTAGAAGATGAAGCACTTCTCAGGGGCAACAACACGAAAACTGTACCAATGGTTCTGCGATGAGGCTGTCCTCAGAGAAAACATGGTGAGGAGAACCCCAAGAAGTGGCCGAAGCAATCCTCAGGACCTGGAACGTGAAAAGAAACGCCAAATGTTAGAAGATGAAGCACTTCTCAGGGGCAAAATGATGAAAACAATACCAACGGTTCTGCAATGAAGCTGTCCTCAGAGAAATCATGCTGAGAAGAACCCCAAGAAGTTGCTGAAGCAATACTCAGGACCTGGAATGAGAAAGAAAACACCAAATGTTAGAAGATGAAGCACTTCTCAGGGGCAACAAGATGAAAACAATACCAATGGTTCTGCGATGATGCTGTCCTCAGAGAAATCATGGTGAGGAAGATCCCAAATATTGGACAATGCAGAATCCTCAGGGTCGCAGCGAAGAAAACACCAGAAGCTGCACGCTGAAGCAATCCTCAGGGCCTGCAACGAGAAAAAAACACCAAATGTTAGAAGATGAAGCATTTCTCAAGTGCAACAAGATGAAAACTGTACCAATGGTTCCGCGATGAGGCTGTCCTCAGAGAAAACATGGTGAGGAGAACCCCAAGAACTGGACGAAGCAATCCTAAGGGCCTGGAATAAGAAAGAAAACACCAAATGTTAGAAGATGAAGCACTTCTCAGGGGAAACAAGATGAAAACAATACCAATTGTTCTGCGATGAAGCTGTCCTCAGGGAAAACATGGTGAGGAGGATCCCAAAGGCTGGACAATGCAGAATCCTCAGGGTCGCAGCGAAGAAAACACCAGAAGCTGCACGCTGAAGCAATCCTCAGGGCCTGGAATGAGAAAAAAACACCAAATGTTAGAAGATGAAGCACTTCTCAGGGGCAACAAGATGAAAACAATACCAACGGTTATGCGATGAAGCTGTCCTCAGGGAAAACGTGGTGTGGTGAACCCAAAAAGTGGGACAATGCAGAAGCGCTCCTCAAGTCGCAGTGAAGAAAAAAACAAAGCTGCTCAATAAATCACTAATCTGAGACTGCAGTGCAGAAACACCAAAAGCTGAATAAAGAGGCTCACCTCATGGGAAACGTGCTGAAGAAAACCCCAAAACCTGCACAGTGACACAGTCCTCAGGGCCTGGAATGAGAAAAAACACCAAATATTGGAAGATGAAGCACTTCTCAGGGGCAACAAGATGAAAACAGTACCAATGGCTCTACAATGAAGCTGTCCTCAGAGAAATCATGGTGAGGAGAACCTCAAGAACTGGACGAAGCAATCCTCAGTGCCTGGAATGAGAAAGAAAACACCAAATGTTAGAAGATGAAGCACTTCTCAGGGGAAACAAGATGAAAACAATACCAACGGTTCTGCGATGAAGCTGTCCTCAGGGAAAACATGGTGAGGAGGATCCCAAAGGTTGGACAATGCAGAATCCTCAGGGTCGCAGCGAAGAAAACACCTGAAGCTGCACGCTGAAGCAATCCTCAGGGCCTGGAATGAGAAAAAAACACCAAATGTTAGAAGATGAAGCACTTCTCAGGAGCAACAAGATGAAAACAATACCAACGGTTCTGCGATGAAGCTGTCCTCAGGGAAAACGTGGTGTGGTGAACCCAAAAAGTTGGACAATGCAGAAGCGCTCCTCAAGTCGCAGTGAAGAAAAAAACAAAGCTGCTCAATAAATCACTAATCTGACACTGCAGTGCAGCAACACCAAAAGCTGAATAAAGAGGCTCACCTCATGGGAAACGTGCTGAAGAAAACCCCAAAACCTGCACAGTGACGCACTCCTTAGGGCCTGGAATGAGAAAAAACACAAAATATTGGAAGATGAAGCACTTCTCAGGGGCAACAAGATGAAAACAGTACCAATGGTTCTACGATGAAGCTGTCCTCGCAGAAATCATGGTGAGGAGAATCCCAAGAACTGGACGAAGAAATCCTCAGGGCCTGCAACGAGAAAAGAAACGCCAAATGTTAGAAGATAAAGCACGTCTCAGGGGCAACAAGATGAAAACAATACCAATGGTCCTGCGATGAAGCTGTCCTCAGGGAAAACATGGTGAGGAGGACCCCAAGGTTCGACAATGCAGAATCCTCAGGGTGGCAACGGAGAAAACACCAAAAGCAGCATGCTGAAGCAATCCTCAGGGCCTGCAACGAGAACAAAAAAAACAAATGTTAGAAGATGAAGCACTTCTCAGGGGCAACAAAATGAAAACAGTAACAATGGTTCTGCGATGAAACTGTCCTCGCAGAAATCATGGTGAGGAGAATCCCGATAAGTGGACGAAGAAATCCTCAGGGCCTGGAATGAGAAAGAAAACACCAAATGTTAGAAGATGAAGCACTTCTCAGGGGAAACAAGATGAAAACAATACCAACAGTTCTGCGATGATGCTGTCCTCAGAGAAATCATGGTGAGGAAGATCCCAAATATTGGACAATGCAGAATCCTCAGGGTCGCAGCGAAGAAAACACCAGAAGCTGCACGCTGAAGCAAACCTCAGGGCATGCAATAAGAAAAAAACACCAAATGTTAGAAGATGAAGCATTTCTCAAGTACAACAAGATGAAAACTGTACCAATGGTTCCGCGATGAGGCTGTCCTCAGAGAAAACATGGTGAGGAGAACCCCAAGAACTGGACGAAGCAATCCTAAGGGCCTGGAATAAGAAAGAAAACACCAAATGTTAGAAGATGAAGCACTTCTCAGGAGCAACAAGATGAAAACAATACCAACGGTTCTGCGATGAAGCTGTCCTCAGGGAAAACGTGGTGTGGTGAACCCAAAAAGTTGGACAATGCAGAAGCGCTCCTCAAGTCGCAGTGAAGAAAAAAACAAAGCTGCTCAATAAATCACTAATCTGACACTGCAGTGCAGCAACACCAAAAGCTGAATAAAGAGGCTCACCTCATGGGAAACGTGCTGAAGAAAACCCCAAAACCTGCACAGTGACGTAGTCCTCAGGGCCTGGAATGAGAAAAAACACCAAATATTGGAAGATGAAGCACTTCTCAGGGGCAACAAGATGAAAACAGTACCAATGGCTCTACAATGAAGCTGTCCTCGCAGAAATCATGGTGAGGAGAACCCCAAGAAGTGGCCGAAGCAATCCTCAGGGCCTGGAATTAGAAAGAAAACACCAAATGTTAGAAGATGAAGCACTTCTCAGGGGCAACAAGATGAAAACAATACCAATGGTTCTGCGATGAAGCTGTCCACAGAGAAATCATGGTGAGGAAGATCCTAAAGATTGGACAATGCAGAATCCTCAGGATCGCAGCGAAGAAAACACCAGAAGCTGGGCGCTGTAGCAATCCTAAGGGCCTGCAACGAGAAAAAAACACCAAATGTTAGAAGATGAAGCATTTCTCAAGTACAACAAGATGAAAACAATACCAACGGTTCTGCGATGAAGCTGTCCTCAGAGAAAACATGGTGAGGAGAACCCCAAGAACTGGCCGAAGCAATCCTCAGGGCCTGGAATGAGAAAGAAAACACCAAATGTTAGAAGATGAAGCACTTCTCAGGGGCAACAAGATGAAAACAAGACCAACGGTTCTGCGATGAAGCTGTCCTCAGGGAAAACATGGTGAGGAGGATCCGAAAGGTTGGACAATGCAGAATCCTCAGGGTCGCAGCGAAGAAAACACCAGAAGCTGCACGCTGAAGCAATCCTCAGGGCCTGGAATGAGAAAAAAACACCAAATGTTAGAAGATGAAGCACTTCTCAGGAGCAACAAGATGAAAACAATACCAACGGTTCTGCGATGAAGCTGTCCTCAGGGAAAACGTGGTGTTGTGAACCCAAAAAGTTGGACAATGCAGAAGCGCTCCTCAAGTCGCAGTGAAGAAAAAAACAAAGCTGCTCAATAAATCACTAATCTGACACTGCAGTGCAGCAACACCAAAAGCTGAATAAAGAGGCTCACCTCATGGGAAACGTGCTGAAGAAAACCCCAAAACCTTCACAGTGACGCAGTCCTCAGGGCCTGGAATGAGAAAAAACACCAAATATTGGAAGATGAAGCACTTCTCAGGGGCAACAAGATGAAAACAGTACCAATGGCTCTACAATGAAGCTGTCCTCGCAATAATCATACTGAGGAGAACCCCAAGAACTGGACGACGCAATCCTCAGGGCCTGGAATGAGAAAGAAAACACCAAATGTTAGAAGATGAAGCACTTCTCAGGGACAACAAGATGAAAACTGTACCAATGGTTCTGCGATGAGGCTGTCCTCAGGGAAAACATGGTGAGGAGGATCCCAAAGGTTGGACAATGCAGAATCCTCAGGGTCACAGTGAAGAAAAGTACAGAAGCTGCACGCTGAAGCAATCCTCAGGGCCTGCAAGGAGAAAAGAAACACCTAATGTTAGAAGATGAAGCACTTCTCAGGGGCAACAAGATGAAAAAAATACCAATGATTCTGCGATGAAACTGTCCTCACAGAAATCATGCTGAGGAGAACCCCACAAGAACGGGACGATGCAGAATCCTTAGGGTCGCAGCGAAGAAAACACCAGAAGCTGCACGCTGAAGCAATCCTCAAAACCTGCAACGAGAAAAGAAACACGAAAAGTTAGAAGATGAAGCAATTCTCAGGGGAAACAAGATGAAAACAACACCAACAGTTCTACAATGAAGGTGTCCTCAGAGAAAACATGGTGAGGAGGATCCCAAAGTTTGGACAACGCAGAATCCTCAGGGTCGCAGCGAAGAAAACACTAGAAGCTGCACGCTGAACCAATCCTCAGGGCCTTGAATGAGAAAGAAAACGAGAAATATTGGAAGATGAAGCACTTCTCAGGGACAACAAGATGAAAACAATACCAATGGTTCTGCGATGAAGCTGTCATCGCAGAAATCATGGTGAGGAGGATCCCAAAGGTTGGACAATGCAGAATCCTCAGGGTCATAACGAAGAAAACACCAGAAGCTGCACACTGAAGCAATCCTCAGGGCCTGCAACGAGAACAAAAACACCAAATGTTAGAAGATGAAGCACTTCTCAGGGGCAAGAAGGTGAAAACAATACCAAGAGTTGTACAATGAAGCTCTCCTCAGGGAAAACATACTGAGGAGGATCCCAAAGGTTGGACAACGCAGAATCCTCTAGAGGATGAAGCGGAGTGGCCCCTAAATGGAACTACTAATTATAACACCATATTACAGTCAATGTTGTTTTTGTGGAAAGAAGGAAAACAGGATGAAATGTTGTATATTGATGTTGTTTCTGCATCTTGGAGGGAAAAGGTACGGAATTAAGTTGGCCCCTGACTGAGCCTTTGATGTCGGCGGTAGAAAAGTAAAGGCTAGAGCAAGATAAAGGAAGTGTTAAAAGGTTTGTTGAAAGTGTTAAAGGTATTCGAAGTTGAATGAGCAGGGAAAGGTGATGTAGGCGTTATCTAAGTCTAGAAGTTTTGTTATATTTGCATATTTGCTGTGGTGTTTGTTCAGGTTCCCAAGCATCGGGGAGGGGGGAACAGCCTGCTCCACCAGGGGCCTCTCCAGCGGCCGCAGGGGGGCTTCGGCTCCAGCGCCTGGAGCGCCTCCTCCCCCTCCTTCTGCACTGACTTTGGTGTCTGCGGGGGGGTTTCTCGCTCTCCCAACTGCTGTTGAGCAGCAGGTTTTTGTTTGTTTCTTTGTTTGTTTGTTTTCATGGATGTGCTCTCACAGAGGCACGGACTGTGTTGCTATGGCTTGGCTCTGGGCAGCAGTGCGCCCCTTTAGGGCCAGATGAAATTGTCCCTTATCTGCCACGGGGAGGTTTCTGTTGTTTTTTTTTCACGGGGGCTGCCACTGCAGTTTCCCACCCCTACACCCCTCACACCCCCCGAACCTTGCCATCGAACCCAATACACTGGGGCAGCTAAGTCATTACTGACTTGTAAAGTATCGGGGATTAAATTAACTAATGAAACCCTAAATGTGATGGGGGTAGAAGGGACTGGGATAACAGTGCCACTTTGGGGGGATACCAAGCTGATCACTGGGCAATTATTGTATGTATCCAAGGCAGAGACTAACTTGTTGGGAAGGGATGTGATGATTAAATTGGGCATTCAACTAGTAAATTGTTAGACTGGAATAACAGTGTTATTAATGGAGTGCTCTCAGGCCCTGAGAGCAAACATACATGTATATTCACCTCTGACTGCAAAGACCCTGAAATGGGGGCGGAAGCAACAATATAGGTGGACAATTTTACCTCAGGGGCTTACAGGGCCACCTATCTATTTGGGTAAATTCCAAAAAAGATTTTGGAGCAATTACAACCTCCCAAGGAGGTATGAATGTTACAAATATGTGGATCATTTTAAGGAAAATCGATACTCCCTGATGAGAGAGAAATGCTGAACAAAGTGATAATGAGGCAAATATTAACTGTTTTACATCAGAAGAGTCATTGGGAGGTGCAAGCAATGTGTGATGTTGTTCTAAGAAAGCATGTCTGTGTAGCAATATATACTTTAGGGAAGCACACATGCAGAGGATGTACTACTATATGTCAAAGGGTAAAGAAAAAGGTCTTCTGTAACCTATCTAGAGGGGGACGGGAGCCAGGGCTTTGACCTTTCCAAAGTACACAGGTAGACTTTACTGAGTTACTTGTTTGTCCTAATTGACCACGTGACTGAATGGGTGTAAAGCTTTACTGCAAGGATGAAAGCAGGCCTTAGAGATTGAGTGGGATTTTCATAGCCCCTGGCACCCCTCCTCTTCTGGAAAGGTAGAGCGAATGAATGGTGAAATTAAGAAACAACTAACAAAACTTGTGCTGGAAACTGAGGCTTCTTGGGTAAAATGCTTACCCCTTGCACTGTTAAACATATGGACGCAGCCCAGAACTGATATAGGAATTTCTCCTTTTGAAATGCTATATGGTATGCCCTATGACTTGGAATTGCCACTTGATCACCCTCAATTCTAATTAAGGCTTGGAAAGAGACTTCTTTAACACCACGATGGGGAAGGCCCCTCTGTTGTTTTGCTTACCACAGAAATGGCTATTCGAACTGCGCAGAAAGGATGGACGCATGCCAGCCGTGTGAAAGGACCAGTCCGGGAAGGTAAATGGGAGGCAGCTCCAGGCCCTGACGACTTGAAGCTGACACTAAGACGGACTTGAGAAGTCTGGTATATTATCTGTGTATCGTGGGAAGGGGAGGAGGCCCTGTTTTGAAGGCTCCCTAGTAGGTTCCCCTGAAGAACACTGCTGCTGCCAAGAAGAACCGATACCTTGTAGTTCGCTGCAACCGAACTGACAAGCGAGGCAGAGAAGTGAAAACGGTGGGGGACTGAGGGGCCGACAATTTAGATGGGCTCCAACGACCTCCTACGATACATGGGAGTCAGTAGCATCGTTTTGGTCAGCTATGGGTCTGCTCCTTTTGAATGGAGCTTGATCAGATGGAAGGATCAATTCGTCATCCAGCAAACGACAGCGGGTGCTCCCAGTTTCCGCATCACATTATGTGACCTGGTGTCAGTGCAGCCATGCTTTAACCGATCAGGGTTTTATTTCTGCCCAAGTTCTAACCCGGGAAAGGGATACTGTAATTACCTGAACATGTATTATTGTGCATACTGGGGGTGTGAAACCATTGCTACGGACTGGACACTCGGGGCTGGTCGCAATAAATTCTTACAAGTGGGATATGGGCCGCAAGGTTGTAACTGACAAGTGGATCCCCGTTACAGGTGGCAAGGGCATGGTATAGGGTACACAGGAACCTTCCACGGAAATAAAGAAATTTGCAAGGTTCTATATATAAATATGACAAACTTGGACGATACTAGCTGGGTACTAGGAAAAATGTCAGATTTTACGAACACGGAACAGATAGGGGAGGACTCACACTAATAAAGAAGGAGGATGCTGATAGGCAGTAGGATCAAATGAGGTATTGTCAGAAAGTGTCCAGGAAATCCAGCCTGCGGAAAATACTACAGTGCCAACCCTCGGCAGCCCTACGAGCTCAGGTAAAGCCGAGAATGATAACATAGCTGAGAATAACATATGGGGGGGGGGTTATGAATGCCAGCTACCAATTATTAAACAAAACAAACCCAAATGTAACAAAACACTGTTGATTATGCTTTAGTAGAAGGCCTTCATATTATGATGCTATCGGGAATCCTGGGGAGCCCACCCGCACAAGTGAGAATAGCCCTCTACATTGCAGTTGGGGAAAAGACATAAGGGTAACACTAACACAAGGCACTGGAGGTGGTAGGTGTGTGGGCACGGTTCCTAGTGGGAAGTGTCACCTATGTAATACCATGGAGAATGGAAAACAATCAGCCGAGTGGTTCATCCCAGCCAACAACGCTAGGTGGGTTTGTTCGTCAGTGGGCGAAACTCCTTGTCTATCACTAAAACTCTTTAATGCGTCTCGTGATTTTTGTACACAGGTGATAATTATACCAAGGATTCTATACCACCCTGAGGATTATATGTACACCCAGCACACAGTGGCAAGTCATCATCTGGAAAGACGGGAACCATTCACGGCTCTAGCTTTGGCCACCCGAATAATCCTGGGAGGAGCTGGAGTGGGGACCAGGGTAGCCTCATTGGTTAAACAAAATCTCTATGAAAGTTAATTAAGGGGGCAACTTATAACACGGGGCAACAAGGTGAAAACCATACCGATAGTTGTACGATGAAGCTCTCCTCAGGGAAAACATGGCGGCGAGAAGCCCAAAGGTTGGACGATGCACAGCTCCTCAGGGCCGTGCTGAAGAAACCACGACTAGCTTCGTGACCAACAACTGCTCCTGGCAGAGTGAAGGGACCACCACCAGCTGCCCCCAGGAGCTCTCCTCATGCCCACAGGCAGCCCCCGCCGGCTGCGCCTCGCCTGCGTGCGGCCATGGCCGTTGGGCCGCTGCCCCAGAACCCCCAGCACCGCGGCACCCAGCCCGCCCTGTGACACAGCCGGGCGCCGCCCCATTGGCCGCCTGCCTCGGCGCCTCCGGGCGCAGCCAATGGCGAGGCCGCTGGCGCTTGTTGCTAGGCGGCATGGAGCTGGGGCACCCAATGGGCGCCGGGCGGCCTGGCGCAGCGCCTCGCAGTAGTAATAAGGCCAATCTCCTTCTTCCTCCCCAGTACTCCCCAGCGACACGCAGCTTCTGCCTCAGCTTCTCGCCCCATGGCACCTCCAGGGGTTGTACAGCTCCGCAGAGCTTCCGCCCTGCAACCTGCGGTGTGTGGAGACTTGCGAAGGACCAAGGCCCCACCACGCAGCTCACCCTTAGCTGGCGTCTTCAAACCCAGGGCTTCTGAGCGATCCCAACCAGAGCCAGACAGGCTGCTTCTTCCCACTGGCAGCCTTGACGGTAACCCAAATGATAGAAGACCACGCAAGCATCCTACTGACAAAGGTCTTTCTCCAGCAGGCTGTTAAATAGGCAATAAAGAAAACGTAGAGCTGGGAGGCCTTTTTCGGCTTTGTTTTGTTGTAGTTTCCTTGGGAAATTCAGGGCGCACTCCGTGACAGAAGAGTTTAGGGCAGCAGCATCCCACTGGGAAGACACAAAAGGCACTCGCAAAGTCTTTCCCCTTCTCCTTAACACTGGAGGTGCCTTAAGAGGAGAGCGGTCATGGCTGAGCCCCTCCAGCGAGAGCAAATTGTATGAAATGTTACATGACATTGAAAATTAAGTGAATGACAGGATCATTCCCTCACTGTTTGAACTAAGGAGTTACGTCTCCATTCCTGCCAAAATTGGATTCAGAGAAAGAATCCAATAGGTTACGTGGAGTTCGGCAATCCCAGCTAACACTGAAACACAGTGCAGGTGGTGAGAAACAACCAGCAAAGCCATTTCCTTCCATCCAGAGCAGGGGGTCTACTCTTACATTTTCCACTGGACCTGTGTCTATTGCTGAGGATTGTATTTCAAGGAACACACCCGCCAAGCAGAAAGCATCCAAAGAACCCAGGCAGTCTGATGCTGCGAAGGATCCTTCTTAGGATCACACTTTGCGAAAACAGGCTCTCTAAGGAAAGATTAACTGCTCGTTGGCTTAAGGGACCAACTCTTTATCACAGAACCATAGCATATCCCGAGTTGGAAGGGCCCCATAAGGATCATTGAGTCCAGCTCCTGGCACCGCACAGGTCTGCCCAAAAGTTTCGGCCATGTGGCTAAGTGCACAGTCCAATCCCTTCTTAAATTCAGGCAGGCTTGGTGCCGTGACTGCTTTCCTGGGGAGCCTGTTCCAGTGTGCAACCACCCTCTCGGGGAAGAGCCTCTTCCTGATGTCCAGCCGAAACTTCCCCTGCCTCAGCTTGACACCGTTCCCGCGGGTCCCATCACTGGCGATTACAGAGAACAGGTCACCTGCCTCTCCCTGCCCCTCGTGAGGAAGCTGTAGGCCGCGATGAGGTCCCCCCTCAGCCTCCTCTTCTCCAGGCTGAACAGGCCCAGTGCCCTCAGCCGCTCCTCACACGGCTTCCCCTCTGGGCCCTTCACCATCCTGGTCGCCCTCCTCTGGACACTCTTGTCGTGGTTCCGCTCGAGTGGGCAGCCGAGCTCCACCACAGCCGCTCTCTCACTCCCCCTCCTCAAAGAGGAATGGGGAGAAAATATGTGAAAAGGGGCTCAAGGGTTGAGATAAGGACGAGAAAATCACGCAGTAATTATTGTAACGGGCAAAACAGACTCGGCATAAGGAGATAGTAAGATTTATTGCCTATTACTAACAAGCGAGAGAAGTGAGAAAACAAAGGAAAAAGCAAACCAAAAGCACCTTCCCCCCCATCCACCCTCTTCCACCTCCTCCCCCCGAGCGGCGCAGGGGAACGGGGGAATGGGGGTTATGGTCAGTCTACAGCACTTCTTCTCTGCCGCTCCTTCTCGGTCACTCTCGTCCCCTGTGCTGTGGGGTCCCACCCACGGGATGCAGTCCTTGATGAACTGATCCGGCGTGGGCTTCCCACAGGCAGCAGCTCTTCCAGAACTGCTCCAGATATGGGTCCGTACCACGGGGTCCATCCCTCAGGAGAAAACTGCTCCAACCTGGCTCCCCTACGGGCAGCAGCTCCTGCCAGGTCACCTGCTCCTGTGTGGGCTCCTCTCCACGGGCTACAGGTCCGGCCCAGAATCTGCTCCGGCAGGGGTCTTCCACAGGCGGCAGCCTCCGTCGGTGCAGGGCCACCTGCTCCACCGTGGTCTCCTCCACGGGCTGCAGTGTGGAACCCTGCTCCACCGTGGTACTCCATGGGCTGCAGGGGGACATCCTGCTTCACCATGGTCCTCACCACAGGCCGCAGGGGACTTCTGCTCCGGCATCTGGAGCACGTCTCCCCCTCCCTCTACACTGACCTTGGCACCTGCAAGGCTGTTCTCTCACTCCCGGCTGCTGTCTGGCGCAGCGTTTTTTCCCTGTCTTAAATATGCTCTCACAGAGGCGCAAAACAACATCGCTTATTGGCTCAGATCTGGAAAACAATGGGGCCCTTCCCAAACATGGGGCAGCTTCTAGATCTTTCTCACAGAAACCACCCCTATGGCTCCCTGCTACCAAAACCTTGCCACGTAAACACACTACAACTCTCCAGCAGGATCACGTCCTTCTGGTACTGCGGTGCCCAGAGCTGCACACAGCACTCGAGGGGAGGCTGCACCAGCGCAGAGCAGAGCAGGACAATCTCTTTGTCCCATTGGATCTACACACACACAGCAACCCCCATGAATTACAGTGCACGCTCCTCCCATAGGTGATTTATTCCTCCCTGAGGTGAGTAATAAATCTAACACCATTCCATTGTGCAGTGCTCTTTCTGCAAACTCGTTGCCCCTTTTTGTGGTGCCTGTACTGCATCCAGTGTTATGTTCCAGATTTATAGGTATCTTTATAGATTTAGGACAAGGAAGAAGGGGCTCCAGGTGCAGCAAAGGGAATTTAGTCGAGGTGTTGGGGTGTGCTGGTTTGACTCGGGTGGGCAGCCGAGTTCCACCACGGCTGCTCCCCCAAGGGAACTGGGGAGAAAATGCCATGCAGAGGGCTCAAGGGCTGAGATAAGGACGGGGAGATCACCCAGCAATTCTCCTGATGGGCAAAACAGACTCCGAGGAGGGAGAGAGAAAGATTTCCCCCCCATCCACCCTCTCCCAACTCCTCCCCCCCAGCGGCGCAGGGGGACCGGGCAATGGGGGCTGCGCTCACACTGGAGCACTTTGGCTCCGCCGCTGCTTCTCGGTCTCTCTCTGCCCCTGCTCCACCGTGCTCGGTGGAGCCAAGGGCCACAAGGTAAATAAAATACGAAATGCTCCACAAGGAATGTAATAAATGACTAAATCCTAAATAGGATTGCAATTAAAGTTACAATTTATTAAACAAATACAGGCAAGCAAAAAGCGCTGGGTGTGTTGGAAGTCTCCGCTCAAGGGAAGAGGGAAATGTGCTGAAGAGAACCCCAAAACCAGCACAATGAACCAGTCGTCAGGGCCTGGAATGAGAAAGAAACACCAAATGTTGGAAGATGAAGCACTTCTCAGGGGCAAGAAGATGAAAACAGTACCAATGGTTCTACGAAGAAGCTGTCCTCAGACAAAACATGGTGAGGAGAACCCCAAGAACTGGACGAGGCAATCCTCAGGGCCTGGAATGAGAAAAGAAACGCCAAATGTTAGAAGATGAAGCACTTCTCAGGGGCAACAAGATGAAAACAGTACCAATGGTTCTACGATGAAGCTGTCCTCGCAGAAATCATGGTGAGGAGAATCCCAAAGGTTGAACAATGCAGAATCCCCAGGGTCGCAGCGAAGAAAACACCAGAAGCTGCACGCTGATGCAATCCTCAGGACCTGGAATGAGAAAAAAACACCAAATGATAGAATATGAAGCACTTCTCAGGAGCAACAAGATGAAAACAATACCAACAGTTCAGCGATGAAGCTGTCCTCAGGGAAATCATGGTGAGGTGGAGCCCAAAGTTTGGACAATGCAGAATCCGGAGTCGCAGCGAAGAAAACACAAGAAACTGCACGCTGTATTAATCCTGAGGGCCTGCAACGAGAAAAGAAACACCAAATATTAGAAGATGAAGCACTACTCAGGGACAACAAGGTAAAAACAATACCAAGAGTTGTACGATGAAGCTCTCCTCAAGGAAAACATGCTGAGTAGGATCCCAAAGGTTGGACAATGCAGAATCCTCAGGGTCGCAGCGAAGAAAGCAACAGAAGCTGCACGCTGAAGCAATCCTCAGGGCCTGGAAGGAGAAAGAAAACACCAAATGTTAGAAGATGAAGCACTTCTCAGGAGCAACAAGATGAAAACAATACCAACGGTTCTGCGATGAGGTTGTCGTCAGGGAAAACGTGGTGTTGTGAACCCCAAAAGTTGAACGATGCAGAAGCGCTCCTCAAGTCACAGTGAAGAAAAAAACAAAGCTGCTCAATAAATCACTAATCTGAGACTGCAGTGCACCAACACCAAAAGCTGAACAAAGAGGCTCACCTCATGGGAAACGTGCTGAAGAAAACCCCAAATCCTGCACAATGAAGCACTCCACAGGGCCTGGAATGAGAAAGAAACACCAAATATTGGAAGAAGAAGCACTTCTCAGGGGCAACAAGGTGAAAACAATACAAGGAAGTGTACGATGAATCTCTACTCAGGGAAAACATGGCGATGAGGATTCCAAAGGTTGGACAATGCAGAATCCTCAGGGTCGCAGCGAAGAAAACACTAAAAGATGCATGATGTAGAACTCCTCAGGTGCAACAAGGAGAAGAAACACACTAAAAGCTACACAATGAAGCTCTCCTCAGGGGATTCCTGGTTTGCAGAACCCCAGCACGTGGACGAGGCCGAATTCCTAATGGGACACACTGAAGTGAGCCCCAAAACCTGCATGATGAAGCACTCCTCAGGGCCTGAAACGAGAAAGAAAACACCAAATATTAGAAGATGAAGCACTTCTCAGGGGCAACAAGATGAAAACAATACCAACAGTACTGCGATGAAGCTGTCCTCAGGGAAAACGTGGTGTGGTGAACCCCAGAAGTAGAACAAAGCAGAAGCGGTCCTCAAGTCGCAGTGAAGAAAAAAACAAAGCTGCTCAATAAATCAATAATCTGTGACTGCAGTGCAAAAAAACCAAAAGCTGAATAAAGAGGCTCACCTCATGGGAAACGTGCTGAAGAAAACCCGAAAAACTGCACAATGAAGACCTCCTCCAGGCCTGGAATGAGAAAAAAACACCAAATATTGAAAGAAGAAGCATGTCTCAGGGGCAAAAAGATGACAACAGTACCAATGGTTCTACGATGAAGCTCTCCTCGCAGAAATCATGGTGAGGAGAAACCCAAGAAATGGCGAAGTAATCCTCAGGGCCTGGAACGAGAAAAGAAATGCCAAATATTAGAAGGTGAAGAACGTCTCAGGGGCAAAAAGGAGAAGACATTACCAGTAGTTCTTCGATGAGGCTGTCCTCAGAGAAGTCATGGTGAGGAGAAACCCAAGAAGTGGCCGAAGCAATCCTCAGGGCCTGGAATGAGAAAGAAAACACCAAATGTTAGAAGATGAAGCACTTCTCAGGGGCAACAAGATGAAAACAATACCAATGTTCTGCAATGAAGCTGTCCTCAGGGAAAACATGGTGAGGAGAACCCCACAATAAGGGGACGATGCAGAATTCCTCAGGGCCGCAGTGAAGAAAACACTAAAAGATGCACGATGTAGAACTCCTCAGGTGCAACAAGGAGAAGAAACACAGATAAAGCTACACAATGAAGCTCTCCTCAGGGGATTCCTGGTTTGCAGAACTCAAGCACGTGGACGAGGCCGAATTCCTCATGAGACACATTGAAGCGAGCCCCAAAACCTGCATGATGAAGCACTCCTCAGGGCCTGCAACGAGAAAGAAAACACCAAATATTAGAAGATGAACCACTTCTCAGGGACAACGAGGTGAAAACAATACCAAGAGTTGTAGGATGAAGCTGTCCTCAGGGAAACCATACTGAAGAGGATCCCAAAGGTTGGACAATGCAGAATCCTCAGGGTCGCAGCGAAGAAAACACCAGAAGCTGCACGCTGAAGCAATCCTCAGGGCCTGCAACGAGAACAAAAACACCAGAAGATAGAAAATGAAGCACTTCTCAGGGGCAACAAGATGAAAAAAGTAACAACGGTTCTGCGATGAGGCTGTCCTCAGAGAAAACATGGTGAGGAGAACCCCAAGAACTGGACGAAGCAATCCTCAGGACCTGGAACGAGAAAAGAAACGCCAAATGTTAGAAGATGAAGCACGTCTCAGGGGCAACAAGATGAAAACAATACCAATGGTTCTGCGATGAAGCTGTCCTCAGGGAAAACATGGTGAGGAGGATCCGAAAGGTTGGACAATGCAGAATCCTCAGGGTAGCAGCGAAGAAAACACCAGAAGCTGCACGCTGAAGTAACCCTCAGGGCCTGCAACGAGAAAAGAAACACCAAATCTTGGAAGATGAAGCACTTCTCAGGGGCAACAAGATGAAAAGAGTACCAATGGTTCTACGATGAAACTGTCCTCGCAGAAATCATGGTGAGGAGAATCCCAAGATGTGGCCAAAGAAATCCTCAGGGCCTGCAACGAGAAAAGAAACGCCAAATGTTAGAAGATGAAGCACGTCTCAGGGGCAACAAGATGAAAACAATACCAATGGTTCTGCGATGAAGCTGTCCTCAGGGAAAACATGGTGAGAAAAACCCAAGAAATGGCGAAGCAATCCTCAGGGCCTGCAACGAGAAAAGAAACACCAAATCTTGGAAGATGAAGCACTTCTCAGGGGCAACAAGATGAAAACAGTACCAGTAGTTCTGCGATGAGGCTGTCCTCAGAGAAATCATGGTGAGGAGAACCCCAAGAAGTGGCCGAAGCAATCCTCAGGGCCTGCAACGAGAAAGAAAACACCAGAAGTTAGAAAATGAAGCACTTCTCAGGGACAACAAGGTGAAAACAATACCAAGAGTTGTAGGATGAAGCTGTCCTCAGGGAAACCATGCTGAAGAGGATCCCAAAGGTTGGACAATGCAGAATCCTCAGGGTCGCAGCGAAGAAAAAACCAGAAGCTGCACGCTGTATTAATCCTGAGGGCCTGCAACGAGAAAAGAAACGCCAAATGTTCGAAGATGAAGCACTTCTCAGGGGCAACAAGTTTAAAACAATACCAATGGCTCTGCGATGAAGCTGTCCTCGCAGAAATCATGGTGAGGAGGATCCCAAGAAATGGCGAAGCAATCCTCAGGGCCTGGAACGAGAAAAGAAACACCAAATATTAGAAGATGAAAACGTCTCAGGGGCAAAAAGGAGAAGACATTACCAGTAGTTCTGCGATGAGGCTGTCCTCAGAGAAATCATGGTGAAGAGAAACCCAAGAAGTGGCCGAAGCAATCCTCAGGGCCTGCAACGAGAAAGAAAACACCAAATATTAGAAGATGAAGCACTTCTCAGGGACAACAAGGTGAAAACAATACCAAGAGTTGTAGGATGAAGCTGTCCTCAGGGAAATCATGCTGAAGAGGATCCCAAAGGTTGGACAATGCAGAATCCTCAGGGACGCAGCGAAGAAAACACCAGAAGCTGCATGCTGAAGCAATCCTCAGGGCCTACAACAAGAACAAAAACACAAGAAGTTAGAAAATAAAGCACTTCTCAGGTGCAACAAGATGAAAACAATACCAATGGTTCTGCGATGAAGCTGTCCTCAGAGAAAACATGGTGAGGAGAACCCCAAGAACTGGACGAGGCAATCCTCAGGGCCTGGAACGAGAAAAGAAACGCCAAATGTTAGAAAATGAAGCATATCTCAGGGGCAAAAAGGTGAAGACATTACCACTGTTTCTGCGATGATGCTGTCCTCGCAGAAATCATGCTGAAGAGAACCCCAAGAAGTGGCCGAAGCAATCCTCAGGGCCTGGTATGAGAAAGAAAGCAACAAATGTTAGAAGATGAAGCAGTTCTCAGGGGCAACAAGATGAAAACAATACCAATGGTTCTGCGATGAAGCTGTCCTCACGGATAACATGGTGAGAAGGATCCCAAAGGTTGGACAATGCAGAATCCTCAGGGTCGCAGCGAAGAAAACACCAGAAGCTTCATGCTGTATTAATCCTGAGGGCCTTCAATGAGAAAGAAAACACCAAATGTTAGAAGATGAAGCACTTCTCAGAGGCAACAAGATGAAAACAATACCAATGGTTCTGCGATGAAGCTGTCCTCAGGGAAAACATGGTGAGGAGGAACCCAAAGATAGGACAATGCAGAATCCTCAGGGTCGCAGCAAAGAAAACACCAAAAGCTGCACGCTGAAGCAATCCTCAGGGCCTGCAACGAGAACAAAAACACCAAATGTTGGAAGAAGAAGAACCTCTCAGGGGCAACAAGATGAAAACTGTACCAATGGTTCTGCGATGAGGCTGTCCTCAGAGAAAACATGGTGAGGAGAACCCCAAGAACTGGACGAGGCAATCCTCAGGGCCTGGAACGAGAAAAGAAACGCCAAATGTTAGAAAATGAAGCATATCTCAGGGGCAAAAAGGTGAAGACATTACCACTGTTTCTGCGATGATGCTGTCCTCGCAGAAATCATGCTGAAGAGAACCCCAAGAAGTGGCCGAAGCAATCCTCAGGGCCTGGTATGAGAAAGAAAGCAACAAATGTTAGAAGATGAAGCAGTTCTCAGGGGCAACAAGATGAAAACAATACCAATGGTTCTGCGATGAAGCTGTCCTCACGGATAACATGGTGAGAAGGATCCCAAAGGTTGGACAATGCAGAATCCTCAGGGTCGCAGCGAAGAAAACACCAGAAGCTTCATGCTGTATTAATCCTGAGGGCCTTCAATGAGAAAAGAAACACCAAATGTTAGAAGATGAAGCACTTCTCAGGGGCAACAAGATGGAAACAGTACCAATCGTTCTACGATGAAGCTGTCCTCAGAGAAAACATGGTGAGGAGGATCCCAAAGGTTGAACAATGCAGAATCCCCAGGGTCGCAGCGAAGAAAACACCAGAAGCTGCACGCTGATGCAATCCTCAGGACCTGGAATGAGAAAAAAACACCAAATGATAGAATATGAAGCACTTCTCAGGAGCAACAAGATGAAAACAATACCAACAGTTCAGCGATGAAGCTGTCCTCAGGGAAATCATGGTGAGGTGGAGCCCAAAGTTTGGACAATGCAGAATCCGGAGTCGCAGCGAAGAAAACACAAGAAACTGCACGCTGTATTAATCCTGAGGGCCTGCAACGAGAAAAGAAACACCAAATATTAGAAGATGAAGCACTACTCAGGGACAACAAGGTAAAAACAATACCAAGAGTTGTACGATGAAGCTCTCCTCAAGGAAAACATGCTGAGTAGGATCCCAAAGGTTGGACAATGCAGAATCCTCAGGGTCGCAGCGAAGAAAGCAACAGAAGCTGCACGCTGAAGCAATCCTCAGGGCCTGGAAGGAGAAAGAAAACACCAAATGTTAGAAGATGAAGCACTTCTCAGGAGCAACAAAATGAAAACAATACCAACGGTTCTGCGATGAGGTTGTCGTCAGGGAAAACGTGGTGTTGTGAACCCCAAAAGTTGAACGATGCAGAAGCGCTCCTCAAGTCACAGTGAAGAAAAAAACAAAGCTGCTCAATAAATCACTAATCTGAGACTGCAGTGCACCAACACCAAAAGCTGAACAAAGAGGCTCACCTCATGGGAAACGTGCTGAAGAAAACCCCAAATCCTGCACAATGAAGCACTCCTCAGGGCCTGGAATGAGAAAGAAACACCAAATATTGGAAGAAGAAGCACTTACCAGGGGCAACAAGGTGAAAACAATACAAGGAAGTGTACGATGAATCTCTACACAGGGAAAACATGGCGATGAGGATTCCAAAGGTTGGACAATGCAGAATCCTCAGGGTCGCAGCGAAGAAAACACCAGAAGCTGCACGCTGATGCAATCCTCAGGACCTGGAATGAGAAAAAAACACCAAATGATAGAATATGAAGCACTTCTCAGGAGCAACAAGATGAAAACAATACCAACAGTTCAGCGATGAAGCTGTCCTCAGGGAAATCATGGTGAGATGGAGCCCAAAGTTTGGACAATGCAGAATCCGGAGTCGCAGCGAAGAAAACACAAGAAACTGCACGCTGTATTAATCCTGAGGGCCTGCAACGAGAAAAGAAACACCAAATATTAGAAGATGAAGCACTACTCAGGGACAACAAGGTAAAAACAATACCAAGAGTTGTACGATGAAGCTCTCCTCAAGGAAAACATGCTGAGTAGGATCCCAAAGGTTGGACAATGCAGAATCCTCAGGGTCGCAGCGAAGAAAACACCAGAAGCTGCATGCTGAAGCAATCCTCAGGGCCTACAACAAGAACAAAAACACAAGAAGTTAGAAAATAAAGCACTTCTCAGGTGCAACAAGATGAAAACAATACCAATGGTTCTGCGATGAAGCTGTCCTCAGGGAAAACATGGTGAGGAGGTTCTAAAAGGTTGGACAATGCAGAATCCTCAGGGTCGCAGCGAAGAAAGCAACAGAAGCTGCACGCTGAAGCAAATCTCAGGGCCTGGGAAGAGAAAAAAACACCAAAT
The DNA here is from genome assembly GCF_964211825.1 of Aythya ferina. NCBI lineage: Eukaryota > Metazoa > Chordata > Aves > Anseriformes > Anatidae > Aythya > Aythya ferina. The sequence continues at coordinate 9,193,226 of NC_140298.1, forward strand.
GTTAGAAGATGAAGCACTTCTCAGGAGCAACAAGATGAAAACAATACCAACAGTTCTGCGATGAACCTGTCCTCAGGGAAATCGTGGTGTGGTGAACCCCAAAAGTTGAACAATGCAGAAGCGCTCCTCAAGTCACAGTGAAGAAAAAAACAAAGCTGCTCAATAAATCACCAATCTGAGACTGCAGTGCAGCAACACCAAAAGCTGAATAAAGAGGCTCACCTCATGGGAAACGTGCTGAAGAAAACCACAAAACGTGCACAATGAAGCACTCCTCAGGGCCTGGAATGAGAAAAAACACCAAATATTGGAAGATGAAGCACTTCTCAGGGGCAACAAGATGAAAAGAGTACCAATGGTTCTACGATGAAGCTGTCCTCGCAGAAATCATGGTGAGGAGAATCCCAAGATGTGGCCAAAGAAATCCTCAGGGCCTGCAACGAGAAAAGAAACGCCAAATGTTAGAAGATGAAGAACGTCTCAGGGGCAAAAAGGTGAAAACATTACCAATGGTTCTGCGATGAAGCTGTCCTCAGAGACATCATGGTGAGGAGAACCCCAAGAAGTGGCCGAAGCAATCCTCAGGGCCTGGAATGAGAAAGAAAGCAACAAATGTTAGAAGATGAAGCAGTTCTCAGGGGCAACAAGATGAAAACAATACCAATGGTTCTGCGATGAAGCTGTCCTCACGGATAACATGGTGAGAAGGATCCCAAAGGCTGGACAATGCAGAATCCTCAGGGTCGCAGCGAAGAAAACACCAGAAGCTTCATGCTGTATTAATCCTGAGGGACTTCAATGAGAAAAGAAACACCAAATGTTAGAAGATGAAGCACTTCTCAGGGGCAACAAGATGGAAACAGTACCAATCGATCTACGATGAAGCTGTCCTCAGAGAAAACATGGTGAGGAGGATCCCAAAGGTTGAACAATGCAGAATCCCCAGGGTCGCAGCGAAGAAAACACCAGAAGCTGCACGCTGATGCAATCCTCAGGACCTGGAATGAGAAAAAAACACCAAATGATAGAATATGAAGCACTTCTCAGGAGCAACAAGATGAAAACAATACCAACAGTTCAGCGATGAAGCTGTCCTCAGGGAAATCATGGTGAGGTGGAGCCCAAAGTTTGGACAATGCAGAATCCGGAGTCGCAGCGAAGAAAACACAAGAAACTGCATGCTGTATTAATCCTGAGGGCCTGCAACGAGAAAAGAAACACCAAATATTAGAAGATGAAGCACTACTCAGGGACAACAAGGTAAAAACAATACCAAGAGTTGTACGATGAAGCTCTCCTCAAGGAAAACATGCTGAGTAGGATCCCAAAGGTTGGACAATGCAGAATCCTCAGGGTCGCAGCGAAGAAAGCAACAGAAGCTGCACGCTGAAGCAATCCTCAGGGCCTGGAAGGAGAAAGAAAACACCAAATGTTAGAAGATGAAGCACTTCTCAGGAGCAACAAAATGAAAACAATACCAACGGTTCTGCGATGAGGTTGTCGTCAGGGAAAACGTGGTGTTGTGAACCCCAAAAGTTGAACGATGCAGAAGCGCTCCTCAAGTCACAGTGAAGAAAAAAACAAAGCTGCTCAATAAATCACTAATCTGAGACTGCAGTGCACCAACACCAAAAGCTGAACAAAGAGGCTCACCTCATGGGAAACGTGCTGAAGAAAACCCCAAATCCTGCACAATGAAGCACTCCTCAGGGCCTGGAATGAGAAAGAAACACCAAATATTGGAAGAAGAAGCACTTACCAGGGGCAACAAGGTGAAAACAATACAAGGAAGTGTACGATGAATCTCTACACAGGGAAAACATGGCGATGAGGATTCCAAAGGTTGGACAATGCAGAATCCTCAGGGTCGCAGCGAAGAAAACACCAGAAGCTGCACGCTGATGCAATCCTCAGGACCTGGAATGAGAAAAAAACACCAAATGATAGAATATGAAGCACTTCTCAGGAGCAACAAGATGAAAACAATACCAACAGTTCAGCGATGAAGCTGTCCTCAGGGAAATCATGGTGAGATGGAGCCCAAAGTTTGGACAATGCAGAATCCGGAGTCGCAGCGAAGAAAACACAAGAAACTGCACGCTGTATTAATCCTGAGGGCCTGCAACGAGAAAAGAAACACCAAATATTAGAAGATGAAGCACTACTCAGGGACAACAAGGTAAAAACAATACCAAGAGTTGTACGATGAAGCTCTCCTCAAGGAAAACATGCTGAGTAGGATCCCAAAGGTTGGACAATGCAGAATCCTCAGGGTCGCAGCGAAGAAAGCAACAGAAGCTGCACGCTGAAGCAATCCTCAGGGCCTGGAAGGAGAAAGAAAACACCAAATGTTAGAAGATGAAGCACTTCTCAGGAGCAACAAAATGAAAACAATACCAACGGTTCTGCGATGAGGTTGTCGTCAGGGAAAACGTGGTGTTGTGAACCCCAAAAGTTGAACGATGCAGAAGCGCTCCTCAAGTCACAGTGAAGAAAAAAACAAAGCTGCTCAATAAATCACTAATCTGAGACTGCAGTGCACCAACACCAAAAGCTGAACAAAGAGGCTCACCTCATGGGAAACGTGCTGAAGAAAACCCCAAATCCTGCACAATGAAGCACTCCTCAGGGCCTGGAATGAGAAAGAAACACCAAATATTGGAAGAAGAAGCACTTCTCAGGGGCAACAAGGTGAAAACAATACAAGGAAGTGTACGATGAATCTCTACACAGGGAAAACATGGCGATGAGGATTCCAAAGGTTGGACAATGCAGAATCCTCAGGGTCGCAGCGAAGAAAACACTAAAAGATGCATGATGTAGAACTCCTCAGGTGCAACAAGGAGAAGAAACACACTAAAAGCTACACAATGAAGCTCTCCTCAGGGGATTCCTGGTTTGCAGAACCCCAGCACGTGGACGAGGCCGAATTCCTAATGGGACACACTGAAGTGAGCCCCAAAACCTGCATGATGAAGCACTCCTCAGGGCCTGAAACGAGAAAGAAAACACCAAATATTAGAAGATGAAGCACTTCTCAGGGGCAAGATGAAAACAATACCAACAGTACTGCGATGAAGCTGTCCTCAGGGAAAACGTGGTGTGGTGAACCCCAGAAGTAGAACAAAGCAGAAGTGGTCCTCAAGTCGCAGTGAAGAAAAAAACAAAGCTGCTCAATAAATCAATAATCTGTGACTGCAGTGCAAAAAAACCAAAAGCTGAATAAAGAGGCTCACCTCATGGGAAACGTGCTGAAGAAAACCCGAAAAACTGCACAATGAAGACCTCCTCCAGGCCTGGAATGAGAAAAAAACACCAAATATTGAAAGAAGAAGCATGTCTCAGGGGCAAAAAGATGACAACAGTACCAATGGTTCTATGATGAAGCTCTCCTCGCAGAAATCATGGTGAGGAGAAACCCAAGAAATGGCGAAGTAATCCTCAGGGCCTGGAACGAGAAAAGAAACGCCAAATATTAGAAGGTGAAGAACGTCTCAGGGGCAAAAAGGAGAAGACATTACCAGTAGTTCTTCGATGAGGCTGTCCTCAGAGAAGTCATGGTGAGGAGAAACCCAAGAAGTGGCCGAAGCAATCCTCAGGGCCTGGAATGAGAAAGAAAACACCAAATGTTAGAAGATGAAGCACTTCTCAGGGGCAACAAGATGAAAACAATACCAATGTTCTGCAATGAAGCTGTCCTCACGGAAAACATGGTGAGGAGAACCCCACAATAAGGGGACGATGCAGAATTCCTCAGGGCCGCAGTGAAGAAAACACTAAAAGATGCACGATGTAGAACTCCTCAGGTGCAACAAGGAGAAGAAACACACTAAAAGCTACACAATGAAGCTCTCCTCAGGGGATTCCTGGTTTGCAGAACTCAAGCACGTGGACGAGGCCGAATTCCTCATGAGACACATTGAAGCGAGCCCCAAAACCTGCATGATGAAGCACTCCTCAGGGCCTGCAACGAGAAAGAAAACACCAAATATTAGAAGATGAAGCACTTCTCAGGGACAACGAGGTGAAAACAATACCAAGAGTTGTAGGATGAAGCTGTCCTCAGGGAAACCATACTGAAGAGGATCCCAAAGGTTGGACAATGCAGAATCCTCAGGGTCGCAGCGAAGAAAACACCAGAAGCTGCACGCTGAAGCAATTCTCAGGGCCTGCAACGAGAACAAAAACACCAGAAGATAGAAAATGAAGCACTTCTCAGGGGCAACAAGATGAAAAAAGTAACAACGGTTCTGCGATGAGGCTGTCCTCAGAGAAAACATGGTGAGGAGAACCCCAAGAACTGGACGAAGCAATCCTCAGGACCTGGAACGAGAAAAGAAACGCCAAATGTTAGAAGATGAAGCACGTCTCAGGGGCAACAAGATGAAAACAATACCAATGGTTCTGCGATGAAGCTGTCCTCAGGGAAAACATGGTGAGGAGGATCCCAAAGGTTGGACAATGCAGAATCCTCAGGGTAGCAGCGAAGAAAACACCAGAAGCTGCACGCTGAAGTAACCCTCAGGGCCTGCAACGAGAAAAGAAACACCAAATCTTGGAAGATGAAGCACTTCTCAGGGGCAACAAGATGAAAAGAGTACCAATGGTTCTACGATGAAGCTGTCCTCGCAGAAATCATGGTGAGGAGAATCCCAAGATGTGGCCAAAGAAATCCTCAGGGCCTGCAACGAGAAAAGAAACGCCAAATGTTAGAAGATGAAGAACGTCTCAGGGGCAAAAAGGTGAAAACATTACCAATGGTTCTGCGATGAAGCTGTCCTCAGAGACATCATGGTGAGGAGAACCCCAAGAAGTGGCCGAAGAAATCCTCAGGACCTGGAATGAAAAAGAAAACACCAAATGTTAGAAGATGAAGCACTTCTCAGGGGCAACAAGATGAAAACAATACCAACAGTTCTGCGATGAAGCTGTCCTCAGGGAAATCATGCTGAGGAGGATCCCAAAGGTTGGACAATGCAGAATCCTCAGGGACGCAGCGAAGAAAACACCAGAAGCTGCACGCTGAAGCAATCCTCAGGGCCTACAACGAGAACAAAAACACAAGAAGTTAGAAAATAAAGCACTTCTCAGGTGCAACAAGATGAAAACAATACCAATGTTTCTGCGATGAAGCTGTCCTCAGGGAAAACATGGTGAGGAGGATCCAAAAGGTTGGACAATGCAGAATCCTCAGGGTCACAACGAAGAAAACACCAGAAGCTGCACGCTGAAGCAAATCTCTGGGCCTGGGAAGAGAAAAAAACACCAAATGTTAGAAGATGAAGCACTTCTCAGGAGCAACAAGATGAAAACAATACCAACAGTTCTGCGATGAAGCTGTCCTCAGGGAAATCGTGGTGTGGTGAACCCCAAAATTAGAACAATGCAGAAGTGCTCCTCAAGTCACAGTGAAGAAAAAAACAAAGCTGCTCAATAAATCACCAATCTGAGACTGCAGTGCAGCAACACCAAAAGCTGAATAAAGAGGCTCACCTCATGGGAAACGTGCTGAAGAAAACCACAAAACCTGCACAATGAAGCACTCCTCAGGGCCTGGAATGAGAAAAAACACCAAATATTGGAAGATGAAGCACTTCTCAGAGGCAACAAGATGAAAACAGTACCAATGGTTCTACGATGAAGCTGTCCTCGCAGAAATCATGGTGAGGAGAATCCCAAGATGTGGCCGAAGAAACCTCAGGGCCTGGAACTAGAAAAGAAACGCCAAATGTTAGAAGATGAAGAACGTCTCAGAAGCAAAAAGGTGAAGACATTACCAATGGTTCTGCGATGAAGCTGTCCTCAGAGACATCATGGTGAGGAGAACCCCAAGAAGTGGCCGAAGCAATCCTCAGGGCCTGGAATGAGAAAGAACACACCATATGTTAGAAGATGAAGCACTTCTGAGGGGCAACAAGATGAAAACACTACCAATGGTTCTGCGATGAAGCTGTCCTCAGGGAAAACATGGTGAGGAGGATCCCAAAGGTTGGACAATGCAGAATCCTCAGGGTAGCAGCGAAGAAAACACCAGAAGCTGCACGCTGAAGCAATCCTCAGGGCCTGGAAAGAGAAAAAAACACCAAATGTTAGAAGATGAAGCACTTCTCAGGGGCAACAAGATGAAAACAATACCAACAGTTCTGCGATGAAGCTGTCCTCAGGGAAAAAGTGGTGTGGTGAACCCCAAAAGTTGGACAATGCAGAAGCGCTCCTCAAGTCGCAGTGAAGAAAAAAACAAAGCTGCTCAATAAATCACTAATCTGTGACTGCAGTGCAAAAAAAACAAAAGCTGAATAAAGAGGCTCACCTCATGGGAAACGTGCTGAAGAAAACCTGAAAAACTGCACAATGAAGCACTCCTCCGGGCCTGGAATGAGAAAAAAACACCAAATATTGGAAGAAGAAGCATGTCTCAGGGGCAAAAAGATGAAAACAGTACCAATGGTTCTGCGATGAAGCTGTCCTCAGGGAAAACATGGTGAGAAGAAACCCAAGAAATGGCGAAGCAATCCTCAGGGCCTGCAACGAGAAAAGAAACACCAAATCTTGGAAGATGAAGCACTTCTCAGGGGCAACAAGATGAAAACAGTACCAGTAGTTCTGCGATGAGGCTGTCCTCAGAGAAATCATGGTGAGGAGAACCCCAAGAAGTGGCCGAAGCAATCCTCAGGGCCTGCAACGAGAAAGAAAACACCAAAAGTTAGAAAATGAAGCACTTCTCAGGGACAACAAGGTGAAAACAATACCAAGAGTTGTAGGATGAAGCTGTCCTCAGGGAAACCATGCTGAAGAGGATCCCAAAGGTTGGACAATGCAGAATCCTCAGGGTCGCAGCGAAGAAAAAAACAGAAGCTGCACGCTGTATTAATCCTGAGGGCCTGCAACGAGAAAAGAAACGCCAAATGTTAAAAGATGAAGCACGTCTCAGGGGCAACAAGATGAAAAAAGTACCAATGGTTCTGCGATGAAGCTGTCCTCAGAGAAAACATGGTGAGGAGAACCCCAAGAACTGGACGAAGCAATCCTCAGGACCTGGAAAGAGAAAAGAATCGCCAAATGTTAGAAGATGAAGCACGTCTCAGAGGCAACAAGATGAAAACAGTACCAATGGTTCTACGATGAAGCTGTCCTCGCAGAAATCATGGTGAGGAGAATCCCAAGAAGTGTCCAAAGAAATTCTCAGAGCCTGCAACGAGAAAAGAAACGCGAAATGTTAGAAGATGAAGAATGTCTCAGGGGCAAAAAGGTGAAGACATTACCAATGGTTCTGCGATGAAGCTGTCCTCAAAGACATCATGGTGAGGAGAATCCCAAGAAGTGGCCGAAGCAATACTCAGGGCCTGAAACGAGAAAGAAAACACCAAATATTAGAAGATGTAGCACTTCTCAGGGACAACAAGGTGAAAACAATACCAAGAGTTGTAGGATGAAGCTGTACTCCGGGAAATCATGCTGAAGAGGATCCCAAAGGTTGGACAATGCAGAATCCTCAGGGTGGCAGCGAAGAAAACACCAGAAGCTGCACGCTGAAGCAATCCTCAGGGCCTGCAACGAGAACAAAAACACCAAATGTTAGAAGATGAATAACGTCTCAGGGGCAAAAAGGTGAAGACATTACCAATGGTTCTGCGATGAAGCTGTCCTCAGAGACATCATGCTGAGGAGAACTCCAAGAAGTGGCCGAAGCAATCCTCAGGACCTGGAATGAGAAAAAACACCAAATATTGGAAGATGAAGAACTTCTCAGGGGCAACAAGATGAAAACAGTACCAATGGTTCTACGATGAAGCTGTCCTCGCAGAAATCATGGTGAGGAGAATCCCAAGAAGTGTCCGAAGCAATCCTCAGGGCCTGGAACAAGAAAAGAAACACCAAATGTTCGAAGATGAAGCACTTCTCAGGGGCAACAAGATGAAAACAGTACCAATGGTTCTGCGATGAGGCTGTCCTCAGAGAAAACATGGTGAGGAGGATCCCAAAGGTTGGACAATGCAGAATCCTCAGGGTCGCAGTGAAGAAAACACCAGAAGCTGCATGCTGTATTAATCCTCAGGGCCTGCAATGAGAAAAGAAACAACAAATGGTAGAAGATGAAGCACTTCTCAGGAGCAACAAGATGAAAACAGTACCAATGGTTCTGTGATGAGGCTGTCCTCAGAGAAAACATGGTGAGGAGAACCCCAAGAACTGGACGAAGCAATCCTCAGGACCTGGAACGAGAAAAGAAACGCCAAATCTTTGAAGATGAAGCACTTCTCAGGAGCAAGAAGATGAAAACAGTACCAATGGTTCTACGATGAAGCTGTCCTCGCAGAAATCATGGTGAGGAGAATCCCAAGATGTGGCCGAAGAAATCCTCAGGGCCTGCAACGAGAAAAAAAACGCGAAATGTTAGAAGATGAAGAACGTCTAAGGGGCAAAAAGGTGAAGACATTACCAATGGTTCTGCGATGAAGCTGTCTTCAGAGAAATCATGGTGAGGAGAACCCCAAGAACTGGACGAAGCAATCCTCAGGACCTGGAATGAGAAAGAAAACACCAAATGTTAGAAGATGAAGCACTTCTCAGGGGCAACAAGATGAAAACAATACCAATGGTTCTGCGATGAAGCTGTCCTCAGAGAAATCATGCTGAGGAAGATCCCAAAGGTTGGACAATGCAGAATCCTCAGGGTCGCAGCGAAGAAAACACCAGAAGCTGCACTCTGAAGCAATCCTCAGGGCCTGGAAAGAGAAAAAACACCAAATGTTAGAAGATGAAGCACTTCTCAGGAGCAACAAGATGAAAACAATACCAACAGTTCTGCCATGAAGCTGTCCTCAGGGAAAACGTGGTGTGGTGAACCCCAAAAGTTGGACAATGCAGAAGCTCTCCTCAAGTCGCAGTGATGAAAAAAACAAAGCTGCTCAATAAATCAATAATCTGAGACTGCAGTGCAACAACACCAAAAGCTGAAAAGAGAGGCTCACCTCATGGGAAACGTGCTGAATAAAACCCCAAAACCTGCACAATGAAGCACTCCACAGGGCCTGGAATGAGAAAAAACACCAAATCTTGGAAGATGAAGCACTTCTCAGGGGCAACAAGATGAAAACAGTACCAATGCTTCTGCGATGAAGCTGTCCTCGCAGTAACCATGGTGAGGAGAATCCCAAGAAGAGGCCGAAGCAATCCTCAGGGCCTGGAATGAGAAAGAAAACACCAAATGTTAGAAGATGAAGCACTTCTGAGGAGCAACAAGAAGAAAACAATACCAAGAGTTGTAGGATGAAGCTGTCCTCAGGGAAAACATGCTGAAGAGGATCCCAAAGGTTGGACAATGCAGAATCCTCAGGGTCGCAGCGAAGAAAACACCAGAAGCTGCCTGCTGAAGCAATCCTCAGGGCCTGCAACGAGAACAAAAACACCCAATGTTGGAAGATGAAGCACTTCTCAGGGGCAACAAGATGAAAACAGTACCAATGGTTCTGCGATGAGGCTGTTCTCAGAGAAAACATGTTGAGGAGAACCCCAAGAAGTTGCCGAAGCAATACTCAGGACCTGGAATGAGAAAGAAAACACCAAGTGTTAGAAGATGAAGCACGTCTCAGGAGCAACAAGATGAAAACAATACCAATCGTTCTGCGATGCAGCTGTCCTCAGGGAAAACATGGTGAGGAGGATCGCAAGAACTGGTCGATGCAGAATTCCTCAGGGTCGCAGCGAAGAAAACACCAGAAGCTGCACGCTGAAGCAAATCTCAGGGCCTGGGAAGAGAAAAAAACACCAAATGTTAGAAGATGAAGCACTTCTCAGGAGCAACAAGATGAAAACAATACCAACAGTTCTGCGATGAAGCTGTCCTCAGGGAAAATGTGGTGTGGTGAACCCCAAAAGTTGGACAATGCAGAAGCACTTCTCAAGTCGCAGTGAAGAAAAAAACAAAGCTGCTCAATAAATCACCAATCTGAGACTGCAGTGCAGCAACACCAAAAGCTGAATAAAGAGGCTCACCTCATGGGAAACGTGCTGAAGAAAACCCCAAAACCTGCACAATGAAGCAATCCTCAGGGCCTGGAATGAGAAAAAACACCAAATATTGGAAGATGAAGCACTTCTCAGGGGCAACAAGATGAAAACAGTACCAATGGTTCTACGATGAAGCTGTCCCCAGAGAAAACATGTGGAGGAGAACCCCAAGAAGTAGCTGAAGCAATCCTCAGGGCCTGGAATGAGAAATAAAACACCATATGTTAGAAGATGAACCACTTCTCAGGGGCAACAAGATGAAAACAATATCAAGAGTTCTGCAATGAAGCTGTCCTCAGGGAAAACATGCTGAAGAGGATCCCAAAGGTTGGACAATGCAGAATCCTCAGGGTCGCAGCGAAGAAAACACCAGAAGCTGCATGCTGTATTAATCCTGAGGGCCTGCAACGAGAAATGAAACACCAAATGTTAGAAGATGAAGCACTTCTCAGGAGCAACAAGATGAAAACAGTACCAATGGTTCTGTGATGAGGCTGTCCTCAGAGAAAACATGGTGAGGAGAACCCCAAGAAGTGGCCGAAGCAATCCTCAGGGCCTGGAATGAGAAAGAAAACACCAAATGTTAGAAGATGAAGCACTTCTCAGGGGCAACAAGATGAAAACAATACCAATGGTTCTGCGATGAAGCTGTCCTCAGAGAAATCATGCTGAGGAAGATCCCAAAGGTTGGACAATGCAGAATCCTCAGGGTCGCAGCGAAGAAAACACCAGAAGCTGCACGCTGAAGCAATCCTCAGGGCCTGGAAAGAGAAAAAAACACCAAATGTTACAAGATGAAGCACTTCTCAGGAGCAACAAGATGAAAACAATACCAACAGTTCTACGATGAAGGTGTCCTCAGGGAAAACATGGTGTGGTGAACCCAAAAAGTTGGACAATGCAGAAGCTCTCCTCAAGTCGCAGTGAAGAAAAAAACAAATCTGCTCGATAAATCAATAATCTGAGACTGCAGTGCAGCAACACCAAAAGCTGAAAAAAGAGGCTCACCTCATGGGAAACGTGCTGAATAAAACCCCAAAACCTGCACAATGAAGCACTCCACAGGCCCTGGAATGAGAAAAAACACCAAATCTTGGAAGATGAAGCACTTCTCAGGGGCAACAAGATGAAAACAGTACCAATGCTTCTGCGATGAAGCTGTCCTCGCAGTAATCATGGTGAGGAGAATCCCAAGAAGAGGCTGAAGCAATCCTCAGGGCCTGGAATGTGAAAGAAAACACCAAATGTTAGAAGATGAAGCACTTCTGAGGAGCAACAAGAAGAAAACAATACCAAGAGTTGTAGGATGAAGCTGTCCTCAGGGAAAACATGCTGAAGAGGATCCCAAAGGTTGGACAATGCAGAATCCTCAGGGTCGCAGCGAAGAAAACACCAAAAGCTGCCTGCTGAAGCAATCCTCAGGGCCAGCAACGAGAACAAAAACACCCAATGTTGGAAGATGAAGCACTTCTCAGGGGCAACAAGAAGAAAACAATACCAACAGTTCTGTGATGAACCTGTCCTCAGGGAAAACGTGGTGTGGTGAACCCAAAAATTTGGACAATGCAGAAGCGCTCCTCAAGTTGCAGTGAAGAAAAAAACAAAGCTGCTCAATAAATCACTAATCTGAGACTGCAGTGCACCAACACCAAAAGCTGAATAAAGAGGCTCACCTCATGGGAAACATGCTGCAGAAAACCCCAAAACCTGCACAATGAAGCACTCCACAGGGCCTGGAATGAGAAAAAAAAACAGATATTGGAAGATGAAGCACTTCTCAGGGGCAACAAGATGAAAACAGTACCAATGCTTCTGCGATGAAGCTGTCCTCAGAGAAATCATGGTGAGGAGAACCCCAAGAAGTGGCCGAAGCAATCCTCAGGGCCTGGAATGAGAAAGAAAACATCAAATGTTCGAAGATGAAGCACTTCTCAGGAGCAACAAGATGAAAACAATACCAAGAGTTGTAGGATGAAGCTGTCCTCAGGGAAAACATGCTGAAGAGGATCCCAAAGGTTGGACAATGCAGAATCCTCAGGGTCGCAGTGAAGAAAACACCAAAAGCTGCCTGCTGAAGCAATCCTTAGGGCCTGCAACGAGAACAAAAACACCAAATGTTAGAAGATGAAGCACTTCTCAGGGGCAACAAGATGAAAACTGTACCAATGGTTCTGCGATGAGGCTGTTCTCAGAGAAAACATGGTGAGGAGAACCCCAAGAAGTTGCAAAAGCAATCCTCAGGGCATGGAAAGAGAAAAAAACAACAAATGTTACAAGATGAAGCACGTCTCAGGAGCAACAAGATGAAAACAATACCAACAGTTCTGCGATGAAGCTGTCCTCAGGGAAAACGTGGTGTGGTGAACCCAAAAAGTTCGACAATGCAGAAGCGCTCCTCAAGTCGCAGTGAAGAAAAAAACAAAGCTGCTCAATAAATCACTAATCTGAGACTGCAGTGCAGCAACACCAAAAGCTGAATAAAGAGGCTCCCCTCATGGGAAACGTGCTAAAGAAAACCCCAAAACCTGCACAATGAAGCACTCCACAGGGCCTGGAATGAGAAAAAACACCAAATCTTGGAAGATGAAGCACTTCTTAGGGGAAACAAGATGAAAACAGTACCAATGGTTCTACGATGAAGCTGTCCTCAGAGAAAACATGTTGAGGAGAACCCCAAGAAGTGGCCGAAGCAATCCTCAGGGCCTGGAATTAGAAAGAAAACACCATATGTTAGAAGATGAACCACTTCTCAGGGGCAACAAGATGAAAACAATACCAATGGTTCTGCGATGAAGCTGTACTCAGGGAAAACATGGTGAGGAGGATCCCAAAGGTTGGACAATGCAGAATCCTCAGGGTCGCAGTGAAGAAAACACCAGAAGCTGCATGCTGTATTAATCCTCAGGGCCTGCAATGAGAAAAGAAACAACAAATGTTAGAAGATGAAGCACTTCTCAGGAGCAACAAGATGAAAACAGTACCAATGGTTCTGTGATGAGGCTGTCCTCAGAGAAAACATGGTGAGGAGAACCCCAAGAACTGGACGAAGCAATCCTCAGGACCTGGAACGAGAAAAGAAACGCCAAATCTTTGAAGATGAAGCACTTCTCAGGAGCAAGAAGATGAAAACAGTACCAATGGTTCTACGATGAAGCTGTCCTCGCAGAAATCATGGTGAGGAGAATCCCAAGAAGTGGCCGAAGAAATCCTCAGGGCCTGCAAAGAGAAAAGAAACGCCAAATGTTAGAAGATGAAGAACGTCTCAGGGGCAAAAAGGTGAAGACAGTACCAATGGTTCTGCGATGAAGCTGTCCTCAGGGAAAACATGGTTAGGAGAACCCCAAGAAGTGGCCAAAGCAATCCTCAGGGCCTGGAATGAGAAAGAAAACACCAAATGTTAGAAGATGAAGCACTTCTCAGGGGCACAAGATGAAAACAATACCAATGCTTCTGCGATGAAGCTGTCCTCGCAGAAATCATGGTGAGGAGAACCCTAAAAAGTGGCCGAAGCAATCCTCAGGACCTGGAACGAGAAAAGAAACGCCAAATGTTAGAAAATGAAGCATATCTCAGGGGCAAAAAGGTGAAGACATTACCACTGGTTCTGCGATGATGCTGTCCTCGCAGAAATCATGCTGAAGAGAACCCCAAGAAGTGGCCGAAGCAATCCTCAGGGCCTGGTATGAGAAAGAAAGCAACAAATGTTAGAAGATGAAGCAGTTCTCAGGGGCAACAAGATGAAAACAATACCAATGGTTCTGCGATGAAGCTGTCCTCACGGATAACATGGTGAGAAGGATCCCAAAGGTTGGACAATGCAGAATCCTCAGGGTCGCAGCGAAGTAAACACCAGAAGCTTCATGCTGTATTAATCCTGAGGGCCTTCAATGAGAAAAGAAACACCAAATGTTAGAAGATGAAGCACTTCTCAGGGGCAACAAGATGGAAACAATACCAATCGTTCTACGATGAAGCTGTCCTCAGAGAAAACATGGTGAGGAGGATCCCAAAGGTTGAACAATGCAGAATCCCCAGGGTCGCAGCGAAGAAAACACCAGAAGCTGCACGCTGATGCAATCCTCAGGACCTGGAATGAGAAAAAAACACCAAATGATAGAATATGAAGCACTTCTCAGGAGCAACAAGATGAAAACAATACCAACAGTTCAGCGATGAAGCTGTCCTCAGGGAAATCATGGTGAGGTGGAGCCCAAAGTTTGGACAATGCAGAATCCGGAGTCGCAGCGAAGAAAACACAAGAAACTGCACGCTGTATTAATCCTGAGGGCCTGCAACGAGAAAAGAAACACCAAATATTAGAAGATGAAGCACTACTCAGGGACAACAAGGTAAAAACAATACCAAGAGTTGTACGATGAAGCTCTCCTCAAGGAAAACATGCTGAGTAGGATCCCAAAGGTTGGACAATGCAGAATCCTCAGGGTCGCAGCGAAGAAAGCAACAGAAGCTGCACGCTGAAGCAATCCTCAGGGCCTGGAAGGAGAAAGAAAACACCAAATGTTAGAAGATGAAGCACTTCTCAGGAGCAACAAGATGAAAACAATACCAACGGTTCTGCGATGAGGTTGTCGTCAGGGAAAACGTGGTGTTGTGAACCCCAAAAGTTGAACGATGCAGAAGCGCTCCTCAAGTCACAGTGAAGAAAAAAACAAAGCTGCTCAATAAATCACTAATCTGAGACTGCAGTGCACCAACACCAAAAGCTGAACAAAGAGGCTCACCTCATGGGAAACGTGCTGAAGAAAACCCCAAATCCTGCACAATGAAGCACTCCTCAGGGCCTGGAATGAGAAAGAAACACCAAATATTGGAAGAAGAAGCACTTCTCAGGGGCAACAAGGTGAAAACAATACAAGGAAGTGTACGATGAATCTCTACTCAGGGAAAACATGGCGATGAGGATTCCAAAGGTTGGACAATGCAGAATCCTCAGGGTCGCAGCGAAGAAAACACTAAAAGATGCACGATGTAGAACTCCTCAGGTGCAACAAGGAGAAGAAACACACTAAAAGCTACACAATGAAGCTCTCCTCAGGGGATTCCTGGTTTGCAGAACCCCAGCACCTGGACGAGGCCGAATTCCTAATGGGACACACTGAAGTGAGCCCCAAAACCTGCATGATGAAGCACTCCTCAGGACCTGAAACGAGAAAGAAAACACCAAATATTAGAAGATGAAGCACTTCTCAGGGGCAACAAGATGAAAACAATACCAACAGTACTGCGATGAAGCTGTCCTCAGGGAAAACGTGGTGTGGTGAACCCCAGAAGTAGAACAAAGCAGAAGCGGTCCTCAAGTCGCAGTGAAGAAAAAAACAAAGCTGCTCAATAAATCAATAATCTGTGACTGCAGTGCAAAAAAAACAAAAGCTGAATAAAGAGGCTCACCTCATGGGAAACGTGCTGAAGAAAACCTGAAAAACTGCACAATGAAGCACTCCTCCGGGCCTGGAATGAGAAAAAAACACCAAATATTGGAAGAAGAAGCATGTCTCAGGGGCAACAAGATGAAAACAGTACCAATGGTTCTGCGATGAAGCTGTCCTCAGGGAAAACATGGTGAGAAGAAACCCAAGAAATGGCGAAGCAATCCTCAGGGCCTGCAACGAGAAAAGAAACACCAAATCTTGGAAGATGAAGCACTTCTCAGGGGCAACAAGGTGAAAACAATACCAAGAGTTGTAGGATGAAGCTGTCCTCAGGGAAACCATGCTGAAGAGGATCCCAAAGGTTGGACAATGCAGAATCCTCAGGGTCGCAGCGAAGAAAAAACCAGAAGCTGCACGCTGTATTAATCCTGAGGGCCTGCAACGAGAAAAGAAACGCCAAATGTTAAAAGATGAAGCACGTCTCAGGGGCAACAAGATGAAAAAAGTACCAATGGTTCTGCGATGAAGCTGTCCTCAGAGAAAACATGGTGAGGAGAACCCCAAGAACTGGACGAAGCAATCCTCAGGACCTGGAAAGAGAAAAGAATCGCCAAATGTTAGAAGATGAAGCACGTCTCAGAGGCAACAAGATGAAAACAGTACCAATGGTTCTGCGATGAAGCTGTCCTCGCAGAAATCATGGTGAGGAGAATCCCAAGAAGTGTCCAAAGAAATTCTCAGAGCCTGCAACGAGAAAAGAAACGCGAAATGTTAGAAGATGAAGAATGTCTCAGGGGCAAAAAGGTGAAGACATTACCAATGGTTCTGCGATGAAGCTGTACTCAAAGACATCATGGTGAGAAGAATCCCAAGAAGTGGCCGAAGCAATACTCAGGGCCTGCAACGAGAAAGAAAACACCAAATATTAGAAGATGTAGCACTTCTCAGGGACAACAAGGTGAAAACAATACCAAGAGTTGTAGGATGAAGCTGTACTCCGGGAAATCATGCTGAGGAAGATCCCAAAGGTTGGACAATGCAGAATCCTCAGGGTGGCAGCGAAGAAAACACCAGAAGCTGCACGCTGAAGCAATCCTCAGGGCCTGCAACGAGAACAAAAACACCAAATGTTAGAAGATGAAGAACGTCTCAGGGGCAAAAAGGTGAAGACATTACCAATGGTTCTGCGATGAAGCTGTCCTCAGAGACATCATGCTGAGGAGAACTCCAAGAAGTGGCCGAAGCAATCCTCAGGACCTGGAATGAGAAAGAAAACACCAAATATTACAAGATGAAGCACTTCTCAGGAGCAAGATGAAAACAATACCAATGGTTCTGCGATGAAGCTGTCCTCAGAGATATCATGGTGAGGAGAATCCCAAGAAGTGGCCGAAGCAATACTCAGGGCCTGCAACGAGAAAGAAAACACCAAATATTAGAAGATGTAGCACTTCTCAGGAGCAAGATGAAAACAATACCAACAGTTCTGCGATGAAGCTGTCCTCAGTGAAAACGTGGTGTGGTGAACCCAAAAATTTGGACAATGCAGAAGCGCTCCTCAAGTCGCAGTGAAGAAAAAAACAAAGCTGCTCAATAAATCACTAATCTGCGACTACAGTGCAGCAACACCAGAAGCTGAATAAAGAGGCTCACCTCATGGGAAACGTGCTGAAGAAAACCCCAAAACCTGTACAATGAAGCACTCCTCAGAGCCTGGAATGAGAAAAAACACCAAATCTTGGAAGATGAAGCACTTCTCAGGGGCAACAAGATGAAAACAGTACCAATGGTTCTACGATGAAGCTGTCCTCGCAGAAATCATGGTGAGGAGAATCCCAAGAAGTGTCCGAAGCAATCCTCGGGGCCTGGAACGAGAAAAGAAACACCAAATCTTGGAAGATGAAGCACTTCTCAGGGGCAACAAGATGAAAACAGTACCAATGGTTCTGCGATGAGGCTGTCCTCAGAGAAAACATGGTGAGGAGGATCCCAAAGGTTGGACAATGCAGAATCCTCAGGGTCGCAGTGAAGAAAACACCAGAAGCTGCATGCTGTATTAATCCTCAGGGCCTGCAACGAGAAAAGAAACAACAAATGTTAGAAGATGAAGCACTTCTCAGGAGCAACATGATGAAAACAGTACCAATGGTTCTGCGATGAGGCTGTCCTCAGAGAAAACATGGTGAGGAGAACCCCAAGAACTGGACGAAGCAATCCTCAGGACCTGGAACGAGAAAAGAAACGCCAAATCTTTGAAGATGAAGCACTTCTCAGGAGCAAGAAGATGAAAACAGTACCAGTGGTTCTACGATGAAGCTGTCCTCGCAGAAATCATGGTGAGGAGAATCCCAAGATGTGGCCGAAGAAATCCTCAGGGCCTGGAACGAGAAAAGAAACGCGAAATGTTAGAAGATGAAGAACGTCTCAGGGGCAAAAAGATGAAGACATTACCAATGGTTCTGCGATGAAGCTGTCCTCAGAGAAATCATGGTGAGGAGAACCCCAAGAACTGGACGAAGCAATCCTCAGGACCTGGAATGAGAAAGAAAACACCAAATGTTAGAAGATGAAGCACTTCTCAGGGGCAACAAGATGAAAACAATACCAATGGTTCTGCGATGAAGCTGTCCTCAGAGAAATCATGCTGAGGAAGATCCCAAAGGTTGGACAATGCAGAATCCTCAGGGTCGCAGCGAAGAAAACACCAGAAGCTGCATGCTGTATTAATCCTGAGGGCCTGCAACGAGAAATGAAACACCAAATGTTAGAAGATGAAGCACTTCTCAGGAGCAACAAGATGAAAACAGTACCAATGGTTCTGTGATGAGGCTGTCCTCAGAGAAAACATGGTGAGGAGAACCCCAAGAAGTGGCCGAAGCAATCCTCAGGGCCTGGAATGAGAAAGAAAACACCAAATGTTAGAAGATGAAGCACTTCTCAGGGGCAACAAGATGAAAACAATACCAATGGTTCTGCGATGAAGCTGTCCTCAGAGAAATCATGCTGAGGAAGATCCCAAAGGTTGGACAATGCAGAATCCTCAGGGTCGCAGCGAAGAAAACACCAGAAGCTGCACGCTGAAGCAATCCTCAGGGCATGGAAAGAGAAAAAAACAACAAATGTTACAAGATGAAGCACTTCTCAGGAGCAACAAGATGAAAACAATACCAACAGTTCTGCGATGAAGCTGTCCTCAGGGAAAACATGGTGTGGTGAACCCAAAAAGTTGGACAATGCAGAAGCTCTCCTCAAGTCGCAGTGATGAAAAAAACAAATCTGCTCGATAAATCAATAATCTGAGACTGCAGTGCAGCAACACCAAAAGCTGAAAAAAGAGGCTCACCTCTTGGGAAACGTGCTGAATAAAACCCCAAAACCTGCACAATGAAGCACTCCACAGGGCCTGGAATGAGAAAAAACACCAAATCTTGGAAGATGAAGCACTTCTCAGGGGCAACAAGATGAAAACAGTACCAATGCTTCTGCGATGAAGCTGTCCTCGCAGTAATCATGGTGAGGAGAATCCCAAGAAGAGGCCGAAGCAATCCTCAGGGCCTGGAATGAGAAAGAAAACACCAAATGTTAGAAGATGAAGCACTTCTGAGGAGCAACAAGAAGAAAACAATACCAAGAGTTGTAGGATGAAGCTGTCCTCAGGGAAAACATGCTGAAGAGGATCCCAAAGGTTGGACAATGCAGAATCCTCAGGGTCGCAGCGAAGAAAACACCAAAAGCTGCCTGCTGAAGCAATCCTCAAGGCCTGCAACGAGAACAAAAACACCCAATGTTGGAAGATGAAGCACTTCTCAGGGGCAACAAGAAGAAAACAATACCAACAGTTCTGTGATGAACCTGTCCTCAGGGAAAACGTGGTGTGGTGAACCCAAAAATTTGGACAATGCAGAAGCGCTCCTCAAGTTGCAGTGAAGAAAAAAACAAAGCTGCTCAATAAATCACTAATCTGAGACTGCAGTGCACCAACACCAAAAGCTGAATAAAGAGGCTCACCTCATGGGAAACATGCTGCAGAAAACCCCAAAACCTGCACAATGAAGCACTCCACAGGGCCTGGAATGAGAAAAAAAAACAGATATTGGAAGATGAAGCACTTCTCAGGGGCAACAAGATGAAAACAGTACCAATGCTTCTGCGATGAAGCTGTCCTCAGAGAAATCATGGTGAGGAGAACCCCAAGAAGTGGCCGAAGCAATCCTCAGGGCCTGGAATGATAAAGAAAACATCAAATGTTACAAGATGAAGCACTTCTCAGGAGCAACAAGATGAAAACAATACCAAGAGTTGTAGGATGAAGCTGTCCTCAGGGAAAACATGGTGAAGAGGATCCCAAAGGTTGGACAATGCAGAATCCTCAGGGTCGCAGCGAAGAAAACACCAAAAGCTGCCTGCTGAAGCAATCCTTAGGGCCTGCAACGAGAACAAAAACACCAAATGTTAGAAGACGAAGCACTTCTCAGGGGCAACAAGATGAAAACAGTACCAATGGTTCTGCGATGAGGCTGTTCTCAGAGAAAACATGTTGAGGAGAACCCCAAGAAGTTGCAAAAGCAATCCTCAGGACCTGGAATGAGAAAGAAAACACCAAATGTTAGAAGATGAAGCACGTCTCAGGAGCAACAAGATGAAAACAATACCAATGGTTCTGCGATGAAGCTGTCCTCAGAGAAATCATGCTGAGGAAGATCCCAAAGGTAGGACAATGCAGAATCCTCAGGGTCGCAGCGAAGAAAACACCAGAAGCTGCACGCTGAAGCAATCCTCAGGGCATGGAAAGAGAAAAAAACAACAAATGTTACAAGATGAAGCACGTCTCAGGAGCAACAAGATGAAAACAATACCAACAGTTCTGCGATGAAGCTGTCCTCAGGGAAAACGTGGTGTGGTGAACACAAAAAGTTCGACAATGCAGAAGCGGTCCTCAAGTCGCAGTGAAGAAAAAAACAAAGCTGCTCAATAAATCAATAATCTGTGACTGCAGTGCAAAAAAACCAAAAGCTGAATAAAGAGGCTCACCTCATGGGAAACGTGCTAAAGAAAACCCCAAAACCTGCACAATGAAGCACTCCACAGGGCCTGGAATGAGAAAAAACACCAAATCTTGGAAGATGAAGCACTTCTCAGGGGAAACAAGATGAAAACAGTACCAATGGTTCTACGATGAAGCTGTCCTCAGAGAAAACATGTTGAGGAGAACCCCAAGAAGTGGCCGAAGCAATCCTCAGGGCCTGGAATTAGAAAGAAAACACCATATGTTAGAAGATGAACCACTTCTCAGGGGCAACAAGATGAAAACAATACCAATGGTTCTGCGATGAAGCTGTACTCAGGGAAAACATGGTGAGGAGGATCCCAAAGGTTGGACAATGCAGAATCCTCAGGGTCGCAGTGAAGAAAACACCAGAAGCTGCATGCTGTATTAATCCTCAGGGCCTGCAATGAGAAAAGAAACAACAAATGTTAGAAGATGAAGCACTTCTCAGGAGCAACAAGATGAAAACAGTACCAATGGTTCTGTGATGAGGCTGTCCTCAGAGAAAACATGGTGAGGAGAACCCCAAGAACTGGACGAAGCAATCCTCAGGACCTGGAACGAGAAAAGAAACGCCAAATCTTTGAAGATGAAGCACTTCTCAGGAGCAAGAAGATGAAAACAGTACCAATGGTTCTACGATGAAGCTGTCCTCGAAGAAATCATGGTGAGGAGAATCCCAAGATGTGGCCGAAGAAATCCTCAGGGCCTGGAACGAGAAAAGAAACGCGAAATGTTAGAAGATGAAGAACGTCTCAGGGGCAAAAAGGTGAAGACATTACCAATGGTTCTGCGATGAAGCTGTCCTCGCAGAAATCATGGTGAGGAGAACCCCAAGAACTGGACGAAGCAATCCTCAGGACCTGGAATGAGAAAGAAAACACCAAATGTTAGAAGATGAAGCACTTCTCAGGGGCAACAAGATGAAAACAATACCAATGGTTCTGCGATGAAGCTGTCCTCAGAGAAATCATGCTGAGGAAGATCCCAAAGGTTGGACAATGCAGAATCCTCACGGTCGCAGCGAAGAAAACACCAGAAGCTGCACGCTGAAGCAATCCTCAGGGCATGGAAAGAGAAAAAAACAACAAATGTTACAAGATGAAGCACTTCTCAGGAGCAACAAGATGAAAACAATACCAACAGTTCTGCCATGAAGCTGTCCTCAGGGAAAACGTGGTGTGGTGAACCCAAAAAGTTGGACAATGCAGAAGCTCTCCTCAAGTCGCAGTGATGAAAAAAACAAAGCTGCTCAATAAATCAATAATCTGAGACTGCAGTGCAGCAACACCAAAAGCTGAAAAAAGAGGCTCACCTCATGGGAAACGTGCTGAATAAAACCCCAAAACCTGCACAATGAAGCACTCCACAGGGCCTGGAATGAGAAAAAACACCAAATCTTGGAAGATGAAGCACTTCTCAGGGGCAACAAGATGAAAACAGTACCAATGGTTCTGTGATGAGGCTGTCCTCAGAGAAAACATGGTGAGGAGAACCCCAAGAACTGGACGAAGCAATCCTCAGGGCCTGGAATGAGAAAGAAAACACCAAATGTTAGAAGATGAAGCACTTCTCAGGAGCAACAAGATGAAAACAATACCAACAGTTCTGCGATGAACCTGTCCTCAGGGAAAATGTGGTGTGGTGAACCCCAAAAGTTGGACAATGCAGAAGCACTTCTCAAGTCGCAGTGAAGAAAAAAACAAAGCTGCTCAATAAATCACCAATCTGAGACTGCAGTGCAGCAACACCAAAAGCTGAATAAAGAGGCTCACCTCATGGGAAACGTGCTGAAGAAAACCCCAAAACCTGCACAATGAAGCAATCCTCAGGGCCTGGAATGAGAAAAAACACCAAATATTGGAAGATGAAGCACTTCTCAGGGGCAACAAGATGAAAACAGTACCAATGGTTCTACGATGAAGCTGTCCTCAGAGAAAACATGTTGAGGAGAACCCCAAGAAGTAGCTGAAGCAATCCTCAGGGACTGGAATGAGAAAGAAAACACCATATGTTAGAAGATGAACCACTTCTCAGGGGCAACAAGATGAAAACAATATCAAGAGTTGTAGGATGAAGCTGTCCTCAGGGAAAACATGGTGAGGAGGATCCCAAAGGTTGGACAATGCAGAATCCTCAGGGTCGCAGCGAAGAAAACACCAGAAGCTGCATGCTGTATTAATCCTGAGGGCCTGCAACGAGAAATGAAACACCAAATGTTAGAAGATGAAGCACTTCTCAGGAGCAACAAGATGAAAACAGTACCAATGGTTCTGTGATGAGGCTGTCCTCAGAGAAAACATAGTGAGGAGAACCCCAAGAAGTGGCCGAAGCAATCCTCAGGGCCTGGAATGAGAAAGAAAACACCAAATGTTAGAAGATGAAGCACTTCTCAGGGGCAACAAGATGAAAACAATACCAATGGTTCTGCGATGAAGCTGTCCTCGCAGAAATCATGCTGAGGAAGATCCCAAAGGTAGGACAATGCAGAATCCTCAGGGTCGCAGCGAAGAAAACACCAGAAGCTGCACGCTGAAGCAATCCTCAGGGCATGGAAAGAGAAAAAAACAACAAATGTTACAAGATGAAGCACTTCTCAGGAGCAACAAGATGAAAACAATACCAACAGTTCTGCGATGAAGCTGTCCTCAGGGAAAACATGGTGTGGTGAACCCAAAAAGTTGGACAATGCAGAAGCTCTCCTCAAGTCGCAGTGATGAAAAAAACAAATCTGCTCGATAAATCAATAATCTGAGACTGCAGTTCAGCAACACCAAAAGCTGAAAAAAGAGGCTCACCTCTTGGGAAACGTGCTGAATAAAACCCCAAAACCTGCACAATGAAGCACTCCACAGGGCCTGGAATGAGAAAAAACACCAAATCTTGGAAGATGAAGCACTTCTCAGGGGCAACAAGATGAAAACAGTACCAATGCTTCTGCGATGAAGCTGTCCTCGCAGTAATCATGGTGAGGAGAATCCCAAGAAGAGGCCGAAGCAATCCTCAGGGCCTGGAATGAGAAAGAAAACACCAAATGTTAGAAGATGAAGCACTTCTGAGGAGCAACAAGAAGAAAACAATACCAAGAGTTGTAGGATGAAGCTGTCCTCAGGGAAAACATGCTGAAGAGGATCCCAAAGGTTGGACAATGCAGAATCCTCAGGGTCGCAGCGAAGAAAACACCAAAAGCTGCCTGCTGAAGCAATCCTCAAGGCCTGCAACGAGAACAAAAACACCCAATGTTGGAAGATGAAGCACTTCTCAGGGGCAACAAGAAGAAAACTGTACCAACAGTTCTGTGATGAACCTGTCCTCAGGGAAAACGTGGTGTGGTGAACCCAAAAATTTGGACAATGCAGAAGCGCTCCTCAAGTTGCAGTGAAGAAAAAAACAAAGCTGCTCAATAAATCACTAATCTGAGACTGCAGTGCACCAACACCAAAAGCTGAATAAAGAGGCTCACCTCATGGGAAACATGCTGCAGAAAACCCCAAAACCTGCACAATGAAGCACTCCACAGGGCCTGGAATGAGAAAAAAAAACAGATATTGGAAGATGAAGCACTTCTCAGGGGCAACAAGATGAAAACAGTACCAGTGCTTCTGCGATGAAGCTGTCCTCAGAGAAATCATGGTGAGGAGAACCCCAAGAAGTGGCCGAAGCAATCCTCAGGGCCTGGAATGAGAAAGAAAACATCAAATGTTACAAGATGAAGCACTTCTCAGGAGCAACAAGATGAAAACAATACCAAGAGTTGTAGGATGAAGCTGTCCTCAGGGAAAACATGCTGAAGAGGATCCCAAAGGTTGGACAATGCAGAATCCTCAGGGTCGCAGCGAAGAAAACACCAAAAGCTGCCTGCTGAAGCAATCCTTAGGGCCTGCAACGAGAACAAAAACACCAAATGTTAGAAGATGAAGCACTTCTCAGGGGCAACAAGATGAAAACAGTACCAATGGTTCTGCGATGAGGCTGTTCTCAGAGAAAACATGGTGAGGAGAACCCCAAGAAGTTGCAAAAGCAATCCTCAGGACCTGGAATGAGAAAGAAAACACCAAATGTTAGAAGATGAAGCACGTCTCAGGAGCAACAAGATGAAAACAATACCAACAGTTCTGCGATGAAGCTGTCCTCAGGGAAAACGTGGTGTGGTGAACCCAAAAAGTTCGACAATGCAGAAGCGCTCCTCAAGTCGCAGTGAAGAAAAAAACAAAGCTGCTCAATAAATCAATAATCTGAGACTGCAGTGCACCAACACCAAAAGCTGAATAAAGAGGCTCACCTCATGGGAAACGTGCTAAAGAAAACCCCAAAACCTGCACAATGAAGCACTCCACAGGGCCTGGAATGAGAAAAAACACCAAATCTTGGAAGATGAAGCACTTCTCAGGGGAAACAAGATGAAAACAGTACCAATGGTTCTACGATGAAGCTGTCCTCAGAGAAAACATGTTGAGGAGAACCCCAAGAAGTGGCCGAAGCAATCCTCAGGGCCTGGAATTAGAAAGAAAACACCATATGTTAGAAGATGAACCACTTCTCAGGGGCAACAAGATGAAAACAATACCAATGGTTCTGCGATGAAGCTGTACTCAGGGAAAACATGGTGAGGAGGATCCCAAAGGTTGGACAATGCAGAATCCTCAGGGTCGC
This sequence comes from Aythya ferina, assembly GCF_964211825.1. Lineage (NCBI taxonomy): Eukaryota > Metazoa > Chordata > Aves > Anseriformes > Anatidae > Aythya > Aythya ferina. Next base: position 9,218,327 of record NC_140298.1, read on the forward strand.
AGTGAAGAAAACACCAGAAGCTGCATGCTGTATTAATCCTCAGGGCCTGCAATGAGAAAAGAAACAACAAATGTTAGAAGATGAAGCACTTCTCAGGAGCAACAAGATGAAAACAGTACCAATGGTTCTGTGATGAGGCTGTCCTCAGAGAAAACATGGTGAGGAGAACCCCAAGAACTGGACGAAGCAATCCTCAGGACCTGGAACGAGAAAAGAAACGCCAAATCTTTGAAGATGAAGCACTTCTCAGGAGCAAGAAGATGAAAACAGTACCAATGGTTCTACGATGAAGCTGTCCTCGCAGAAATCATGGTGAGGAGAATCCCAAGATGTGGCCGAAGAAATCCTCAGGGCCTGGAACGAGAAAAGAAACGCGAAATGTTAGAAGATGAAGAACGTCTCAGGGGCAAAAAGGTGAAGACATTACCAATGGTTCTGCGATGAAGCTGTCCTCAGAGAAATCATGCTGAGAAGAACCCCAAGAACTGCACAAAGCAATCCTAAGGGCCTGGAATGAGAAAGAAAACACCAAATGTTAGAAGATGAAGCACTTCTCAGGGGCAACAAGATGAAAACAATACCAATGGTTCTGCGATGAAGCTGTCCTCAGAGAAATCATGCTGAGGAAGATCCCAAAGGTTGGACAATGCAGAATCCTCACGGTCGCAGCGAAGAAAACACCAGAAGCTGCACGCTGAAGCAATCCTCAGGGCATGGAAAGAGAAAAAAACAACAAATGTTACAAGATGAAGCACTTCTCAGGAGCAACAAGATGAAAACAATACCAACAGTTCTGCGATGAAGCTGTCCTCAGGGAAAACGTGGTGTGGTGAACCCAAAAAGTTGGACAATGCAGAAGCTCTCCTCAAGTCGCAGTGATGAAAAAAACAAAGCTGCTCAATAAATCAATAATCTGAGACTGCAGTGCAGCAACACCAAAAGCTGAAAAAAGAGGCTCACCTCATGGGAAACGTGCTGAAGAAAACCCCAAAACCTGCACAATGAAGCACTCCACAGGGCCTGGAATGAGAAAAAACACCAAATCTTGGAAGATGAAGCACTTCTCAGGGGCAACAAGATGAAAACAGTACCAATGGTTCTGTGATGAGGCTGTCCTCAGAGAAAACATGGTGAGGAGAACCCCAAGAACTGGACGAAGCAATCCTCAGGGCCTGGAATGAGAAAGAAAACACCAAATGTTAGAAGATGAAGCACTTCTCAGGAGCAACAAGATGAAAACAATACCAACAGTTCTGCGATGAACCTGTCCTCAGGGAAAATGTGGTGTGGTGAACCCAAAAATTTGGACAATGCAGAAGCGCTCCTCAAGTTGCAGTGAAGAAAAAAACAAAGCTGCTCAATAAATCACTAATCTGAGACTGCAGTGCACCAACACCAAAAGCTGAATTAAGATGCTCACCTCATGGGAAACATGCTGCAGAAAACCCCAAAACCTGCACAATGAAGCACTCCACAGGGCCTGGAATTAGAAAAAAAAACAGATATTGGAAGATGAAGCACTTCTCAGGGGCAACAAGATGAAAACAGTACCAATGCTTCTGCGATGAAGCTGTCCTCGCAGTAATCATGGTGAGGAGAATCCCAAGAAGAGGCCGAAGCAATCCTCAGGGCCTGGAACGAGAAAAGAAACACCAAATGTTAGAAGATGAAGCACTTCTGAGGAGCAACAAGAAGAAAACAATACCAACAGTTCTGTGATGAACCTGTCCTCAGGGAAAACGTGGTGTGGTGAACCCCAAAAGTTGGACAATGCAGAAGCGCTCCTCAAGTTGCAGTGAAGAAAAAAACAAAGCTGCTCAATAAATCACTAATCTGAGACTGCAGTGCACCAACACCAAAAGCTGAATAAAGAGGCTCACCTCATGGGAAACATGCTGCAGAAAACCCCAAAACCTGCACAATGAAGCACTCTACAGGGCCTGGAATGAGAAAAAAAAAACAGATATTGGAAGATGAAGCACTTCTCAGGGGCAACAAGATGAAAACAGTACCAATGCTTCTGCGATGAAGCTGTCCTCAGAGAAATCATGGTGAGGAGAACCCCAAGAAGTGGCCGAAGCAATCCTCAGGGCCTGGAATGAGAAAGAAAACATCAAATGTTACAAGATGAAGCACTTCTCAGGAGCAACAAGATGAAAACAATACCAAGAGTTGTAGGATGAAGCTGTCCTCAGGGAAAACATGCTGAAGAGGATCCCAAAGGTTGGACAATGCAGAATCCTCAGGGTCGCAGCGAAGAAAACACCAAAAGCTGCGTGCTGAAGCAATCCTTAGGGCCTGCAACGAGAACAAAAACACCAAATGTTACAAGATGAAGCACTTCTCAGGGGCAACAAGATGAAAACAGTACCAATGGTTCTACGATGAGGCTGTTCTCAGAGAAAACATGGTGAGGAGAACCCCAAGAAGTTGCCGAAGCAATCCTCAGGACCTGGAATGAGAAAGAAAACACCAAATGTTAGAAGATGAAGCACTTCTCAGGAGCAACAAGATGAAAACAATACCAATGGTTCTGCGATGAAGCTGTCCTCAGAGAAATCATGCTGAGGAAGATCCCAAAGGTAGGACAATGCAGAATCCTCAGGGTCGCAGCGAAGAAAACACCAGAAGCTGCACGCTGAAGCAATCCTCAGGGCATGGAAAGAGAAAAAAACAACAAATGTTACAAGATGAAGCACTTCTCAGGAGCAACAAGATGAAAACAATACCAACAGTTCTGCGATGAAGCTGTCCTCAGGGAAAACGTGGTGTGGTGAACCCAAAAAGTTGGACAATGCAGAAGCTCTCCTCAAGTCGCAGTGAAGAAAAAAACAAAGCTGCTCAATAAATCAATAATCTGAGACTGCAGTGCAGCAACACCAAAAGCTGAATAAAGAGGCTCACCTCATGGGAAACGTGCTGAAGAAAACCCCAAAACCTGCACAATGAAGCACTCCACAGGGCCTGGAATGAGAAAAAACCCCAAATATTGGAAGATGAAGCACTTCTCAGGGGAAACAAGATGAAAACAGTACCAATGGTTCTACGATGAAGCTGTCCTCAGAGAAAACATGTTGAGGAGAACCCCAAGAAGTGGCCGAAGCAATCCTCAGGGCCTGGAATTAGAAAGAAAACACCATATGTTAGAAGATGAACCACTTCTCAGGGGCAACAAGATGAAAACAATACCAATGGTTCTGCGATGAAGCTGTACTCAGGGAAAACATGGTGAGGAGGATCCCAAAGGTTGGACAATGCAGAATCCTCAGGGTCGCAATGAAGAAAACACCAGAAGCTGCATGCTGTATTAATCCTCAGGGCCTGCAATGAGAAAAGAAACAACAAATGTTAGAAGATGAAGCACTTCTCAGGAGCAACAAGATGAAAACAGTACCAATGGGTCTGTGATGAGGCTGTCCTCAGAGAAAACATGGTGAGGAGAACCCCAAGAACTGGACGAAGCAATCCTCAGGACCTGGAACGAGAAAAGAAACGCCAAATCTTTGAAGATGAAGCACTTCTCAGGAGCAAGAAGATGAAAACAGTACCAGTGGTTCTACAATGAAGCTGTCCTCGCAGAAATCATGGTGAGGAGAATCCCAAGATGTGGCCGAAGAAATCCTCAGGGCCTGGAACGAGAAAAGAAACGCGAAATGTTAGAAGATGAAGAAAGTCTCAGGGGCAAAAAGGTGAAGACATTACCAATGGTTCTGCGATGAAGCTGTCCTCGCAGAAATCATGGTGAGGAGAACCCCAAGAACTGGACGAAGCAATCCTCAGGACCTGGAATGAGAAAGAAAACACCAAATGTTAGAAGATGAAGCACTTCTCAGGGGCAACAAGATGAAAACAATACCAATGGTTCTGCGATGAAGCTGTCCTCAGAGAAATCATGCTGAGGAAGATCCCAAAGGTTGGACAATGCAGAATCCTCAGGGTCGCAGCGAAGAAAACACCAGAAGCTGCACACTGAGGCAATCCTCAGGGCCTGGAAAGAGAAAAAAACACCAAATGTTACAAGATGAAGCACTTCTCAGGGGCAACAAGATGAAAACAATACCAACAGTTCTGCCATGAAGCTGTCCTCAGGGAAAACGTGGTGTGGTGAACCCAAAAAGTTGGACAATGCAGAAGCTCTCCTCAAGTCGCAGTGATGAAAAAAACAAAGCTGCTCAATAAATCAATAATCTGAGACTGCAGTGCAGCAACACCAAAAGCTGAAAAAAGAGGCTCACCTCATGGGAAACGTGCTGAAGAAAACCCCAAAACCTGCACAATGAAGCACTCCACAGGGCCTGGAATGAGAAAAAACACCAAATCTTGGAAGATGAAGCACTTCTCAGGGGCAACAAGATGAAAACAGTACCAATGGTTCTGTGATGAGGCTGTCCTCAGAGAAAACATGGTGAGGAGAACCCCAAGAACTGGACGAAGCAATCCTCAGGGCCTGGAATGAGAAAGAAAACACCAAATGTTAGAAGATGAAGCACTTCTCAGGAGCAACAAGATGAAAACAATACCAACAGTTCTGCGATGAACCTGTCCTCAGGGAAAATGTGGTGTGGTGAACCCAAAAATTTGGACAATGCAGAAGCGCTCCTCAAGTTGCAGTGAAGAAAAAAACAAAGCTGCTCAATAAATCACTAATCTGAGACTGCAGTGCACCAACACCAAAAGCTGAATAAAGAGGCTCACCTCATGGGAAACATGCTGCAGAAAACCCCAAAACCTGCACAATGAAGCACTCCACAGGGCCTGGAATTAGAAAAAAAAACAGATATTGGAAGATGAAGCACTTCTCAGGGGCAACAAGATGAAAACAGTACCAATGCTTCTGCGATGAAGCTGTCCTCGCAGTAATCATGGTGAGGAGAATCCCAAGAAGAGGCCGAAGCAATCCTCAGGGCCTGGAACGAGAAAAGAAACACCAAATGTTAGAAGATGAAGCACTTCTGAGGAGCAACAAGAAGAAAACAATACCAACAGTTCTGCGATGAACCTGTCCTCAGGGAAAACGTGGTGTGGTGAACCCCAAAAGTTGGACAATGCAGAAGCGCTCCTCAAGTTGCAGTGAAGAAAAAAACAAAGCTGCTCAATAAATCACTAATCTGAGACTGCAGTGCACCAACACCAAAAGCTGAATAAAGAGGCTCACCTCATGGGAAACATGCTGCAGAAAACCCCAAAACCTGCACAATGAAGCACTCTACAGGGCCTGGAATGAGAAAAAAAAACAGATATTGGAAGATGAAGCACTTCTCAGGGGCAACAAGATGAAAACAGTACCAATGCTTCTGCGATGAAGCTGTCCTCAGAGAAATCATGGTGAGGAGAAGCCCAAGAAGTGGCCGAAGCAATCCTCAGGGCCTGGAATGAGAAAGAAAACACCAAATGTTACAAGATGAAGCACTTCTCAGGAGCAACAAGATGAAAACAATACCAAGAGTTGTAGGATGAAGCTGTCCTCAGGGAAAACATGCTGAAGAGGATCCCAAAGGTTGGACAATGCAGAATCCTCAGGGTCGCAGCGAAGAAAACACCAAAAGCTGCCTGCTGAAGCAATCCTTAGGGCCTGCAACGAGAACAAAAACACCAAATGTTACAAGATGAAGCACTTCTCAGGGGCAACAAGATGAAAACAGTACCAATGGTTCTACGATGAGGCTGTTCTCAGAGAAAACATGGTGAGGAGAACCCCAAGAAGTTGCCGAAGCAATCCTCAGGACCTGGAATGAGAAAGAAAACACCAAATGTTAGAATATGAAGCACTTCTCAGGAGCAACAAGATGAAAACAATACCAATGGTTCTGCGATGAAGCTGTCCTCAGAGAAATCATGCTGAGGAAGATCCCAAAGGTAGGACAATGCAGAATCCTCAGGGTCGCAGCGAAGAAAACACCAGAAGCTGCACGCTGAAGCAATCCTCAGGGCATGGAAAGAGAAAAAAACAACAAATGTTACAAGATGAAGCACTTCTCAGGAGCAACAAGATGAAAACAATACCAACAGTTCTGCGATGAAGCTGTCCTCAGGGAAAACGTGGTGTGGTGAACCCAAAAAGTTGGACAATGCAGAAGCTCTCCTCAAGTCGCAGTGAAGAAAAAAACAAAGCTGCTCAATAAATCAATAATCTGAGACTGCAGTGCAGCAACACCAAAAGCTGAATAAAGAGGCTCACCTCATGGGAAACGTGCTGAAGAAAACCCCAAAACCTGCACAATGAAGCACTCCACAGGGCCTGGAATGAGAAAAAACCCCAAATATTGGAAGATGAACCACTTCTCAGGGGCAACAAGATGAAAACAATACCAATGGTTCTGCGATGAAGCTGTACTCAGGGAAAACATGGTGAGGAGGATCCCAAAGGTTGGACAATGCAGAATCCTCAGGGTCACAATGAAGAAAACACCAGAAGCTGCATGCTGTATTAATCCTCAGGGCCTGCAATGAGAAAAGAAACAACAAATGTTAGAAGATGAAGCACTTCTCAGGAGCAACAAGATGAAAACAGTACCAATGGTTCTGTGATGAGGCTGTCCTCAGAGAAAACATGGTGAGGAGAACCCCAAGAACTGGACGAAGCAATCCTCAGGACCTGGAACGAGAAAAGAAACGCCAAATCTTGGAAGATGAAGCACTTCTCAGGAGCAAGAAGATGAAAACAGTACCAGTGGTTCTACAATGAAGCTGTCCTCGCAGAAATCATGGTGAGGAGAATCCCAAGATGTGGCCGAAGAAATCCTCAGGGCCTGGAACGAGAAAAGAAACGCGAAATGTTAGAAGATGAAGAACGTCTCAGGGGCAAAAAGGTGAAGACATTACCAATGGTTCTGCGATGAAGCTGTCCTCGCAGAAATCATGGTGAGGAGAACCCCCAGAACTGGACGAAGCAATCCTCAGGACCTGGAATGAGAAAGAAAACACCAAATGTTAGAAGATGAAGCACTTCTCAGGGGCAACAAGATGAAAACAATACCAATGGTTCTGCGATGAAGCTGTCCTCAGAGAAATCATGCTGAGGAAGATCCCAAAGGTTGGACAATGCAGAATCCTCAGGGTCGCAGCGAAGAAAACACCAGAAGCTGCACACTGAGGCAATCCTCAGGGCCTGGAAAGAGAAAAAAACACCAAATGTTACAAGATGAAGCACTTCTCAGGGGCAACAAGATGAAAACAATACCAACAGTTCTGCCATGAAGCTGTCCTCAGGGAAAACGTGGTGTGGTGAACCCAAAAAGTTGGACAATGCAGAAGCTCTCCTCAAGTCGCAGTGATGAAAAAAACAAAGCTGCTCAATAAATCAATAATCTGAGACTGCAGTGCAGCAACACCAAAAGCTGAAAAAAGAGGCTCACCTCATGGGAAACGTGCTGAAGAAAACCCCAAAACCTGCACAATGAAGCACTCCACAGGGCCTGGAATGAGAAAAAACACCAAATCTTGGAAGATGAAGCACTTCTCAGGGGCAACAAGATGAAAACAGTACCAATGGTTCTGTGATGAGGCTGTCCTCAGAGAAAACATGGTGAGGAGAACCCCAAGAACTGGACGAAGCAATCCTCAGGGCCTGGAATGAGAAAGAAAACACCAAATGTTAGAAGATGAAGCACTTCTGAGGAGCAACAAGATGAAAACAATACCAACAGTTCTGCGATGAACCTGTCCTCAGGGAAAACGTGGTGTGGTGAACCCAAAGATTTGGACAATGCAGAAGTGCTCCTCAAGTTGCAGTGAAGAAAAAAACAAAGCTGCTCAATAAATCAATAATCTGAGACTGCAGTGCAGCAACACCAAAAGCTGAAAAAAGAGGCTCACCTCATGGGAAACATGCTGCAGAAAACCCCAAAACCTGCACAATGAAGCACTCCACAGGGCCTGGAATGAGAAAAAACACCAAATCTTGGAAGATGAAGCACTTCTCAGGGGCAACAAGATGAAAACAGTACCAATGCTTCTGCGATGAAGCTGTCCTCGCAGTAATCATGGTGAGGAGAATCCCAAGAAGAGGCCGAAGCAATCCTCAGGGCCTGGAACGAGAAAAGAAAGGCCAAATGTTAGAAGATGAAGCACTTCTCAGGAGCAACAAGAAGAAAACAATACCAACAGTTCTGCGATGAACCTGTCCTCAGGGAAAATGTGGTGTGGTGAACCCAAAAATTTGGACAATGCAGAAGCGCTCCTCAAGTTGCAGTGAAGAAAAAAACAAAGCTGCTCAATAAATCACTAATCTGAGACTGCAGTGCACCAACACCAAAAGCTGAATAAAAAGGCTCACCTCATGGGAAACATGCTGCAGAAAACCCCAAAACCTGCACGATGAAGCACTCCACAGGGCCTGGAATTAGAAAAAAAAACAGATATTGGAAGATGAAGCACTTCTCAGGGGCAACAAGATGAAAACAGTACCAATGCTTCTGCGATGAAGCTGTCCTCGCAGTAATCATGGTGAGGAGAATCCCAAGAAGAGGCCGAAGCAATCCTCAGGGCCTGGAACGAGAAAAGAAACACCAAATGTTAGAAGATGAAGCACTTCTGAGGAGCAACAAGAAGAAAACAATACCAACAGTTCTGCGATGAACCTGTCCTCAGGGAAAACGTGGTGTGGTGAACCCCAAAAGTTGGACAATGCAGAAGCGCTCCTCAAGTTGCAGTGAAGAAAAAAACAAAGCTGCTCAATAAATCACTAATCTGAGACTGCAGTGCACCAACACCAAAAGCTGAATAAAGAGGCTCACCTCATGGGAAACATGCTGCAGAAAACCCCAAAACCTGCACAATGAAGCACTCCACAGGGCCTGGAATGAGAAAAAAAAACAGATATTGGAAGATGAAGCACTTCTCAGGGGCAACAAGATGAAAACAGTACCAATGGTTCTGCGATGAAGCTGTCCTCAGAGAAATCATGGTGAGGAGAACCCCAAGAAGTTGCCGAAGCAATCCTCAGGGCCTGGAATGAGAAAGAAAACACCAAATGTTAGAAGATGAAGCACTTCTCAGGAGCAACAAGATGAAAACAATACCAAGAGTTGTAGGATGAAGCTGTCCTCAGGGAAAACATGCTGAAGAGGATCCCAAAGGTTGGACAATGCAGAATCCTCAGGGTCGCAGCGAAGAAAACACCAAAAGCTGCCTGCTGAAGCAATCCTCAGGGCCTGAAACGAGAACAAAAACACCCAATGTTGGAAGATGAAGCACTTCTCAGGGGCAACAAGATGAAAACAGTACCAATGGTTCTGCGATGAGGCTGTTCTCAGAGAAAACATGGTGAGGAGAACCCCAAGAAGTTGCCGAAGCAATCCTCAGGACCTGGAATGAGAAAGAAAACACCAAATGTTAGAAGATGAAGTACGTCTAAGGAGCAACAAGATGAAAACAATACCAATCGTTCTGCGATGAAGCTGTCCTCAGGGAAAACATGGTGAGGAGGATCCCAAGAACTGGACGATGCAGAATTCCTCAGGGTCGCAGCGAAGAAAACACCAGAAGCTGCACGCTGAAGCAAATCTCAGGGCCTGGGAAGAGAAAAAAACACCAAATGTTACAAGATGAAGCACTTCTCAGGAGCAACAAGATGAAAACAATACCAACAGTTCTGCCATGAAGCTGTCCTCAGGGAAAACGTGGTGTGGTGAACCCAAAAAGTTGGACAATGCAGAAGCTCTCCTCAAGTCGCAGTGATGAAAAAAACAAAGCTGCTCAATAAATCAATAATCTGAGACTGCAGTGCAGCAACACCAAAAGCTGAAAAAAGAGGCTCACCTCATGGGAAACGTGCTGAAGAAAACCCCAAAACCTGCACAATGAAGCACTCCACAGGGCCTGGAATGAGAAAAAACACCAAATCTTGGAAGATGAAGCACTTCTCAGGGGCAACAAGATGAAAACAGTACCAATGGTTCTGTGATGAGGCTGTCCTCAGAGAAAACATGGTGAGGAGAACCCCAAGAACTGGACGAAGCAATCCTCAGGGCCTGGAATGAGAAAGAAAACACCAAATGTTAGAAGATGAAGCACTTCTCAGGAGCAACAAGATGAAAACAATACCAACAGTTCTGCGATGAACCTGTCCTCAGGGAAAACGTGGTGTGGTGAACCCAAAAATTTGGACAATGCAGAAGCGCTCCTCAAGTTGCAGTGAAGAAAAAAACAAAGCTGCTCAATAAATCACTAATCTGAGACTGCAGTGCACCAACACCAAAAGCTGAATAAAGAGGCTCACCTCATGGGAAACATGCTGCAGAAAACCCCAAAACCTGCACAATGAAGCACTCTACAGGGCCTGGAATGAGAAAAAAAAACAGATATTGGAAGATGAAGCACTTCTCAGGGGCAACAAGATGAAAACAGTACCAATGCTTCTGCGATGAAGCTGTCCTCAGAGAAATCATGGTGAGGAGAACCCCAAGAAGTGGCCGAAGCAATCCTCAGGGCCTGGAATGAGAAAGAAAACATCAAATGTTACAAGATGAAGCACTTCTCAGGAGCAACAAGATGAAAACAATACCAAGAGTTGTAGGATGAAGCTGTCCTCAGGGAAAACATGCTGAAGAGGATCCCAAAGGTTGGACAATGCAGAATCCTCAGGGTCGCAGCGAAGAAAACACCAAAAGCTGCCTGCTGAAGCAATCCTTAGGGCCTGCAACGAGAACAAAAACACCAAATGTTACAAGATGAAGCACTTCTCAGGGGCAACAAGATGAAAACAGTACCAATGGTTCTACGATGAGGCTGTTCTCAGAGAAAACATGGTGAGGAGAACCCCAAGAAGTTGCCGAAGCAATCCTCAGGACCTGGAATGAGAAAGAAAACACCAAATGTTAGAAGATGAAGCACTTCTCAGGAGCAACAAGATGAAAACAATACCAATGGTTCTGCGATGAAGCTGTCCTCAGATAAATCATGCTGAGGAAGATCCCAAAGGTAGGACAATGCAGAATCCTCAGGGTCGCAGCGAAGAAAACACCAGAAGCTGCACGCTGAAGCAATCCTCAGGGCATGGAAAGAGAAAAAAACAACAAATGTTACAAGATGAAGCACTTCTCAGGAGCAACAAGATGAAAACAATACCAACAGTTCTGCGATGAAGCTGTCCTCAGGGAAAACGTGGTGTGGTGAACCCAAAAAGTTGGACAATGCAGAAGCTCTCCTCAAGTCGCAGTGAAGAAAAAAACAAAGCTGCTCAATAAATCAATAATCTGAGACTGCAGTGCAGCAACACCAAAAGCTGAATAAAGAGGCTCACCTCATGGGAAACGTGCTGAAGAAAACCCCAAAACCTGCACAATGAAGCACTCCACAGGGCCTGGAATAAGAAAAAACACCAAATCTTGGAAGATGAAGCACTTCTCAGGGGAAACAAGATGAAAACAGTACCAATGGTTCTACGATGAAGCTGTCCTCAGAGAAAACATGTTGAGGAGAACCCCAAGAAGTGGCCGAAGCAATCCTCAGGGCCTGGAATTAGAAAGAAAACACCATATGTTAGAAGATGAACCACTTCTCAGGAGCAACAAGATGAAAACAATACCAATGGTTCTGCGATGAAGCTGTACTCAGGGAAAACATGGTGAGGAGGATCCCAAAGGTTGGACAATGCAGAATCCTCAGGGTCGCAGTGAAGAAAACACCAGAAGCTGCATGCTGTATTAATCCTCAGGGCCTGCAATGAGAAAAGAAACAACAAATGTTAGAAGATGAAGCACTTCTCAGGAGCAACAAGATGAAAACAGTACCAATGGTTCTGTGATGAGGCTGTCCTCAGAGAAAACATGGTGAGGAGAACCCCAAGAACTGGACGAAGCAATCCTCAGGACCTGGAACGAGAAAAGAAACGCCAAATCTTTGAAGATGAAGCACTTCTCAGGAGCAAGAAGATGAAAACAGTACCAGTGGTTCTACAATGAAGCTGTCCTCGCAGAAATCATGGTGAGGAGAATCCCAAGATGTGGCCAAAGAAATCCTCAGGGCCTGCAACGAGAAAAGAAACGCGAAATGTTAGAAGATGAAGAACGTCTCAGGGGCAAAAAGGTGAAGACATTACCAATGGTTCTGCGATGAAGCTGTCCTCGCAGAAATCATGGTGAGGAGAACCCCAAGAACTGGACGAAGCAATCCTCAGGACCTGGAATGAGAAAGAAAACACCAAATGTTAGAAGATGAAGCACTTCTCAGGGGCAACAAGATGAAAACAATACCAATGGTTCTGCGATGAAGCTGTCCTCAGAGAAATCATGCTGAAGAGGATCCCAAAGGTTGGACAATGCAGAATCCTCAGGGTCGCAGCGAAGAAAACACCAGAAGCTGCATGCTGTATTAATCCTCAGGGCCTGCAACGAGAAAAGAAACACCAAATGTTAGAAGATGAAGCACTTCTCAGGAGCAACAAGATGAAAACAGTACCAATGGTTCTGTGATGAGGCTGTCCTCAGAGAAAACATGGTGAGGAGAACCCCAAGAAGTGGCCGAAGCAATCCTCAGGGCCTGGAATGAGAAAGAAAACACCAAATGTTAGAAGATGAAGCACTTCTCAGGGGCAACAAGATGAAAACAATACCAATGGTTCTGCGATGAAGCTGTACTCAGGGAAAACATGGTGAGGAGGATCCCAAAGGTTGGACAATGCAGAATCCTCAGGGTCGCAGTGAAGAAAACACCAGAAGCTGCATGCTGTATTAATCCTCAGGGCCTGCAATGAGAAAAGAAACAACAAATGTTAGAAGATGAAGCACTTCTCAGGAGCAACAAGATGAAAACAGTACCAATGGTTCTGTGATGAGGCTGTCCTCAGAGAAAACATGGTGAGGATAACCCCAAGAACTGGACGAAGCAATCCTCAGGACCTGGAACGAGAAAAGAAACGCCAAATCTTTGAAGATGAAGCACTTCTCAGGAGCAAGAAGATGAAAACAGTACCAGTGGTTCTACGATGAAGCTGTCCTCGCAGAAATCATGGTGAGGAGAACCCCAAGAACTGGACGAAGCAATCCTCAGGACTTGGAATGAGAAAGAAAACACCAAATGTTAGAAGATGAAGCACTTCTCAGGGGCAACAAGATGAAAACAATACCAATGGTTCTGCGATGAAGCTGTCCTCAGAGAAATCATGCTGAGGAAGATCCCAAAGGTTGGACAATGCAGAATCCTCAGGGTCGCAGCGAAGAAAACACCAGAAGCTGCACACTGAGGCAATCCTCAGGGCCTGGAAAGAGAAAAAAACACCAAATGTTAGAAGATGAAGCACTTCTCAGGAGCAACAAGATGAAAACAGTACCAACAGTTCTGCGATGAAGCTGTCCTCAGGGAAAACGTGGTGTGGTGAACCCAAAAAGTTGGACAATGCAGAAGCTCTCCTCAAGTCGCAGTGATGAAAAAAACAAAGCTGCTCAATAAATCAATAATCTGAGACTGCAGTGCAGCAACACCAAAAGCTGAATAAAGAGGCTCACCTCATGGGAAACGTGCTGAATAAAACCCCAAAACCTGCACAATGAAGCACTCCACAGGGCCTGGAATGAGAAAAAACACCAAATCTTGGAAGATGAAGCACTTCTCAGGGGCAACAAGATGAAAACAGTACCAATGCTTCTGCGATGAAGCTGTCCTCGCAGTAATCATGGTGAGGAGAATCCCAAGAAGAGGCCGAAGCAATCCTCTGGGCCTGGAATGAGAAAGAAAACACCAAATGTTAGAAGATGAAGCACTTCTGAGGAGCAACAAGAAGAAAACAATACCAAGAGTTGTAGGATGAAGCTGTACTCAGGGAAAACATGCTGAAGAGGATCCCAAAGGTTGGACAATGCAGAATCCTCAGGGTCGCAGCGAAGAAAACACCAGAAGCTGCATGCTGTATTAATCCTCAGGGCCTGCAATGAGAAAAGAAACAACAAATGTTAGAAGATGAAGCACTTCTCAGGAGCAACAAGATGAAAACTGTACCAATGGTTCTGTGATGAGGCTGTCCTCAGAGAAAACATGGTGAGGAGAACCCCAAGAACTGGACGAAGCAATCCTCAGGACCTGGAACGAGAAAAGAAACGCCAAATCTTTGAAGATGAAGCACTTCTCAGGAGCAAGAAGATGAAAACAGTACCAGTGGTTCTACAATGAAGCTGTCCTCGCAGAAATCATGGTGAGGAGAATCCCAAGATGTGGCCGAAGAAATCCTCAGGGCCTGGAACGAGAAAAGAAACGCGAAATGTTAGAAGATGAAGAACGTCTCAGGGGCAAAAAGGTGAAGACATTACCAATGGTTCTGCGATGAAGCTGTCCTCGCAGAAATCATGGTGAGGAGAACCCCAAGAACTGGACGAAGCAATCCTCAGGACCTGGAATGAGAAAGAAAACACCAAATGTTAGAAGATGAAGCACTTCTCAGGGGTAACAAGATGAAAACAATACCAATGGTTCTGCGATGAAGCTGTCCTCAGAGAAATCATGCTGAGGAAGATCCCAAAGGTTGGACAATGCAGAATCCTCAGGGTCGCAGCGAAGAAAACACCAGAAGCTGCACGCTGAAGCAATCCTATGGGCCTGGAATGAGAAAAAAATACCAAATATTTGAAGATGAAGCACTTCTCAGGAGCAACAAGATGAAAACAATACCAACAGTTCTGCGATGAAGCTGTCCTCAGGGAAAACGTGGTGTGGTGAACCCAAAAAGTTGGACAATGCAGAAGCTCTCCTCAAGTCGCAGTGATGAAAAAAACAAAGCTGCTCAATAAATCAATAATCTGAGACTGCAGTGCAGGAACACCAAAAGCTGAAAAAAGAGGCTCACCTCATGGGAAACGTGCTGAATAAAACCCCAAAACCTGCACAATGAAGCACTCCACAGGGCCTGGAATGAGAAAAAACACCAAATCTTGGAAGATGAAGCACTTCTCAGGGGCAACAAGATGAAAACAGTACCAATGGTTCTGTGATGAGGCTGTCCTCAGAGAAAACATGGTGAGGAGAACCCCAAGAACTGGACGAAGCAATCCTCAGGGCCTGGAATGAGAAAGAAAACACCAAATGTTAGAAGATGAAGCACTTCTGAGGAGCAACAAGATGAAAACAATACCAACAGTTCTGCGATGAACCTGTCCTCAGGGAAAACGTGGTGTGGTGAACCCAAAAATTTGGACAATGCAGAAGCGCTCCTCAAGTTGCAGTGAAGAAAAAAACAAAGCTGCTCAATAAATCACTAATCTGAGACTGCAGTGCACCAACACCAAAAGCTGAATAAAGAGGCTCACCTCTTGGGAAACATGCTGCAGAAAACCCCAAAACCTGCACAATGAAGCACTCCACAGGGCCTGGAATTAGAAAAAAAAACAGATATTGGAAGATGAAGCACTTCTCAGGGGCAACAAGATGAAAACAGTACCAATGCTTCTGCGATGAAGCTGTCCTCGCAGTAATCATGGTGAGGAGAATCCCAAGAAGAGGCCGAAGCAATCCTCAGGGCCTGGAACGAGAAAAGAAACACCAAATGTTAGAAGATGAAGCACTTCTGAGGAGCAACAAGAAGAAAACAATACCAACAGTTCTGCGATGAACCTGTCCTCAGGGAAAACGTGGTGTGGTGAACCCCAAAAGTTGGACAATGCAGAAGCGCTCCTCAAGTTGCAGTGAAGAAAAAAACAAAGCTGCTCAATAAATCACTAATCTGAGACTGCAGTGCACCAACACCAAAAGCTGAATAAAGAGGCACACCTCATGGGAAACATGCTGCAGAAAACCCCAAAACCTGCACAATGAAGCACTCCACAGGGCCTGGAATGAGAAAAAAAAACAGATATTGGAAGATGAAGCACTTCTCAGGGGCAACAAGATGAAAACAGTACCAATGGTTCTACGATGAGGCTGTCCTCAGAGAAATCATGGTAAGGAGAACCCCAAGAAGTGGCCGAAGCAATCCTCAGGACCTGGAATGAGAAAGAAAACACCAAATGTTAGAAGATGAAGCACGTCTCAGGAGCAACAAGATGAAAACAATACCAATGGTTCTGCGATGAAGCTGTCCTCAGAGAAATCATGCTGAGGAAGATCCCAAAGGTAGGACAATGCAGAATCCTCAGGGTCGCAGCGAAGAAAACACCAGAAGCTGCACGCTGAAGCAATCCTCAGGGCATGGAAAGAGAAAAAAACACCAAATGTTACAAGATGAAGCACTTCTCAGGAGCAACAAGATGAAAACAATACCAACAGTTCTGCCATGAAGCTGTCCTCAGGGAAAACGTGGTGTGGTGAACCCAAAAAGTTGGACAATGCAGAAGCGCTCCTCAAGTCGCACTGAAGAAAAAAACAAAGCTGCTCAATAAATCAATAATCTGAGACTGCAGTGCAGCAACACCAAAAGCTGAATAAAGAGGCTCACCTCATGGGAAACGTGCTGAAGAAAACCCCAAAACCTGCACAATGAAGCACTCCACAGGGCCTGGAATGAGAAAAAACACCAAATCTTGGAAGATGAAGCACTTCTCAGGGGAAACAAGATGAAAACAGTACCAATGGTTCTACGATGAAGCTGTCCTCAGAGAAAACATGTTGAGGAGAACCCCAAGAAGTGGCCGAAGCAATCCTCAGGGCCTGGAATTAGAAAGAAAACACCATATGTTAGAAGATGAACCACTTCTCAGGGGCAACAAGATGAAAACAATACCAATGGTTCTGCGATGAAGCTGTACTCAGGGAAAACATGGTGAGGAGGATCCCAAAGGTTGGACAATGCAGAATCCTCAGGGTCGCAGTGAAGAAAACACCAGAAGCTGCATGCTGTATTAATCCTCAGGGCCTGCAATGAGAAAAGAAACAACAAATGTTAGAAGATGAAGCACTTCTCAGGAGCAACAAGATGAAAACAGTACCAATGGTTCTGTGATGAGGCTGTCCTCAGAGAAAACATGGTGAGGAGAACCCCAAGAACTGGACGAAGCAATCCTCAGGACCTGGAACGAGAAAAGAAACGCCAAATCTTTGAAGATGAAGCACTTCTCAGGAGCAAGAAGATGAAAACAGTACCAGTGGTTCTACAATGAAGCTGTCCTCGCAGAAATCATGGTGAGGAGAATCCCAAGATGTGGCCGAAGAAATCCTCAGGGCCTGGAACGAGAAAAGAAACGCGAAATGTTAGAAGATGAAGAACGTCTCAGGGGCAAAAAGGTGAAGACATTACCAATGGTTCTGCGATGAAGCTGTCCTCAGAGAAATCATGCTGAGGAAGATCCCAAAGGTTGGACAATGCAGAATCCTCAGGGTCGCAGCGAAGAAAACACCAGAAGCTGCACGCTGAAGCAATCCTCAGGGCCTGGAAAGAGAAAAAAACACCAAATGTTAGAAGATGAAGCACTTCTCAGGAGCAACAAGATGAAAACAATACCAACAGTTCTGCCATGAAGCTGTCCTCAGGGAAAACGTGGTGTGGTGAACCCAAAAAGTTGGACAATGCAGAAGCTCTCCTCAAGTCGCAGTGATGAAAAAAACAAAGCTGCTCAATAAATCAATAATCTGAGACTGCAGTGCAGCAACACCAAAAGCTGAAAAAAGAGGCTCACCTCATGGGAAACGTGCTGAAGAAAACCCCAAAACCTGCACAATGAAGCACTCCACAGGGCCTGGAATGAGAAAAAACACCAAATCTTGGAAGATGAAGCACTTCTCAGGGGAAACAAGATGAAAACAGTACCAATGGTTCTGTGATGAGGCTGTCCTCAGAGAAAACATGGTGAGGAGAACCCCAAGAAGTGGCCGAAGCAATCCTCAGGGCCTGGAATGAGAAAGAAAACACCAAATGTTAGAAGATGAAGCAGTTCTCAGGAGCAACAAGATGAAAACAATACCAACAGTTCTGCGATGAACCTGTCCTCAGGGAAAACGTGGTGTGGTGAACCCAAAAATTTGGACAATGCAGAAGCGCTCCTCAAGTTGCAGTGAAGAAAAAAACAAAGCTGCTCAATAAATCACTAATCTGAGACTGCAGTGCACCAACACCAAAAGCTGAATAAAGAGGCTCACCTCATGGGAAACATGCTGCAGAAAACCCCAAAACCTGCACAATGAAGCACTCCACAGGGCCTGGAATGAGAAAAAAAAACAGATATTGGAAGATGAAGCACTTCTCAGGGGCAACAAGATGAAAACAGTACCAATGCTTCTGCGATGAAGCTGTCCTCGCAGTAATCATGGTGAGGAGAATCCCAAGAAGAGGCCGAAGCAATCCTCAGGGCCTGGAACGAGAAAAGAAACACCAAATGTTAGAAGATGAAGCACTTCTGAGGAGCAACAAGAAGAAAACAATACCAACAGTTCTGCGATGAACCTGTCCTCAGGGAAAACGTGGTGTGGTGAACCCCAAAAGTTGGACAATGCAGAAGCGCTCCTCAAGTTGCAGTGAAGAAAAAAACAAAGCTGCTCAATAAATCACTAATCTGAGACTGCAGTGCACCAACACCAAAAGCTGAATAAAGAGGCTCACCTCATGGGAAACATGCTGCAGAAAACCCCAAAACCTGCACAATGAAGCACTCCACAGGGCCTGGAATGAGAAAAAAAAAACAGATATTGGAAGATGAAGCACTTCTCAGGGGCAACAAGATGAAAACAGTACCAATGCTTCTGCGATGAAGCTGTCCTCAGAGAAATCATGGTGAGGAGAAGCCCAAGAAGTGGCCGAAGCAATCCTCAGGGCCTGGAATGAGAAAGAAAACATCAAATGTTACAAGATGAAGCACTTCTCAGGAGCAACAAGATGAAAACAATACCAAGAGTTGTAGGATGAAGCTGTCCTCAGGGAAAACATGCTGAAGAGGATCCCAAAGGTTGGACAATGCAGAATCCTCAGGGTCGCAGCGAAGAAAACACCAAAAGCTGCGTGCTGAAGCAATCCTTAGGGCCTGCAACGAGAACAAAAACACCAAATGTTACAAGATGAAGCACTTCTCAGGGGCAACAAGATGAAAACAGTACCAATGGTTCTACGATGAGGCTGTTCTCAGAGAAAACATGGTGAGGAGAACCCCAAGAAGTTGCCGAAGCAATCCTCAGGACCTGGAATGAGAAAGAAAACACCAAATGTTAGAAGATGAAGCACTTCTCAGGGGCAACAAGATGAAAACAATACCAATGGTTCTGCGATGAAGCTGTCCTCAGAGAAAACATGTTGAGGAGAACCCCAAGAAGTGGCCGAAGCAATCCTCAGGGCCTGGAATGAGAAAGAAAACACCATATGTTAGAGGATGATCCACTTCTCAGGGGCAACAAGATGAAAACAATACCAATGGTTCTGCGATGAAGCTGTACTCAGGGAAAACATGGTGAGGAGGATCCCAAAGGTTGGACAATGCAGAATCCTCAGGGTCGCAGTGAAGAAAACACCAGAAGCTGCATGCTGTATTAATCCTCAGGGCCTGCAATGAGAAAAGAAACAACAAATGTTAGAAGATGAAGCACTTCTCAGGAGCAACAAGATGAAAACAGTACCAATGGTTCTGTGATGAGGCTGTCCTCAGAGAAAACATGGTGAGGAGAACCCCAAGAACTGGACGAAGCAATCCTCAGGACCTGGAACGGGAAAAGAAACGCCAAATCTTTGAAGATGAAGCACTTCTCAGGAGCAAGAAGATGAAAACAGTACCAGTGGTTCTACAATGAAGCTGTCCTCGCAGAAATCATGGTGAGGAGAATCCCAAGATGTGGCCGAAGAAATCCTCAGGGCCTGGAACGAGAAAAGAAACGCGAAATGTTAGAAGATGAAGAACGTCTCAGGGGCAAAAAGGTGAAGACATTACCAATGGTTCTGCGATGAAGCTGTCCTCGCAGAAATCATGGTGAGGAGAACCCCCAGAACTGGACGAAGCAATCCTCAGGACCTGGAATGAGAAAGAAAACACCAAATGTTAGAAGATGAAGCACTTCTCAGGGGCAACAAGATGAAAACAATACCAATGGTTCTGCGATGAAGCTGTCCTCAGAGAAATCATGCTGAGGAAGATCCCAAAGGTTGGACAATGCAGAATCCTCAGGGTCGCAGCGAAGAAAACACCAGAAGCTGCACACTGAGGCAATCCTCAGGGCCTGGAAAGAGAAAAAAACACCAAATGTTACAAGATGAAGCACTTCTCAGGGGCAACAAGATGAAAACAATACCAACAGTTCTGCCATGAAGCTGTCCTCAGGGAAAACGTGGTGTGGTGAACCCAAAAAGTTGGACAATGCAGAAGCTCTCCTCAAGTCGCAGTGATGAAAAAAACAAAGCTGCTCAATAAATCAATAATCTGAGACTGCAGTGCAGCAACACCAAAAGCTGAAAAAAGAGGCTCACCTCATGGGAAACGTGCTGAATAAAACCCCAAAACCTGCACAATGAAGCACTCCACAGGGCCTGGAATGAGAAAAAACACCAAATCTTGGAAGATGAAGCACTTCTCAGGGGCAACAAGATGAAAACAGTACCAATGGTTCTGTGATGAGGCTGTCCTCAGAGAAAACATGGTGAGGAGAACCCCAAGAACTGGACGAAGCAATCCTCAGGGCCTGGAATGAGAAAGAAAACACCAAATGTTAGAAGATGAAGCACTTCTCAGGAGCAACAAGATGAAAACAATACCAACAGTTCTGCGATGAACCTGTCCTCAGGGAAAACGTGGTGTGGTGAACCCAAAAATTTGGACAATGCAGAAGTGCTCCTCAAGTTGCAGTGAAGAAAAAAACAAAGCTGCTCAATAAATCAATAATCTGAGACTGCAGTGCAGCAACACCAAAAGCTGAAAAAAGAGGCTCACCTCATGGGAAACGTGCTGAAGAAAACCCCAAAACCTGCACAATGAAGCACTCCACAGGGCCTGGAATGAGAAAAAACACCAAATTTTGGAAGATGAAGCACTTCTCAGGGGCAACAAGATGAAAACAGTACCAATGCTTCTGCGATGAAGCTGTCCTCGCAGTAATCATGGTGAGGAGAATCCCAAGAAGAGGCCGAAGCAATCCTCAGGGCCTGGAACGAGAAAAGAAAGGCCAAATGTTAGAAGATGAAGCACTTCTGAGGAGCAAGAAGAAGAAAACAATACCAACAGTTCTGCGATGAACCTGTCCTCAGGGAAAACGTGGTGTGGTGAACCCAAAAATTTGGACAATGCAGAAGCGCTCCTCAAGTTGCAGTGAAGAAAAAAACAAAGCTGCTCAATAAATCACTAATCTGAGACTGCAGTGCACCAACACCAAAAGCTGAATAAAGAGGCTCACCTCATGGGAAATATGCTGCAGAAAACCCCAAAACCTGCACAATGAAGCACTCCACAGGGCCTGGAATGAGAAAAAAAAACAGATATTGGAAGATGAAGCACTTCTCAGGGGCAACAAGATGAAAACAGTACCAATGGTTCTACGATGAAGCTGTCCTCAGAGAAATCATGGTGAGGAGAACCCCAAGAAGTTGCCGAAGCAATCCTCAGGGCCTGGAATGAGAAAGAAAACACCAAATGTTAGAAGATGAAGCACTTCTCAGGAGCAACAAGATGAAAACAATACCAAGAGTTGTAGGATGAAGCTGTCCTCAGGGAAAACATGCTGAAGAGGATCCCAAAGGTTGGACAATGCAGAATCCTCAGGGTCGCAGCGAAGAAAACACCAAAAGCTGCCTGCTGAAGCAATCCTCAGGGCCTGAAACGAGAACAAAAACACCCAATGTTGGAAGATGAAGCACTTCTAAGGGGCAACAAGATGAAAACAGTACCAATGGTTCTGCGATGAGGCTGTTCTCAGAGAAAACATGGTGAGGAGAACCCCAAGAAGTTGCCGAAGCAATCCTCAGGACCTGGAATGAGAAAGAAAACACCAAATGTTAGAAGATGAAGTACGTCTAAGGAGCAACAAGATGAAAACAATACCAATCGTTCTGCGATGAAGCTGTCCTCAGGGAAAACATGGTGAGGAGGATCCCAAGAACTGGACGATGCAGAATTCCTCAGGGTCGCAGCGAAGAAAACACCAGAAGCTGCACGCTGAAGCAAATCTCAGGGCCTGGGAAGAGAAAAAAACACCAAATGTTACAAGATGAAGCACTTCTCAGGAGCAACAAGATGAAAACAATACCAACAGTTCTGCCATGAAGCTGTCCTCAGGGAAAACGTGGTGTGGTGAACCCAAAAAGTTGGACAATGCAGAAGCTCTCCTCAAGTCGCAGTGATGAAAAAAACAAAGCTGCTCAATAAATCAATAATCTGAGACTGCAGTGCAGCAACACCAAAAGCTGAAAAAAGAGGCTCACCTCATGGGAAACGTGCTGAAGAAAACCCCAAAACCTGCACAATGAAGCACTCCACAGGGCCTGGAATGAGAAAAAACACCAAATCTTGGAAGATGAAGCACTTCTCAGGGGCAACAAGATGAAAACAGTACCAATGCTTCTGCGATGAAGCTGTCCTCGCAGTAATCATGGTGAGGAGAATCCCAAGAAGAGGCCGAAGCAATCCTCAGGGCCTGGAACGAGAAAAGAAACACCAAATGTTAGAAGATGAAGCACTTCTGAGGAGCAACAAGAAGAAAACAATACCAACAGTTCTGCGATGAACCTGTCCTCAGGGAAAACGTGGTGTGGTGAACCCCAAAAGTTGGACAATGCAGAAGGGCTCCTCAAGTTGCAGTGAAGAAAAAAACAAAGCTGCTCAATAAATCACTAATCTGAGACTGCAGTGCACCAACACCAAAAGCTGAATAAAGAGGCTCACCTCATGGGAAACATGCTGCAGAAAACCCCAAAACCTGCACAATGAAGCACTCTACAGGGCCTGGAATGAGAAAAAAAAACAGATATTGGAAGATGAAGCACTTCTCAGGGGCAACAAGATGAAAACAGTACCAATGCTTCTGCGATGAAGCTGTCCTCAGAGAAATCATGGTGAGGAGAAGCCCAAGAAGTGGCCGAAGCAATCCTCAGGGCCTGGAATGAGAAAGAAAACATCAAATGTTACAAGATGAAGCACTTCTCAGGAGCAACAAGATGAAAACAATACCAAGAGTTGTAGGATGAAGCTGTCCTCAGGGAAAACATGCTGAAGAGGATCCCAAAGGTTGGACAATGCAGAATCCTCAGGGTCGCAGCGAAGAAAACACCAAAAGCTGCGTGCTGAAGCAATCCTTAGGGCCTGCAACGAGAACAAAAACACCAAATGTTACAAGATGAAGCACTTCTCAGGGGCAACAAGATGAAAACAGTACCAATGGTTCTACGATGAGGCTGTTCTCAGAGAAAACATGGTGAGGAGAACCCCAAGAAGTTGCCGAAGCAATCCTCAGGACCTGGAATGAGAAAGAAAACACCAAATGTTAGAAGATGAAGCACGTCTCAGGAGCAACAAGATGAAAACAATACCAATGGTTCTGCGATGAAGCTGTCCTCAGAGAAATCATGCTGAGGAAGATCCCAAAGGTAGGACAATGCAGAATCCTCAGGGTCGCAGCGAAGAAAACACCAGAAGCTGCACGCTGAAGCAATCCTCAGGGCATGGAAAGAGAAAAAAACAACAAATGTTACAAGATGAAGCACTTCTCAGGAGCAACAAGATGAAAACAATACCAACAGTTCTGCGATGAAGCTGTCCTCAGGGAAAACGTGGTGTGGTGAACCCAAAAAGTTCGACAATGCAGAAGCACTCCTCAAGTCGCAGTGAAGAAAAAAACAAAGCTGCTCAATAAATCAATAATCTGAGACTGCAGTGCAGCAACACCAAAAGCTGAATAAAGAGGCTCACCTCATGGGAAACGTGCTGAAGAAAACCCCAAAACCTGCACAATGAAGCACTCCACAGGGCCTGGAATGAGAAAAAACACCAAATCTTGGAAGATGAAGCACTTCTCAGGGGAAACAAGATGAAAACAGTACCAATGGTTCTACGATGAAGCTGTCCTCAGAGAAAACATGTTGAGGAGAACCCCAAGAAGTGGCCGAAGCAATCCTCAGGGCCTGGAATTAGAAAGAAAACACCATATGTTAGAAGATGAACCACTTCTCAGGGGCAACAAGATGAAAACAATACCAATGGTTCTGCGATGAAGCTGTACTCAGGGAAAACATGGTGAGGAGGATCCCAAAGGTTGGACAATGCAGAATCCTCAGGGTCGCAGTGAAGAAAACACCAGAAGCTGCATGCTGTATTAATCCTCAGGGCCTGCAATGAGAAAAGAAACAACAAATGTTAGAAGATGAAGCACTTCTCAGGAGCAACAAGATGAAAACAGTACCAATGGTTCTGTGATGAGGCTGTCCTCAGAGAAAACATGGTGAGGAGAACCCCAAGAACTGGACGAAGCAATCCTCAGGACCTGGAACGAGAAAAGAAACGCCAAATCTTTGAAGATGAAGCACTTCTCAGGAGCAAGAAGATGAAAACAGTACCAGTGGTTCTACAATGAAGCTGTCCTCGCAGAAATCATGGTGAGGAGAATCCCAAGATGTGGCCGAAGAAATCCTCAGGGCCTGCAACGAGAAAAGAAACGCGAAATGTTAGAAGATGAAGAACGTCTCAGGGGCAAAAAGGTGAAGACATTACCAACGGTTCTGCGATGAAGCTGTCCTCGCAGAAATCATGGTGAGGAGAACCCCAAGAACTGGACGAAGCAATCCTCAGGACCTGGAATGAGAAAGAAAACACCAAATGTTAGAAGATGAAGCACTTCTCAGGGGCAACAAGATGAAAACAATACCAATGGTTCTGCGATGAAGCTGTCCTCAGAGAAATCATGCTGAAGAGGATCCCAAAGGTTGGACAATGCAGAATCCTCAGGGTCGCAGCGAAGAAAACACCAGAAGCTGCATGCTGTATTAATCCTGAGGGCCTGCAACGAGAAAAGAAACACCAAATGTTAGAAGATGAAGCACTTCTCAGGAGCAACAAGATGAAAACAGTACCAATGGTTCTGTGATGAGGCTGTCCTCAGAGAAAACATGGTGAGGAGAACCCCAAGAAGTGGCCGAAGCAATCCTCAGGGCCTGGAATGAGAAAGAAAACACCAAATGTTAGAAGATGAAGCACTTCTCAGGGGCAACAAGATGAAAACAATACCAATGGTTCTGCGATGAAGCTGTCCTCAGAGAAAACATGTTGAGGAAAACCCCAAGAAGTGGCCGAAGCAATCCTCAGGGCCTGGAATGAGAAAGAAAACACCATATGTTAGAGGATGATCCACTTCTCAGGGGCAACAAGATGAAAACAATACCAATGGTTCTGCGATGAAGCTGTACTCAGGGAAAACATGGTGAGGAGGATCCCAAAGGTTGGACAATGCAGAATCCTCAGGGTCGCAGTGAAGAAAACACCAGAAGCTGCATGCTGTATTAATCCTCAGGGCCTGCAATGAGAAAAGAAACAACAAATGTTAGAAGATGAAGCACTTCTCAGGAGCAACAAGATGAAAACAGTACCAATGGTTCTGTGATGAGGCTGTCCTCAGAGAAAACATGGTGAGGAGAACCCCAAGAACTGGACGAAGCAATCCTCAGGACCTGGAACGAGAAAAGAAACGCCAAATCTTTGAAGATGAAGCACTTCTCAGGAGCAAGAAGATGAAAACAGTACCAGTGGTTCTACGATGAAGCTGTCCTCGCAGAAATCATGGTGAGGAGAACCCCAAGAACTGGACGAAGCAATCCTCAGGACTTGGAATGAGAAAGAAAACACCAAATGTTAGAAGATGAAGCACTTCTCAGGGGCAACAAGATGAAAACAATACCAATGGTTCTGCGATGAAGCTGTCCTCAGAGAAATCATGCTGAGGAAGATCCCAAAGGTTGGACAATGCAGAATCCTCAGGGTCGCAGCGAAGAAAACACCAGAAGCTGCACACTGAGGCAATCCTCAGGGCCTGGAAAGAGAAAAAAACACCAAATGTTAGAAGATGAAGCACTTCTCAGGAGCAACAAGATGAAAACAATACCAACTGTTCTGCGATGAAGCTGTCCTCAGGGAAAACGTGGTGTGGTGAACCCAAAAAGTTGGACAATGCAGAAGCTCTCCTCAAGTCGCAGTGAAGAAAAAAACAAAGCTGCTCAATAAATCAATAATCTGAGACTGCAGTGCAGCAACACCAAAAGCTGAAAAAAGAGGCTCACCTCATGGAAAACGTGCTGAATAAAACCCCAAAACCTGCACAATGAAGCACTCCACAGGGCCTGGAATGAGAAAAAACACCAAATCTTGGAAGATGAAGCACTTCTCAGGGGCAACAAGATGAAAACAGTACCAATGCTTCTGCGATGAACCTGTCCTCGCAGTAATCATGGTGAGGAGAATCCCAAGAAGAGGCCGAAGCAATCCTCAGGGCCTGGAATGAGAAAGAAAACACCAAATGTTAGAAGATGAAGCACTTCTGAGGAGCAACAAGAAGAAAACAATACCAAGAGTTGTAGGATGAAGCTGTCCTCAGGGAAAACATGCTGAAGAGGATCCCAAAGGTTGGACAATGCAGAATCCTCAGGGTCGCAGTGAAGAAAACACCAGAAGCTGCATGCTGTATTAATCCTCAGGGCCTGCAATGAGAAAAGAAACAACAAATGTTAGAAGATGAAGCACTTCTCAGGAGCAACAAGATGAAAACAGTACCAATGGTTCTGTGATGAGGCTGTCCTCAGAGAAAACATGGTGAGGAGAACCCCAAGAACTGGACGAAGCAATCCTCAGGACCTGGAACGAGAAAAGAAACGCCAAATCTTTGAAGATGAAGCACTTCTCAGGAGCAAGAAGATGAAAACAGTACCAGTGGTTCTACAATGAAGCTGTCCTCGCAGAAATCATGGTGAGGAGAATCCCAAGATGTGGCCGAAGAAATCCTCTGGGCCTGCAACGAGAAAAGAAACGCGAAATGTTAGAAGATGAAGAACGTCTCAGGGGCAAAAAGGTGAAGACATTACCAATGGTTCTGCGATGAAGCTGTCCTCGCAGAAATCATGGTGAGGAGAACCCCAAGAACTGGACGAAGCAATCCTCAGGACCTGGAATGAGAAAGAAAACACCAAATGTTAGAAGATGAAGCACTTCTCAGGGGCAACAAGATGAAAACAATACCAATCGTTCTGCGATGAAGCTGTCCTCAGAGAAATCATGCTGAGGAAGATCCCAAAGGTTGGACAATGCAGAATCCTCAGGGTCGCAGCGAAGAAAACACCAGAAGCTGCACGCTGAAGCAATCCTATGGGCCTGGAATGAGAAAAAAATACCAAATGTTTGAAGATGAAGCACTTCTCAGGAGCAACAAGATGAAAACAATACCAACAGTTCTGCCATGAAGCTGTCCTCAGGGAAAACGTGGTGTGGTGAACCCAAAAAGTTGGACAATGCAGAAGCTCTCCTCAAGTCGCAGTGATGAAAAAAACAAAGCTGCTCAATAAATCAATAATCTGAGACTGCAGTGCAGCAACACCAAAAGCTGAAAAAAGAGGCTCACCTCATGGGAAACGTGCTGAATAAAACCCCAAAACCTGCACAATGAAGCACTCCACAGGGCCTGGAATGAGAAAAAACACCAAATATTGGAAGATGAAGCACTTCTCAGGGGCAACAAGATGAAAACAGTACCAATGGTTCTGTGATGAGGCTGTCCTCAGAGAAAACATGGTGAGGAGAACCCCAAGAACTGGACGAAGCAATCCTCAGGGCCTGGAATGAGAAAGAAAACACCAAATGTTAGAAGATGAAGCACTTCTGAGGAGCAACAAGATGAAAACAATACCAACAGTTCTGCGATGAACCTGTCCTCAGGGAAAACGTGGTGTGGTGAACCCAAAAAGTTGGACAATGCAGAAGCGCTCCTCAAGTTGCAGTGAAGAAAAAAACAAAGCTGCTCAATAAATCACTAATCTGAGACTGCAGTGCACCAACACCAAAAGCTGAATAAAGAGGCTCACCTCTTGGGAAACATGCTGCAGAAAACCCCAAAACCTGCACAATGAAGCACTCCACAGGGCCTGGAATTAGAAAAAAAAACAGATATTGGAAGATGAAGCACTTCTCAGGGGCAACAAGATGAAAACAGTACCAATGCTTCTGCGATGAAGCTGTCCTCGCAGTAATCATGGTGAGGAGAATCCCAAGAAGAGGCCGAAGCAATCCTCAGGGCCTGGAACGAGAAAAGAAACACCAAATGTTAGAAGATGAAGCACTTCTGAGGAGCAACAAGAAGAAAACAATACCAACAGTTCTGCGATGAACCTGTCCTCAGGGAAAACGTGGTGTGGTGAACCCCAAAAGTTGGACAATGCAGAAGCGCTCCTCAAGTTGCAGTGAAGAAAAAAACAAAGCTGCTCAATAAATCACTAATCTGAGACTGCAGTGCACCAACACCAAAAGCTGAATAAAGAGGCTCACCTCATGGGAAACATGCTGCAGAAAACCACAAAACCTGCACAATGAAGCACTCCACAGGGCCTGGAATGAGAAAAAAAAACAGATATTGGAAGATGAAGCACTTCTCAGGGGCAACAAGATGAAAACAGTACCAATGGTTCTGCGATGAAGCTGTCCTCAGAGAAATCATGGTGAGGAGAACCCCAAGAAGTGGCCGAAGCAATCCTCAGGACCTGGAATGAGAAAGAAAACACCAAATGTTAGAAGATGAAGCACGTCTCAGGAGCAACAAGATGAAAACAGTAACAATGGTTCTGCGATGAAGCTGTCCTCGCAGAAATCATGGTGAGAAGAACCCCAAGAACTAGACGTAGCAATCCTCAGGGCCTGGAATGAGAAAGAAAACAGCAAATGTTAGAAGATGAAGCACTTCTGAGGAGCAACAAGAAGAAAACAATACCAAGAGTTGTAGGATGAAGCTGTCCTCAGGGAAAACATGCTGAAGAGGATCCCAAAGGTTGGACAATGCAGAATCCTCAGGGTCGCAGCGAAGAAAACACCAAAAGCTGCCTGCTGAAGCAATCCTCAAGGCCTGTAACGAGAACAAAAACACCCGATGTTGGAAGATGAAGCACTTCTCAGGGGCAACAAGAAGAAAACAATACCAACAGTTCTGCGATGAACCTGTCCTCAGGGAAAACGTGGTGTGGTGAACCCAAAAAGTTGGACAATGCAGAAGCGCTCCTCAAGTTGCAGTGAAGAAAAAAACAAAGCTGCTCAATAAATCACTAATCTAAAACTGCAGTGCACCAACACCAAAAGCTGAATAAAGAGGCTCACCTCATGGGAAACATGCTGCAGAAAACCCCAAAACCTGCACAATGAAGCACTCCACAGGGCCTGGAATGAGAAAAAAAAACAGATATTGGAAGATGAAGCACTTCTCAGGGGAAACAAGATGAAAACAGTACCAATGCTTCTGCGATGAAGCTGTCCTCAGAGAAATCATGGTGAGGAGAACCCCAAGAAGTGGCCGAAGCAATCCTCAGGGCCTGGAATGAGAAAGAAAACATCAAATGTTAGAAGATGAAGCACTTCTCAGGAGCAACAAGATGAAAACAATACCAAGAGTTGTAGGATGAAGCTGTCCTCAGGGAAAACATGCTGAAGAGGATCCCAAAGGTTGGACAATGCAGAATCCTCAGGGTCGCAGCGAAGAAAACACCAAAAGCTGCCTGCTGAAGCAATCCTTAGGGCCTGCAACGAGAACAAAAACACCAAATGTTAGAAGATGAAGCACTTCTCAGGGGTAACAAGATGAAAACAGTACCAATGGTTCTGCGATGAGGCTGTTCTCAGAGAAAACATGGTGAGGAGAACCCCAAGAAGTTGCAAAAGCAATCCTCAGGACCTGGAATGAGAAAGAAAACACCAAATGTTAGAAGATGAAGCACGTCTCAGGAGCAACAAGATGAAAACAATACCAATGGTTCTGCGATGAAGCTGTCCTCAGAGAAATCATGCTGAGGAAGATCCCAAAGGTAGGACAATGCAGAATCCTCAGGGTCGCAGCGAAGAAAACACCAGAAGCTGCACGCTGAAGCAATCCTCAGGGCATGGAAAGAGAAAAAAACAACAAATGTTACAAGATGAAGCACTTCTCAGGAGCAACAAGATGAAAACAATACCAACAGTTCTGCCATGAAGCTGTCCTCAGGGAAAACGTGGTGTGGTGAACCCAAAAAGTTCGACAATGCAGAAGCACTCCTCAAGTCGCAGTGAAGAAAAAAACAAAGCTGCTCAATAAATCAATAATCTGAGACTGCAGTGCAGCAACACCAAAAGCTGAAAAAAGAGGCTCACCTCATGGGAAACGTGCTGAAGAAAACCCCAAAACCTGCACAATGAAGCACTCCACAGGGCCTGGAATGAGAAAAAACACCAAATCTTGGAAGATGAAGCACTTCTCAGGGGAAACAAGATGAAAACAGTACCAATGGTTCTACGATGAAGCTGTCCTCAGAGAAAACATGTTGAGGAGAACCCCAAGAAGTGGCCGAAGCAATCCTCAGGGCCTGGAATTAGAAAGAAAACACCATATGTTAGAAGATGAACCACTTCTCAGGGGCAACAAGATGAAAACAATACCAATGGTTCTGCGATGAAGCTGTACTCAGGGAAAACATGGTGAGGAGGATCCCAAAGGTTGGACAATGCAGAATCCTCAGGGTCGCAGTGAAGAAAACACCAGAAGCTGCATGCTGTATTAATCCTCAGGGCCTGCAATGAGAAAAGAAACAACAAATGTTAGAAGATGAAGCACTTCTCAGGAGCAACAAGATGAAAACAGTACCAATGGTTCTGTGATGAGGCTGTCCTCAGAGAAAACATGGTGAGGAGAACCCCAAGAACTGGACGAAGCAATCCTCAGGACCTGGAACGAGAAAAGAAACGCCAAATCTTTGAAGATGAAGCACTTCTCAGGAGCAAGAAGATGAAAACAGTACCAGTGGTTCTACAATGAAGCTGTCCTCGCAGAAATCATGGTGAGGAGAATCCCAAGATGTGGCCGAAGAAATCCTCAGGGCCTGGAACGAGAAAAGAAACGCGAAATGTTAGAAGATGAAGAACGTCTCAGGGGCAAAAAGGTGAAGACATTACCAATGGTTCTGCGATGAAGCTGTCCTCGCAGAAATCATGGTGAGGAGAACCCCAAGAACTGGACGAAGCAATCCTCAGGACCTGGAATGAGAAAGAAAACACCAAATGTTAGAAGATGAAGCACTTCTCAGGGGCAACAAGATGAAAACAATACCAATGGTTCTGCGATGAAGCTGTCCTCAGAGAAATCATGCTGAGGAAAATCCCAAAGGTTGGACAATGCAGAATCCTCAGGGTCGCAGCGAAGAAAACACCAGAAGCTGCACGCTGAAGCAATCCTCAGGGCCTGGAAAGAGAAAAAAACACCAAATGTTACAAGATGAAGCACTTCTCAGGAGCAACAAGATGAAAACAATACCAACAGTTCTGCCATGAAGCTGTCCTCAGGGAAAACGTGGTGTGGTGAACCCAAAAAGTTGGACAATGCAGAAGCTCTCCTCAAGTCGCAGTGATGAAAAAAACAAAGCTGCTCAATAAATCAATAATCTGAGACTGCAGTGCAGCAACACCAAAAGCTGAAAAAAGAGGCTCACCTCATGGGAAACGTGCTGAATAAAACCCCAAAACCTGCACAATGAAGCACTCCACAGGGCCTGGAATGAGAAAAAACACCAAATCTTGGAAGATGAAGCACTTCTCAGGGGCAACAAGATGAAAACAGTACCAATGGTTCTGTGATGAGGCTGTCCTCAGAGAAAACATGGTGAGGAGAATCCCAAGAAGTGGCCGAAGCAATCCTCAGGGCCTGGAATGAGAAAGAAAACACCAAATGTTACAAGATGAAGCACTTCTGAGGAGCAACAAGATGAAAACAATACCAACAGTTCTGCGATGAACCTGTCCTCAGGGAAAACGTGGTGTGGTGAACCCAAAAATTTGGACAATGCAGAAGCGCTCCTCAAGTTGCAGTGAAGAAAAAAACAAAGCTGCTCAATAAATCACTAATCTGAGACTGCAGTGCACCAACACCAAAAGCTGAATAAAGAGGCTCACCTCATGGGAAACATGCTGCAGAAAACCCCAAAACCTGCACAATGAAGCACTCCACAGGGCCTGGAATTAGAAAAAAAAACAGATATTGGAAGATGAAGCACTTCTCAGGGGCAACAAGATGAAAACAGTACCAATGCTTCTGCGATGAAGCTGTCCTCGCAGTAATCATGGTGAGGAGAATCCCAAGAAGAGGCCGAAGCAATCCTCAGGGCCTGGAATGAGAAAAGAAACACCAAATGTTAGAAGATGAAGCACTTCTGAGGAGCAACAAGAAGAAAACAATACCAACAGTTCTGCGATGAACCTGTCCTCAGGGAAAACGTGGTGTGGTGAACCCAAAAAGCTGGACAATGCAGAAGCGCTCCTCAAGTTGCAGTGAAGAAAAAAACAAAGCTGCTCAATAAATCACTAATCTGAGACTGCAGTGCACCAACACCAAAAGCTGAATAAAGAGGCTCACCTCATGGGAAACATGCTGCAGAAAACCCCAAAACCTGCACAATGAAGCGCTCCACAGGGCCTGGAATTAGAAAAAAAAACAGATATTGGAAGATGAAGCACTTCTCAGGGGCAACAAGATGAAAACAGTACCAATGCTTCTGCGATGAAGCTGTCCTCGCAGTAATCATGGTGAGGAGAATCCCAAGAAGTGGACGAAGCAATCCTCAGGGCCTGGAATGAGAAAGAAAACACCAAATGTTAGAAGATGAAGCACTTCTCAGGGACAACAAGATGAAAACAATACCAAGAGTTGTAGGATGAAGCTGTCCTCAGGGAAAACATGCTGAAGAGGATCCCAAAGGTTGGACAATGCAGAATCCTCAGGGTCGCAGCGAAGAAAACACCAAAAGCTGCCTGCTGAAGCAATCCTTAGGGCCTGCAACGAGAACAAAAACACCAAATGTTAGAAGATGAAGCCCTTCTCAGGGGCAACAAGATGAAAACAATACCAAGAGTTGTAGGATGAAGCTGTCCTCAGGGAAAACATGCTGAAGAGGATCCCAAAGGTTGGACAATGCAGAATCCTCAGGGTCGCAGCGAAGAAAACACCAAAAGCTGCCTGCTGAAGCAATCCTTAGGGCCTGCAACGAGAACAAAAACACCAAATGTTAGAAGATGAAGCCCTTCTCAGGGGCAACAAGATGAAAACAGTACCAATGGTTCTGCGATGAGGCTGTTCTCAGAGAAAACATGGTGAGGAGAACCCCAAGAAGTTGCCGAAGCAATCCTCAGGACCTGGAATGAGAAAGAAAACACCAAATGTTAGAAGATGAAGCACGTCTCAGGAGCAACAAGATGAAAACAATACCAATGGTTCTGCGATGAAGCTGTCCTCAGAGAAATCATGCTGAGGAAGATCCCAAAGGTAGGACAATGCAGAATCCTCAGGGTCGCAGCGAAGAAAACACCAGAAGCTGCACGCTGAAGCAATCCTCAGGGCATGGAAAGAGAAAAAAACAACAAATGTTACAAGATGAAGCACTTCTCAGGAGCAACAAGATGAAAACAATACCAACAGTTCTGCCATGAAGCTGTCCTCAGGGAAAACGTGGTGTGGTGAACCCAAAAAGTTGGACAATGCAGAAGCACTTCTCAAGTCGCAGTGAAGAAAAAAACAAAGCTGCTCAATAAATCAATAATCTGAGACTGCAGTGCAGCAACACCAAAAGCTGAATAAAGAGGCTCACCTCATGGGAAACGTGCTGAAGAAAACCCCAAAACCTGCACAATGAAGCACTCCACAGGGCCTGGAATGAGAAAACACACCAAATATTGGAAGATGAAGCACTTCTCAGGGGAAACAAGATGAAAACAGTACCAATGGTTCTACGATGAAGCTGTCCTCAGAGAAAACATGTTGAGGAGAACCCCAAGAAGTGGCCGAAGCAATCCTCAGGGCCTGGAATTAGAAAGAAAACACCATATGTTAGAAGATGAACCAATTCTCAGGGGCAACAAGATGAAAACAATACCAATGGTTCTGCGATGAAGCTGTACTCAGGGAAAACATGGTGAGGAGGATCCCAAAGGTTGGACAATGCAGAATCCTCAGGGTCGCAGCGAAGAAAACACCAGAAGGTGCATGCTGTATTAATCCTCAGGGCCTGCAATGAGAAAAGAAACAACAAATGTTAGAAGATGAAGCACTTCTCAGGAGCAACATGATGAAAACAGTACCAATGGTTCTGTGATGAGGCTGTCCTCAGAGAAAACATGGTGAGGAGAACCCCAAGAACTGGACGAAGCAATCCTCAGGGCCTGGAATGAGAAAGAAAACACCAAATGTTAGAAGATGAAGCACTTCTGAGGAGCAACAAGATGAAAACAATACCAACAGTTCTGCGATGAACCTGTCCTCAGGGAAAACGTGGTGTGGTGAACCCAAAAAGTTGGACAATGCAGAAGCGCTCCTCAAGTTGCAGTGAAGAAAAAAACAAAGCTGCTCAATAAATCAATAATCTGAGACTGCAGTGCAGCAACACCAAAAGCTGAAAAAAGAGGCTCACCTCATGGGAAACGTGCTGAATAAAACCCCAAAACCTGCACAATGAAGCACTCCACAGGGCCTGGAATGAGAAAAAACACCAAATCTTGGAAGATGAAGCACTTCTCAGGGGCAACAAGATGAAAACAGTACCAATGCTTCTGCGATGAAGCTGTCCTCGCAGTAATCATGGTGAGGAGAATCCCAAGAAGAGGCCGAAGCAATCCTCAGGGCCTGGAATGAGAAAGAAAACACCAAATGTTAGAAGATGAAGCACTTCTGAGGAGCAACAAGAAGAAAACAATACCAAGAGTTGTAGGATGAAGCTGTCCTCAGGGAAAACATGCTGAAGAGGATCCCAAAGGTTGGACAATGCAGAATCCTCAGGGTCGCAGCGAAGAAAACACCAGAAGCTGCACGCTGAAGCAAATCTCAGGGCCTGGGAAGAGAAAAAAACACCAAATGTTAGAAGATGAAGCACTTCTCAGGAGCAACAAGATGAAAACAATACCAACAGTTCTGCGATGAAGCTGTCCTCAGGGAAAACGTGGTGTGGTGAACCCAAAAAGTTGGACAATGCAGAAGCACTCCTCAAGTCGCAGTGAAGAAAAAAACAAAGCTGCTCAATAAATCACCAATCTGAGACTGCAGTGCAGCAACACCAAAAGCTGAATAAAGAGGCTCACCTCATGGGAAACGTGCTGAAGAACCCCCAAAACCTGCACAATGAAGCAATCCTCAGGGCCTGGAATGAGAAAAAACACCAAATCTTGGAAGATGAAGCACTTCTCAGGGGCAACAAGATGAAAACAGTACCAATGGTTCTACGATGAAGCTGTCCTCAGAGAAAACATGTTGAGGAGAACCCCAAGAAGTGGCCGAAGCAATCCTCAGGGCCTGGAATGAGAAAGAAAACACCATATGTTAGAAGATGAACCACTTCTCAGGAGCAACAAGATGAAAACAATACCAATGGTTCTGCGATGAAGCTGTACTCAGGGAAAACATGGTGAGGAGGATCCCAAAGGTTGGACAATGCAGAATCCTCAGGGTCGCAGTGAAGAAAAAACCAGAAGCTGCATGCTGTATTAATCCTCAGGGCCTGCAATGAGAAAAGAAACAACAAATGTTAGAAGATGAAGCACTTCTCAGGAGCAACAAGATGAAAACAGTACCAATGGTTTTGTGATGAGGCTGTCCTCAGAGAAAACATGGTGAGGAGAACCCCAAGAACTGGACGAAGCAATCCTCAGGACCTGGAACGAGAAAAGAAACGCCAAATCTTTGAAGATGAAGCACTTCTCAGGAGCAAGAAGATGAAAACAGTACCAGTGGTTCTACAATGAAGCTGTCCTCGCAGAAATCATGGTGAGGAGAATCCCAAGATGTGGCCGAAGAAATCCTCAGGGCCTGGAACGAGAAAAGAAACGCGAAATGTTAGAAGATGAAGAACGTCTCAGGGGCAAAAAGGTGAAGACATTACCAATGGTTCTGCGATGAAGCTGTCCTCGCAGAAATCATGGTGAGGAGAACCCCAAGAACTGGACGAAGCAATCCTCAGGACCTGGAATGAGAAAGAAAACACCAAATGTTAGAAGATGAAGCACTTCTCAGGGGCAACAAGATGAAAACAATACCAATGGTTCTGCGATGAAGCTGTCCTCAGAGAAATCATGCTGAGGAAGATCCCAAAGGTTGGACAATGCAGAATCCTCAGGGTCGCAGCGAAGAAAACACCAGAAGCTGCACGCTGAAGCAATCCTCAGGGCATGGAAAGAGAAAAAAACAACAAATGTTACAAGATGAAGCACTTCTCAGGAGCAACAAGATGAAAACAATACCAACAGTTCTGCCATGAAGCTGTCCTCAGGGAAAACGTGGTGTGGTGAACCCAAAAAGTTGGACAATGCAGAAGCGCTCCTCAAGTCGCAGTGATGAAAAAAACAAAGCTGCTCAATAAATCAATAATCTGAGACTGCAGTGCAGCAACACCAAAAGCTGAAAAAAGAGGCTCACCTCATGGGAAACGTGCTGAATAAAACCCCAAAACCTGCACAATGAAGCACTCCACAGGGCCTGGAATGAGAAAAAACACCAAATCTTGGAAGATGAAGCACTTCTCAGGGGCAACAAGATGAAAACAGTACCAATGCTTCTGCGATGAAGCTGTCCTCAGAGAAATCATGGTGAGGAGAACCCCAAGAAGTGGCCAAAGCAATCCTCAGGGCCTGGAATGAGAAAGAAAACATCAAATGTTAGAAGATGAAGCACTTCTCAGGAGCAACAAGATGAAAACAATACCAAGAGTTGTAGGATGAAGCTGTCCTCAGGGAAAACATGCTGAAGAGGATCCCAAAGGTTGGACAATGCAGAATCCTCAGGGTCGCAGCGAAGAAAACACCAAAAGCTGCCTGCTGAAGCAATCCTTAGGGCCTGCAACGAGAACAAAAACACCAAATGTTAGAAGATGAAGCACTTCTCAGGGGCAACAAGATGAAAACAGTACCAATGGTTCTGCGATGAGGCTGTTCTCAGAGAAAACATGGTGAGGAGAACCCCAAGAAGTTGCAAAAGCAATCCTCAGGACCTGGAATGAGAAAGAAAACACCAAATGTTAGAAGATGAAGCACGTCTCAGGAGCAACAAGATGAAAACAATACCAACAGTTCTGCGATGAAGCTGTCCTCAGGGAAAACGTGGTGTGGTGAACCCAAAAAGTTCGACAATGCAGAAGCGCTCCTCAAGTCGCAGTGAAGAAAAAAACAAAGCTGCTCAATAAATCAATAATCTGAGACTGCAGTGCAGCAACACCAAAAGCTGAATAAAGAGGCTCACCTCATGGGAAACGTGCTGAAGAAAACCCCAAAACCTGCACAATGAAGCACTCCACAGGGCCTGGAATGAGAAAAAACACCAAATCTTGGAAGATGAAGCACTTCTCAGGGGCAACAAGATGAAAACAGTACCAATGGTTCTACGATGAAGCTGTCCTCAGAGAAAACATGTTGAGGAGAACCCCAAGAAGTGGCCGAAGCAATCCTCAGGGCCTGGAATGAGAAAGAAAACACCATATGTTAGAAGATGAACCACTTCTCAGGGGCAACAAGATGAAAACAATACCAATGGTTCTGCGATGAAGCTGTACTCAGGGAAAACATGGTGAGGAGGATCCCAAAGGTTGGACAATGCAGAATCCTCAGGGTCGCAGTGAAGAAAACACCAGAAGCTGCATGCTGTATTAATCCTCAGGGCCTGCAATGAGAAAAGAAACAACAAATGTTAGAAGATGAAGCACTTCTCAGGAGCAACAAGATGAAAACAGTACCAATGGTTCTGTGATGAGGCTGTCCTCAGAGAAAACATGGTGAGGAGAACCCCAAGAACTGGACGAAGCAATCCTCAGGACCTGGAACGAGAAAAGAAACGCCAAATCTTTGAAGATGAAGCACTTCTCAGGAGCAAGAAGATGAAAACAGTACCAGTGGTTCTACAATGAAGCTGTCCTCGCAGAAATCATGGTGAGGAGAATCCCAAGATGTGGCCGAAGAAATCCTCAGGGCCTGGAACGAGAAAAGAAACGCGAAATGTTAGAAGATGAAGAACGTCTCAGGGGCAAAAAGGTGAAGACATTACCAATGGTTCTGCGATGAAGCTGTCCTCGCAGAAATCATGGTGAGGAGAACCCCAAGAACTGGACGAAGCAATCCTCAGGACCTGGAATGAGAAAGAAAACACCAAATGTTAGAAGATGAAGCACTTCTCAGGGGCAACAAGATGAAAACAATACCAATGGTTCTGCGATGAAGCTGTCCTCAGAGAAATCATGCTGAGGAAGATCCCAAAGGTTGGACAATGCAGAATCCTCAGGGTTGCAGCGAAGAAAACACCAGAAGCTGCACACTGAAGCAATCCTCAGGGCATGGAAAGAGAAAAAAACAACAAATGTTACAAGATGAAGCACTTCTCAGGAGCAACAAGATGAAAACAATACCAACAGTTCTGCCATGAAGCTGTCCTCAGGGAAAACGTGGTGTGGTGAACCCAAAAAGTTGGACAATGCAGAAGCTCTCCTCAAGTCGCAGTGATGAAAAAAACAAAGCTGCTCAATAAATCAATAATCTGAGACTGCAGTGCAGCAACACCAAAAGCTGAAAAAAGAGGCTCACCTCATGGGAAACGTGCTGAATAAAACCCCAAAACCTGCACAATGAAGCACTCCACAGGGCCTGGAATGAGAAAAAACACCAAATCTTGGAAGATGAAGCACTTCTCAGGGGCAACAAGATGAAAACAGTACCAATGGTTCTGTGATGAGGCTGTCCTCAGAGAAAACATGGTGAGGAGAACCCCAAGAACTGGACGAAGCAATCCTCAGGGCCTGGAATGAGAAAGAAAACACCAAATGTTAGAAGATGAAGCACTTCTGAGGAGCAACAAGATGAAAACAATACCAACAGTTCTGCGATGAACCTGTCCTCAGGGAAAACGTGGTGTGGTGAACCCAAAAATTTGGACAATGCAGAAGCGCTCCTCAAGTTGCAGTGAAGAAAAAAACAAAGCTGCTCAATAAATCACTAATCTGAGACTGCAGTGCACCAACACCAAAAGCTGAATAAAGAGGCTCACCTCATGGGAAACATGCTGCAGAAAACCCCAAAACCTGCACAATGAAGCACTCCACAGGGCCTGGAATTAGAAAAAAAAACAGATATTGGAAGATGAAGCACTTCTCAGGGGCAACAAGATGAAAACAGTACCAATGCTTCTGCGATGAAGCTGTCCTCGCAGTAATCATGGTGAGGAGAATCCCAAGAAGAGGCCGAAGCAATCCTCAGGGCCTGGAATGAGAAAAGAAACACC
Source organism: Aythya ferina (assembly GCF_964211825.1). Lineage (NCBI taxonomy): Eukaryota > Metazoa > Chordata > Aves > Anseriformes > Anatidae > Aythya > Aythya ferina. The sequence goes on from NC_140298.1 coordinate 9,257,642, forward strand.
AAATGTTAGAAGATGAAGCACTTCTGAGGAGCAACAAGAAGAAAACAATACCAACAGTTCTGCGATGAACCTGTCCTCAGGGAAAACGTGGTGTGGTGAACCCAAAAAGCTGGACAATGCAGAAGCGCTCCTCAAGTTGCAGTGAAGAAAAAAACAAAGCTGCTCAATAAATCACTAATCTGAGACTGCAGTGCACCAACACCAAAAGCTGAATAAAGAGGCTCACCTCATGGGAAACATGCTGCAGAAAACCCCAAAACCTGCACAATGAAGCGCTCCACAGGGCCTGGAATTAGAAAAAAAAACAGATATTGGAAGATGAAGCACTTCTCAGGGGCAACAAGATGAAAACAGTACCAATGCTTCTGCGATGAAGCTGTCCTCGCAGTAATCATGGTGAGGAGAATCCCAAGAAGTGGACGAAGCAATCCTCAGGGCCTGGAATGAGAAAGAAAACACCAAATGTTAGAAGATGAAGCACTTCTCAGGGACAACAAGATGAAAACAATACCAAGAGTTGTAGGATGAAGCTGTCCTCAGGGAAAACATGCTGAAGAGGATCCCAAAGGTTGGACAATGCAGAATCCTCAGGGTCGCAGCGAAGAAAACACCAAAAGCTGCCTGCTGAAGCAATCCTTAGGGCCTGCAACGAGAACAAAAACACCAAATGTTAGAAGATGAAGCCCTTCTCAGGGGCAACAAGATGAAAACAATACCAAGAGTTGTAGGATGAAGCTGTCCTCAGGGAAAACATGCTGAAGAGGATCCCAAAGGTTGGACAATGCAGAATCCTCAGGGTCGCAGCGAAGAAAACACCAAAAGCTGCCTGCTGAAGCAATCCTTAGGGCCTGCAACGAGAACAAAAACACCAAATGTTAGAAGATGAAGCCCTTCTCAGGGGCAACAAGATGAAAACAGTACCAATGGTTCTGCGATGAGGCTGTTCTCAGAGAAAACATGGTGAGGAGAACCCCAAGAAGTTGCCGAAGCAATCCTCAGGACCTGGAATGAGAAAGAAAACACCAAATGTTAGAAGATGAAGCACGTCTCAGGAGCAACAAGATGAAAACAATACCAATGGTTCTGCGATGAAGCTGTCCTCAGAGAAATCATGCTGAGGAAGATCCCAAAGGTAGGACAATGCAGAATCCTCAGGGTCGCAGCGAAGAAAACACCAGAAGCTGCACGCTGAAGCAATCCTCAGGGCATGGAAAGAGAAAAAAACAACAAATGTTACAAGATGAAGCACTTCTCAGGAGCAACAAGATGAAAACAATACCAACAGTTCTGCCATGAAGCTGTCCTCAGGGAAAACGTGGTGTGGTGAACCCAAAAAGTTGGACAATGCAGAAGCACTTCTCAAGTCGCAGTGAAGAAAAAAACAAAGCTGCTCAATAAATCAATAATCTGAGACTGCAGTGCAGCAACACCAAAAGCTGAATAAAGAGGCTCACCTCATGGGAAACGTGCTGAAGAAAACCCCAAAACCTGCACAATGAAGCACTCCACAGGGCCTGGAATGAGAAAACACACCAAATATTGGAAGATGAAGCACTTCTCAGGGGCAACAAGATGAAAACAGTACCAATGGTTCTACGATGAAGCTGTCCTCAGAGAAAACATGTTGAGGAGAACCCCAAGAAGTGGCCGAAGCAATCCTCAGGGCCTGGAATTAGAAAGAAAACACCATATGTTAGAAGATGAACCAATTCTCAGGGGCAACAAGATGAAAACAATACCAATGGTTCTGCGATGAAGCTGTACTCAGGGAAAACATGGTGAGGAGGATCCCAAAGGTTGGACAATGCAGAATCCTCAGGGTCGCAGCGAAGAAAACACCAGAAGGTGCATGCTGTATTAATCCTCAGGGCCTGCAATGAGAAAAGAAACAACAAATGTTAGAAGATGAAGCACTTCTCAGGAGCAACATGATGAAAACAGTACCAATGGTTCTGTGATGAGGCTGTCCTCAGAGAAAACATGGTGAGGAGAACCCCAAGAACTGGACGAAGCAATCCTCAGGGCCTGGAATGAGAAAGAAAACACCAAATGTTAGAAGATGAAGCACTTCTGAGGAGCAACAAGATGAAAACAATACCAACAGTTCTGCGATGAACCTGTCCTCAGGGAAAACGTGGTGTGGTGAACCCAAAAAGTTGGACAATGCAGAAGCGCTCCTCAAGTTGCAGTGAAGAAAAAAACAAAGCTGCTCAATAAATCAATAATCTGAGACTGCAGTGCAGCAACACCAAAAGCTGAAAAAAGAGGCTCACCTCATGGGAAACGTGCTGAATAAAACCCCAAAACCTGCACAATGAAGCACTCCACAGGGCCTGGAATGAGAAAAAACACCAAATCTTGGAAGATGAAGCACTTCTCAGGGGCAACAAGATGAAAACAGTACCAATGCTTCTGCGATGAAGCTGTCCTCGCAGTAATCATGGTGAGGAGAATCCCAAGAAGAGGCCGAAGCAATCCTCAGGGCCTGGAATGAGAAAGAAAACACCAAATGTTAGAAGATGAAGCACTTCTGAGGAGCAACAAGAAGAAAACAATACCAAGAGTTGTAGGATGAAGCTGTCCTCAGGGAAAACATGCTGAAGAGGATCCCAAAGGTTGGACAATGCAGAATCCTCAGGGTCGCAGCGAAGAAAACACCAGAAGCTGCACGCTGAAGCAAATCTCAGGGCCTGGGAAGAGAAAAAAACACCAAATGTTAGAAGATGAAGCACTTCTCAGGAGCAACAAGATGAAAACAATACCAACAGTTCTGCGATGAAGCTGTCCTCAGGGAAAACGTGGTGTGGTGAACCCAAAAAGTTGGACAATGCAGAAGCACTCCTCAAGTCGCAGTGAAGAAAAAAACAAAGCTGCTCAATAAATCACCAATCTGAGACTGCAGTGCAGCAACACCAAAAGCTGAATAAAGAGGCTCACCTCATGGGAAACGTGCTGAAGAACCCCCAAAACCTGCACAATGAAGCAATCCTCAGGGCCTGGAATGAGAAAAAACACCAAATCTTGGAAGATGAAGCACTTCTCAGGGGCAACAAGATGAAAACAGTACCAATGGTTCTACGATGAAGCTGTCCTCAGAGAAAACATGTTGAGGAGAACCCCAAGAAGTGGCCGAAGCAATCCTCAGGGCCTGGAATGAGAAAGAAAACACCATATGTTAGAAGATGAACCACTTCTCAGGAGCAACAAGATGAAAACAATACCAATGGTTCTGCGATGAAGCTGTACTCAGGGAAAACATGGTGAGGAGGATCCCAAAGGTTGGACAATGCAGAATCCTCAGGGTCGCAGTGAAGAAAAAACCAGAAGCTGCATGCTGTATTAATCCTCAGGGCCTGCAATGAGAAAAGAAACAACAAATGTTAGAAGATGAAGCACTTCTCAGGAGCAACAAGATGAAAACAGTACCAATGGTTTTGTGATGAGGCTGTCCTCAGAGAAAACATGGTGAGGAGAACCCCAAGAACTGGACGAAGCAATCCTCAGGACCTGGAACGAGAAAAGAAACGCCAAATCTTTGAAGATGAAGCACTTCTCAGGAGCAAGAAGATGAAAACAGTACCAGTGGTTCTACAATGAAGCTGTCCTCGCAGAAATCATGGTGAGGAGAATCCCAAGATGTGGCCGAAGAAATCCTCAGGGCCTGGAACGAGAAAAGAAACGCGAAATGTTAGAAGATGAAGAACGTCTCAGGGGCAAAAAGGTGAAGACATTACCAATGGTTCTGCGATGAAGCTGTCCTCGCAGAAATCATGGTGAGGAGAACCCCAAGAACTGGACGAAGCAATCCTCAGGACCTGGAATGAGAAAGAAAACACCAAATGTTAGAAGATGAAGCACTTCTCAGGGGCAACAAGATGAAAACAATACCAATGGTTCTGCGATGAAGCTGTCCTCAGAGAAATCATGCTGAGGAAGATCCCAAAGGTTGGACAATGCAGAATCCTCAGGGTCGCAGCGAAGAAAACACCAGAAGCTGCACGCTGAAGCAATCCTCAGGGCATGGAAAGAGAAAAAAACAACAAATGTTACAAGATGAAGCACTTCTCAGGAGCAACAAGATGAAAACAATACCAACAGTTCTGCCATGAAGCTGTCCTCAGGGAAAACGTGGTGTGGTGAACCCAAAAAGTTGGACAATGCAGAAGCGCTCCTCAAGTCGCAGTGATGAAAAAAACAAAGCTGCTCAATAAATCAATAATCTGACACTGCAGTGCAGCAACACCAAAAGCTGAAAAAAGAGGCTCACCTCATGGGAAACGTGCTGAATAAAACCCCAAAACCTGCACAATGAAGCACTCCACAGGGCCTGGAATGAGAAAAAACACCAAATCTTGGAAGATGAAGCACTTCTCAGGGGCAACAAGATGAAAACAGTACCAATGCTTCTGCGATGAAGCTGTCCTCAGAGAAATCATGGTGAGGAGAACCCCAAGAAGTGGCCGAAGCAATCCTCAGGGCCTGGAATGAGAAAGAAAACATCAAATGTTAGAAGATGAAGCACTTCTCAGGAGCAACAAGATGAAAACAATACCAAGAGTTGTAGGATGAAGCTGTCCTCAGGGAAAACATGCTGAAGAGGATCCCAAAGGTTGGACAATGCAGAATCCTCAGGGTCGCAGCGAAGAAAACACCAAAAGCTGCCTGCTGAAGCAATCCTTAGGGCCTGCAACGAGAACAAAAACACCAAATGTTAGAAGATGAAGCACTTCTCAGGGGCAACAAGATGAAAACAGTACCAATGGTTCTGCGATGAGGCTGTTCTCAGAGAAAACATGGTGAGGAGAACCCCAAGAAGTTGCAAAAGCAATCCTCAGGACCTGGAATGAGAAAGAAAACACCAAATGTTAGAAGATGAAGCACGTCTCAGGAGCAACAAGATGAAAACAATACCAACAGTTCTGCGATGAAGCTGTCCTCAGGGAAAACGTGGTGTGGTGAACCCAAAAAGTTCGACAATGCAGAAGCGCTCCTCAAGTCGCAGTGAAGAAAAAAACAAAGCTGCTCAATAAATCAATAATCTGAGACTGCAGTGCAGCAACACCAAAAGCTGAATAAAGAGGCTCACCTCATGGGAAACGTGCTGAAGAAAACCCCAAAACCTGCACAATGAAGCACTCCACAGGGCCTGGAATGAGAAAAAACACCAAATCTTGGAAGATGAAGCACTTCTCAGGGGCAACAAGATGAAAACAGTACCAATGGTTCTACGATGAAGCTGTCCTCAGAGAAAACATGTTGAGGAGAACCCCAAGAAGTGGCCGAAGCAATCCTCAGGGCCTGGAATGAGAAAGAAAACACCATATGTTAGAAGATGAACCACTTCTCAGGGGCAACAAGATGAAAACAATACCAATGGTTCTGCGATGAAGCTGTACTCAGGGAAAACATGGTGAGGAGGATCCCAAAGGTTGGACAATGCAGAATCCTCAGGGTCGCAGTGAAGAAAACACCAGAAGCTGCATGCTGTATTAATCCTCAGGGCCTGCAATGAGAAAAGAAACAACAAATGTTAGAAGATGAAGCACTTCTCAGGAGCAACAAGATGAAAACAGTACCAATGGTTCTGTGATGAGGCTGTCCTCAGAGAAAACATGGTGAGGAGAACCCCAAGAACTGGACGAAGCAATCCTCAGGACCTGGAACGAGAAAAGAAACGCCAAATCTTTGAAGATGAAGCACTTCTCAGGAGCAAGAAGATGAAAACAGTACCAGTGGTTCTACAATGAAGCTGTCCTCGCAGAAATCATGGTGAGGAGAATCCCAAGATGTGGCCGAAGAAATCCTCAGGGCCTGGAACGAGAAAAGAAACGCGAAATGTTAGAAGATGAAGAACGTCTCAGGGGCAAAAAGGTGAAGACATTACCAATGGTTCTGCGATGAAGCTGTCCTCGCAGAAATCATGGTGAGGAGAACCCCAAGAACTGGACGAAGCAATCCTCAGGACCTGGAATGAGAAAGAAAACACCAAATGTTAGAAGATGAAGCACTTCTCAGGGGCAACAAGATGAAAACAATACCAATGGTTCTGCGATGAAGCTGTCCTCAGAGAAATCATGCTGAGGAAGATCCCAAAGGTTGGACAATGCAGAATCCTCAGGGTTGCAGCGAAGAAAACACCAGAAGCTGCACACTGAAGCAATCCTCAGGGCATGGAAAGAGAAAAAAACAACAAATGTTACAAGATGAAGCACTTCTCAGGAGCAACAAGATGAAAACAATACCAACAGTTCTGCCATGAAGCTGTCCTCAGGGAAAACGTGGTGTGGTGAACCCAAAAAGTTGGACAATGCAGAAGCTCTCCTCAAGTCGCAGTGATGAAAAAAACAAAGCTGCTCAATAAATCAATAATCTGAGACTGCAGTGCAGCAACACCAAAAGCTGAAAAAAGAGGCTCACCTCATGGGAAACGTGCTGAATAAAACCCCAAAACCTGCACAATGAAGCACTCCACAGGGCCTGGAATGAGAAAAAACACCAAATCTTGGAAGATGAAGCACTTCTCAGGGGCAACAAGATGAAAACAGTACCAATGGTTCTGTGATGAGGCTGTCCTCAGAGAAAACATGGTGAGGAGAACCCCAAGAACTGGACGAAGCAATCCTCAGGGCCTGGAATGAAAAAGAAAACACCAAATGTTACAAGATGAAGCACTTCTGAGGAGCAACAAGATGAAAACAATACCAACAGTTCTGCGATGAACCTGTCCTCAGGGAAAACGTGGTGTGGTGAACCCAAAAAGTTGGACAATGCAGAAGCGCTCCTCAAGTTGCAGTGAAGAAAAAAACAAAGCTGCTCAATAAATCAATAATCTGAGACTGCAGTGCAGCAACACCAAAAGCTGAATAAAGAGGCTCACCTCATGGGAAACATGCTGCAGAAAACCCACAAAACCTGCACAATGAAGCATTCCACAGGGCCTGGAATTAGAAAAAAAAAACAGATATTGGAAGATGAAGCACTTCTCAGGGGCAACAAGATGAAAACAGTACCAATGCTTCTGCGATGAAGCTGTCCTCGCAGTAATCATGGTGAGGAGAATCCCAAGAAGAGGCCGAAGAAATCCTCAGGGCCTGGAACGAGAAAAGAAACGCGAAATGTTAGAAGATGAAGAACGTCTCAGGGGCAAAAAGGTGAAGACATTACCAATGGTTCTGCGATGAAGCTGTCCTCGCAGAAATCATGGTGAGGAGAACATCCAAGAACTGGACGAAACAATCCTCAGGACCTGGAATGAGAAAGAAAACCCAAATGTTAGAAGATGAAGCACTTCTCAGGGGCAACAAGATGAAAACAATACCAATGGTTCTGCGATGAAGCTGTCCTCAGAGAAATCATGCTGAGGAAGATCCCAAAGGTTGGACAATGCAGAATCCTCAGGGTCGCAGCGAAGAAAACACCAGAAGCTGCACGCTGAAGCAATCCTCAGGGCCTGGAAAGAGAAAAAAACACCAAATGTTACAAGATGAAGCACTTCTCAGGAGCAACAAGATGAAAACAATACCAACAGTTCTGCCATGAAGCTGTCCTCAGGGAAAACGTGGTGTGGTGAACCCAAAAAGTTGGACAATGCAGAAGCGCTCCTCAAGTCGCAGTGATGAAAAAAACAAAGCTGCTCAATAAATCAATAATCTGAGACTGCAGTGCAGCAACACCAAAAGCTGAAAAAAGAGGCTCACCTCATGGGAAACGTGCTGAATAAAACCCCAAAACCTGCACAATGAAGCACTCCACAGGGCCTGGAATGAGAAAAAACACCAAATCTTGGAAGATGAAGCACTTCTCAGGGGCAACAAGATGAAAACAGTACCAATGCTTCTGCGATGAAGCTGTCCTCAGAGAAATCATGGTGAGGAGAACCCCAAGAAGTGGCCGAAGCAATCCTCAGGGCCTGGAATGAGAAAGAAAACATCAAATGTTAGAAGATGAAGCACTTCTCAGGAGCAACAAGATGAAAACAATACCAAGAGTTGTAGGATGAAGCTGTCCTCAGGGAAAACATGCTGAAGAGGATCCCAAAGGTTGGACAATGCAGAATCCTCAGGGTCGCAGCGAAGAAAACACCAAAAGCTGCCTGCTGAAGCAATCCTTAGGGCCTGCAACGAGAACAAAAACACCAAATGTTAGAAGATGAAGCACTTCTCAGGGGCAACAAGATGAAAACAGTACCAATGGTTCTGCGATGAGGCCGTTCTCAGAGAAAACATGGTGAGGAGAACCCCAAGAAGTTGCAAAAGCAATCCTCAGGACCTGGAATGAGAAAGAAAACACCAAATGTTAGAAGATGAAGCACGTCTCAGGAGCAACAAGATGAAAACAATACCAACAGTTCTGCGATGAAGCTGTCCTCAGGGAAAACGTGGTGTGGTGAACCCAAAAAGTTCGACAATGCAGAAGCGCTCCTCAAGTCGCAGTGAAGAAAAAAACAAAGCTGCTCAATAAATCAATAATCTGAGACTGCAGTGCACCAACACCAAAAGCTGAATAAAGAGGCTCACCTCATGGGAAACGTGCTGAAGAAAACCCCAAAACCTGCACAATGAAGCACTCCACAGGGCCTGGAATTAGAAAAAAAAAACAGATATTGGAAGATGAAGCACTTCTCAGGGGCAACAAGATGAAAACAGTACCAATGCTTCTGCGATGAAGCTGTCCTCGCAGTAATCATGGTGAGGAGAATCCCAAGAAGAGGCCGAAGCAATCCTCAGGGCCTGGAATGAGAAAGAAAACACCAAATGTTAGAAGATGAAGCACTTCTGAGGAGCAACAAGAAGAAAACAATACCAACAGTTCTGCGATGAACCTGTCCTCAGGGAAAACGTGGTGTGGTGAACCCCAAAAGTTGGACAATGCAGAAGCGCTCCTCAAGTTGCAGTGAAGAAAAAAACAAAGCTGCTCAATAAATCACTAATCTGAGACTGCAGTGCACCAACACCAAAAGCTGAATAAAGAGGCTCACCTCATGGGAAACATGCTGCAGAAAACCCCAAAACCTGCACAATGAAGCACTCCACAGGGCCTGGAATGAGAAAGAAAAACAGATATTGGAAGATGAAGCACTTCTCAGGGGCAACAAGATGAAAACAGTACCAATGCTTCTGCGATGAAGCTGTCCTCAGAGAAATCATGGTGAGGAGAACCCCAAGAAGTGGCCGAAGCAATCCTCAGGGCCTGGAATGAGAAAGAAAACATCAAATGTTAGAAGATGAAGCACTTCTCAGGAGCAACAAGATGAAAACAATACCAAGAGTTGTAGGATGAAGCTGTCCTCAGGGAAAACATGCTGAAGAGGATCCCAAAGGTTGGACAATGCAGAATCCTCAGGGTCGCAGCGAAGAAAACACCAAAAGCTGCCTGCGGAAGCAATCCTTAGGGCCTGCAACGAGAACAAAAACACCAAATGTTAGAAGATGAAGCACTTCTCAGGGGCAACAAGATGAAAACAGTACCAATGGTTCTGCGATGAGGCTGTTCTCAGAGAAAACATGGTGAGGAGAACCCCAAGAAGTTGCAAAAGCAATCCTCAGGACCTGGAATGAGAAAGAAAACACCAAATGTTAGAAGATGAAGCACGTCTCAGGAGCAACAAGATGAAAACAATACCAACAGTTCTGCGATGAAGCTGTCCTCAGGGAAAACGTGGTGTGGTGAACCCAAAAAGTTCGACAATGCAGAAGCGCTCCTCAAGTCGCAGTGAAGAAAAAAACAAAGCTGCTCAATAAATCAATAATCTGAGACTGCAGTGCAGCAACACCAAAAGCTGAATAAAGAGGCTCACCTCATGGGAAACGTGCTGAAGAAAACCCCAAAACCTGCACAATGAAGCACTCCACAGGGCCTGGAATGAGAAAAAACACCAAATCTTGGAAGATGAAGCACTTCTCAGGGGAAACAAGATGAAAACAGTACCAATGGTTCTACGATGAAGCTGTCCTCAGAGAAAACATGTTGAGGAGAACCCCAAGAAGTGGCCGAAGCAATCCTCAGGGCCTGGAATTAGAAAGAAAACACCATATGTTAGAAGATGAACCACTTCTCAGGGGCAACAAGATGAAAACAATACCAATGGTTCTGCGATGAAGCTGTACTCAGGGAAAACATGGTGAGGAGGATCCCAAAGGTTGGACAATGCAGAATCCTCAGGGTCGCAGTGAAGAAAACACCAGAAGCTGCATGCTGTATTAATCCTCAGGGCCTGCAATGAGAAAAGAAACAACAAATGTTAGAAGATGAAGCACTTCTCAGGAGCAACAAGATGAAAACAGTACCAATGGTTCTGTGATGACGCTGTCCTCAGAGAAAACATGGTGAGGAGAACCCCAAGAACTGGATGAAGCAATCCTAAGGGCCTGGAATGAGAAAAGAAACGCCAAATCTTTGAAGATTAAGCACTTCTCAGGAGCAAGAAGATGAAAACAGTACCAGTGGTTCTACAATGAAGCTGTCCTCGCAGAAATCATGGTGAGGAGAATCCCAAGATGTGGCCGAAGAAATCCTCAGGGCCTGGAACGAGAAAAGAAACGCGAAATGTTAGAAGATGAAGAACGTCTCAGGGGCAAAAAGGTGAAGACATTACCAATGGTTCTGCGATGAAGCTGTCCTCAGAGAAATCATGGTGAGGAGAACCCCAAGAACTGGACGAAGCAATCCTCAGGACCTGGAATGAGAAAGAAAACACCAAATGTTAGAAGATGAAGCACTTCTCAGGGGCAACAAGATGAAAACAATACCAATGGTTCTGCGATGAAGCTGTCCTCAGAGAAATCATGCTGAGGAAGATCCCAAAGGTTGGACAATGCAGAATCCTCAGGGTCGCAGCGAAGAAAACACCAGAAGCTGCACGCTGAAGCAATCCTCAGGGCATGGAAAGAGAAAAAAACACCAAATGTTACAAGATGAAGCACTTCTCAGGAGCAACAAGATGAAAACAATACCAACAGTTCTGCCATGAAGCTGTCCTCAGGGAAAACGTGGTGTGGTGAACCCCAAAAGTTGGACAATGCAGAAGCTCTCCTCAAGTCGCAGTGATGAAAAAAACAAAGCTGCTCAATACATCAATAATCTGAGACTGCAGTGCACCAACACCAAAAGCTGAAAAAAGAGGCTCACCTCATGGGAAACGTGCTGAAGAAAACCCCAAAACCTGCACAATGAAGCACTCCACAGGGCCTGGAATGAGAAAAAACACCAAATCTTGGAAGATGAAGCACTTCTCAGGGGCAACAAGATGAAAACAGTACCAATGGTTCTACGATGAAGCTGTCCTTGCAGAAATCGTGGTGAGGAGAATCCCAAGAAGTGGCCGAAGCAATCCTCAGGGCCTGGAATGAGAAAGAAAACACCAAATGTTAGAAGATGAAGCACTTCTCAGGAGCAACAAGATGAAAACAATACCAACAGTTCTGCGATGAACCTGTCCTCAGGGAAAACGTGGTGTGGTGAACCCAAAAATTTGGACAATGCAGAAGCGCTCCTCAAGTTGCAGTGAAGAAAAAAACAAAGCTGCTAAATAAATCACTAATCTGAGACTGCAGTGCACCAACACCAAAAGCTGAATAAAGAGGCTCACCTCATGGGAAACATGCTGCAGAAAACCCCAAAACCTGCACAATGAAGCACTCCACAGGGCCTGGAATTAGAAAAAAAAACAGATATTGGAAGATGAAGCACTTCTCAGGGGCAACAAGATGAAAACAGTACCAATGCTTCTGCGATGAAGCTGTCCTCGCAGTAATCATGGTGAGGAGAATCCCAAGAAGAGGCCGAACCAATCCTCAGGGCCTGGAACGAGAAAAGAAACACCAAATGTTACAAGATGAAGCACTTCTGAGGAGCAACAAGAAGAAAACAATACCAACAGTTCTGCGATGAACCTGTCCTCAGGGAAAACGTGGTGTGGTGAACCCAAAAAGTTGGACAATGCAGAAGCGCTCCTCAAGTTGCAGTGAAGAAAAAAACAAAGCTGCTCAATAAATCACTAATCTGAGACTGCAGTGCACCAACACCAAAAGCTGAATAAAGAGGCTCACCTCATGGGAAACATGCTGCAGAAAACCCCAAAACCTGCACAATGAAGCACTCCACAGGGCCTGGAATTAGAAAAAAAAAAACAGATATTGGAAGATGAAGCACTTCTCAGGGGCAACAAGATGAAAACAGTACCAATGGTTCTGCGATGAAGCTGTCCTCAGAGAAATCATGGTGAGGAGAACCCCAAGAAGTGGCCGAAGCAATCCTCAGGGCCTGGAATGAGAAAGAAAACACCAAATGTTAGAAGATGAAGCACTTCTCAGGAGCAACAAGATGAAAACAATACCAAGAGTTGTAGGATGAAGCTGTCCTCAGGGAAAACATGCTGAAGAGGATCCCAAAGGTTGGACAATGCAGAATCCTCAGGGTCGCAGCGAAGAAAACACCAAAAGCTGCCTGCTGAAGCAATCCTTAGGGCCTGCAACGAGAACAAAAACACCAAATGTTAGAAGATGAAGCACTTCTCAGGGGCAACAAGATGAAAACAGTACCAATGGTTCTGCGATGAGGCTGTTCTCAGAGAAAACATGGTGAGGAGAACCCCAAGAAGTTGCCGAAGCAATCCTCAGGACCTGGAATGAGAAAGAAAACACCAAATGTTAGAAGATGAAGCACGTCTCAGGAGCAACAAGATGAAAACAATACCAATGGTTCTGCGATGAAGCTGTCCTCAGAGAAATCATGCTGAGGAAGATCCCAAAGGTAGGACAATGCAGAATCCTCAGGGTCGCAGCGAAGAAAACACCAGAAGCTGCACGCTGAAGCAATCCTCAGGGCATGGAAAGAGAAAAAAACAACAAATGTTACAAGATGAAGCACTTCTCAGGAGCAACAAGATGAAAACAATACCAACAGTTCTGCGATGAAGCTGTCCTCAGGGAAAACGTGGTGTGGTGAACCCAAAAAGTTCGACAATGCAGAAGCGCTCCTCAAGTCGCAGTGAAGAAAAAAACAAAGCTGCTCAATAAATCACTAATCTGAGACTGCAGTGCACCAACACCAAAAGCTGAATAAAGAGGCTCACCTCATGGGAAACGTGCTGAAGAAAACCCCAAAACCTGCACAATGAAGCACTCCACAGGGCCTGGAATGAGAAAAAACACCAAATCTTGGAAGATGAAGCACTTCTCAGGGGAAACAAGATGAAAACAGTACCAATGGTTCTACGATGAAGCTGTCCTCAGAGAAAACATGTTGAGGAGAACCCCAAGAAGTGGCCGAAGCAATCCTCAGGGCCTGGAATTAGAAAGAAAACACCATATGTTAGAAGATGAACCACTTCTCAGGGGCAACAAGATGAAAACAATACCAATGGTTCTGCGATGAAGCTGTACTCAGGGAAAACATGGTGAGGAGGATCCCAAAGGTTGGACAATGCAGAATCCTCAGGGTCGCAGTGAAGAAAACACCAGAAGCTGCATGCTGTATTAATCCTCAGGGCCTGCAATGAGAAAAGAAACAACAAATGTTAGAAGATGAAGCACTTCTCAGGAGCAACAAGATGAAAACAGTACCAATGGTTCTGTGATGAGGCTGTCCTCAGAGAAAACATGGTGAGGAGAACCCCAAGAACTGGACGAAGCAATCCTCAGGGCCTGGAATGAGAAAGAAAACACCAAATGTTAGAAGATGAAGCACTTCTCAGGAGCAACAAGATGAAAACAATACCAATGGTTCTGCGATGAACCTGTCCTCAGGGAAAACGTGGTGTGGTGAACCCAAAAATTTGGACAATGCAGAAGCGCTCCTCAAGTTGCAGTGAAGAAAAAAACAAAGCTGCTCAATAAATCACTAATCTGAGACTGCAGTGCACCAACACCAAAAGCTGAATAAAGAGGCTCACCTCATGGGAAACATGCTGCAGAAAACCCCAAAACCTGCACAATGAAGCACTCTACAGGGCCTGGAATGAGAAAAAAAAACACATATTGGAAGATGAAGCACTTCTCAGGGGCAACAAGATGAAAACAGTACCAATGCTTCTGCGATGAAGCTGTCCTCAGAGAAATCATGGTGAGGAGAACCCCAAGAAGTGGCCGAAGCAATCCTCAGGGCCTGGAATGAGAAAGAAAACATCAAATGTTAGAAGATGAAGCACTTCTCAGGAGCAACAAGATGAAAACAATACCAAGAGTTGTAGGATGAAGCTGTCCTCAGGGAAAACATGCTGAAGAGGATCCCAAAGGTTGGACAATGCAGAATCCTCAGGGTCGCAGCGAAGAAAACACCAAAAGCTGCCTGCTGAAGCAATCCTTAGGGCCTGCAACGAGAACAAAAACAACAAATGTTAGAAGATGAAGCACTTCTCAGGGGCAACAAGATGAAAACAGTACCAATGGTTCTGCGATGAGGCTGTTCTCAGAGAAAACATGTTGAGGAGAACCCCAAGAAGTGGCCGAAGCAATCCTCAGGGCCTGGAATTAGAAAGAAAACAACAAATGTTAGAAGATGAACCACTTCTCAGGGGCAACAAGATGAAAACAATACCAATGGTTCTGCGATGAAGCTGTCCTCAGATAAATCATGCTGAGGAAGATCCCAAAGGTTGGAGAATGCAGAATCCTCAGGGTCGCAGCGAAGAAAACACCAGAAGCTGCATGCTGTATTAATCCTCAGGGCCTGCAATGAGAAAAGAAACAAGAAATGTTAGAAGATGAAGCACTTCTCAGGAGCAACAAGATGAAAACAGTACCAATGCTTCTGTGATGAGACTGTCCTCAGAGAAAACATGGTGAGGAGGATCCCAAGAACTGGATTATGCAGAATTCCTCAGGGTCGCAGCGAAGAAAACACCAGAAGCTGCACGCTGAAGCAATCCTCAGGGCCTGGAAAGAGAAAAAAACACCAAATGTTACAAGATGAAGCACTTCTCAGGAGCAACAAGATGAAAACAATACCAACAGTTCTGCGATGAAGCTGTCCTCAAAGAAAACATGGCGTGGTGAACCCCAAAAGTTGGACAATGCAGAAGCACTCCTCAAGTCGCAGTGAAGAAAAAAACAAAGCTGCTCAATAAATCACTAATCTGAGACTGCAGTGCACCAACACAAAAAGCTGAATAAAGAGGCTCACCTCATGGGAAACGTGCTGAAGAAAACCCCAAAACCTGCACAATGAAGCAATCCTCAGGGCCTGCAATGAGAAAAAAACACCAAATATTGGAAGATGAAGCACTTCTCAGGGGCAACAAGATGAAAACAGTACCAATGGTTCTACGATGAAGCTGTCCTCAGAGAAAACATGTTGAGGAGAACCCCAAGAAGAGGCCGAAGCAATCCTCAGGGCCTGGAATGAGAAAGAAAACACCAAATGTTAGAAGATGATCCACTTCTCAGGGGCAAAAGATGAAAACAATACCAATGGTTCTGCGATGAAGCTGTACTCAGGGAAAACATGGTGAGGAGGATCCCAAAGGTTGGACAATGCAGAATCCTCAGGGTCGCAGCAAAGAAAACACCAGAAGCTGCATACTGTATTAATCCTCAGGGCCTGCAATGAGAAAAGAAACAACAAATGTTAGAAGATGAAGCACTTCTCAGGAGCAACAAGATGAAAACAGTACCAATGGTTCTGTGATAAGGCTGTCCTCAGAGAAAACATGGTGAGGAGAACCCCAAGAACTGGACGAAGCAATCCTCAGGACCTAGAACGAGAAAAGAAACGCCAAATCTTTGAAGATTAAGCACTTCTCAGGAGCAAGAAGATGAAAACAGTACCAGTGGTTCTACAATGAAGCTGTCCTCGCAGAAATCATGGTGAGGAGAATCCCAAGATGTGGCCGAAGAAATCCTCAGGGCCTGGAACGAGAAAAGAAACGCGAAATGTTAGAAGATGAAGAACGTCTCAGGAGCAAAAAGGTGAAGACATTACCAATGGTTCTGCGATGAAGCTGTCCTCAGAGAAATCATGGTGAGGAGAACCCCAAGAAGTGGACGAAGCAATCCTCAGGACCTGGAATGAGAAAGAAAACACCAAATGTTAGAAGATGAAGCACTTCTCAGGGGCAACAAGATGAAAACAATACCAATGGTTCTGCGATGAAGCTGTCCTCAGAGAAATCATGCTGAGGAAAATCCCAAAGGTTGGACAATGCAGAATCCTCAGGGTCGCAGCGAAGAAAACACCAGAAGCTGCACGCTGAAGCAATCCTCAGGGCCTGGAAAGAGAAAAAAACACCAAATGTTACAAGATGAAGCACTTCTCAGGAGGAACAAGATGAAAACAATACCAACAGTTCTGCGATGAAGCTGTCCTCAGGGAAAACGTGGTGTGGTGAACCCCAAAATTTGGACAATGCAGAAGCGCTCCTCAAGTCGCAGTGATGAAAAAAACAAAGCTGCTCAATAAATCAATAATCTGAGACTGCAGTGCAGCAACACCAAAAGCTGAATAAAGAGGCTCACCTCATGGGAAACATGCTGCAGAAAACCCCAAAACCTGCACAATGAAGCCCTCCACAGGGCCTGGAATGAGAAAAAACACCAAATATTGGAAGATGAAGCACTTCTCAGGGACAACAAGATGAAAACAGTACCAATGGTTCTGCGATGAAGCTGTCCTCAGAGAAATCATGGTGAGGAGAATCCCAAGAAGTGGCCGAAGCAATCCTCAGGGCCTGGAATGAGAAAGAAAACATCAAATGTTAGAAGATGAAGCACTTCTCAGGGGCAACAAGATGAAAATAGTACCAATGCTTCTGCGATGAAGCTGTCCTCAGAGAAATCATGGTGAGGAGAACCCCAAGAACTAGACGTAGCAATCCTCAGGGCCTGGAATGAGAAAGAAAACACCAAATGTTAGAAGATGAAGCACTTCTGAGGAGCAACAAGAAGAAAACAATACCAAGAGTTGTAGGATGAAGCTGTCCTCAGGGAAAACATGCTGAAGAGGATCCCAAAGGTTGGACAATGCAGAATCCTCAGGGTCGCAGCGAAGAAAACACCAAAAGCTGCCTGCTGAAGCAATCCTCACTGCCTGCAACGAGAACAAAAACACCCAATGTTGGAAGATGAAGCACTTCTCAGGGGCAACAAGAAGAAAACAATACCAAGAGTTGTAGGATGAAGCTGTCCTCAGGGAAAACATGGTGAGGAGGATCCCAAAGGTTGGACAATGCAGAATCCTCAGGGTCGCAGCGAAGAAAACACCAAAAGCTGCCTGCTGAAGCAATCCTTAGGGCGTGCAACGAGAACAAAAACACCAAATGTTAGAAGATGAAGCACTTCTCAGGGGCAACAAGATGAAAACAGTACCAATGGTTCTGCGATGAGGCTGTCCTCAGAGAAAACATGGTGAGGAGAACCCCAAGAAGTTGCAAAAGCAATCCTCAGGACCTGGAATGAGAAAGAAAACACCAAATGTTAGAAGATGAAGCACGTCTCAGGAGCAACAAGATGAAAACAATACCAATGGTTCTGCGATGAAGCTGTCCTCAGAGAAATCATGCTGAGGAAGATCCCAAAGGTAGGACAATGCAGAATCCTCAGGGTCGCAGCGAAGAAAACACCAGAAGCTGCACGCTGAAGCAATCCTCAGGGCATGGAAAGAGAAAAAAACAACAAATGTTAGAAGATGAAGCACTTCTCAGGAGCAACAAGATGAAAACAATACCAACAGTTCTGCGATGAAGCTGTCCTCAGGGAAAACGTGGTGTGGTGAACCCAAAAAGTTCGACAATGCAGAAGCGCTCCTCAAGTCGCAGTGAAGAAAAAAACAAAGCTGCTCAATAAATCACCAATCTGAGACTGCAGTGCAGCAACACCAAAAGCTGAATAAAGAGGCTCACCTCATGGGAAACGTGCTGAAGAAAACCCCAAAACCTGCACAATGAAGCACTCCACAGGGCCTGGAATGAGAAAAAACACCAAATCTTGGAAGATGAAGCACTTCTCAGGGGAAACAAGATGAAAACAGTACCAATGGTTCTACGATGAAGCTGTCCTCAGAGAAAACATGTTGAGGAGAACCCCAAGAACTGGACGAAGCAATCCTCAGGGCCTGGAATTAGAAAGAAAACACCATATGTTAGAAGATGAACCACTTCTCAGGGGCAACAAGATGAAAACAATACCAATGGTTCTGCGATGAAGCTGTACTCAGGGAAAACATGGTGAGGAGGATCCCAAAGGTTGGACAATGCAGAATCCTCAGGGTCGCAGTGAAGAAAACACCAGAAGCTGCATGCTGTATTAATCCTCAGGGCCTGCAATGAGAAAAGAAATAACAAATGTTAGAAGATGAAGCACTTCTCAGGAGCAACAAGATGAAAACAGTACCAATGGTTCTGTGATGAGGCTGTCCTCAGAGAAAACATGGTGAGGAGAACCCCAAGAACTGGACGAAGCAATCCTCAGGACCTGGAACGAGAAAAGAAACGCCAAATCTTTGAAGATGAAGCACTTCTCAGGAGCAAGAAGATGAAAACAGTACCAGTGGTTCTGCGATGAAGCTGTCCTCGCAGAAATCATGGTGAGGAGAACCCCAAGAACTGGACGAAGCAATCCTCAGGACCTGGAATGAGAAAGAAAACACCAAATGTTAGAAGATGAAGCACTTCTCAGGGGAAACAAGATGAAAACAATACCAATGGTTCTGCGATGAAGCTGTCCTCAGAGAAATCATGCTGAGGAAGATCCCAAAGGTTGGACAATGCAGAATCCTCAGGGTTGCAGCGAAGAAAACACCAGAAGCTGCACGCTGAAGCAATCCTCAGGGCCTGGAAAGAGAAAAAAACACCAAATGTTACAAGATGAAGCACTTCTCAGGAGCAACAAGATGAAAACAATACCAACAGTTCTGCCATGAAGCTGTCCTCAGGGAAAACGTGGTGTGGTGAACCCAAAAAGTTGGACAATGCAGAAGCTCTCCTCAAGTCGCAGTGATGAAAAAAACAAAGCTGCTCAATAAATCAATAATCTGAGACTGCAGTGCAGCAACACCAAAAGCTGAAAAAAGAGGCTCACCTCATGGGAAACGTGCTGAATAAAACCCCAAAACCTGCACAATGAAGCACTCCACAGGGCCTGGAATGAGAAAAAACACCAAATCTTGGAAGATGAAGCACTTCTCAGGGGCAACAAGATGAAAACAGTACCAATGGTTCTGTGATGAGGCTGTCCTCAGAGAAAACATGGTGAGGAGAACCCCAAGAACTGGACGAAGCAATCCTCAGGGCCTGGAATGAGAAAGAAAACACCAAATGTTAGAAGATGAAGCACTTCTGAGGAGCAACAAGATGAAAACAATACCAACAGTTCTGCGATGAACCTGTCCTCAGGGAAAACGTGGTGTGGTGAACCCAAAAATTTGGACAATGCAGAAGCGCTCCTCAAGTTGCAGTGAAGAAAAAAACAAAGCTGCTCAATAAATCACTAATCTGAGACTGCAGTGCACCAACACCAAAAGCTGAATAAAGAGGCTCACCTCATGGGAAACATGCTGCAGAAAACCCCAAAACCTGCACAATGAAGCATTCCACAGGGCCTGGAATGAGAAAAAAAAACAGATATTGGAAGATGAAGCACTTCTCAGGGGCAACAAGATGAAAACAGTACCAATGCTTCTGCGATGAAGCTGTCCTCGCAGTAATCATGGTGAGGAGAATCCCAAGAAGAGGCCGAAGCAATCCTCAGGGCCTGGAACGAGAAAAGAAACATCAAATGTTAGAAGATGAAGCACTTCTGAGGAGCAACAAGAAGAAAACAATACCAACAGTTCTGCGATGAACCTGTCCTCAGGGAAAACGTGGTGTGGTGAACCCCAAAACTTGGACAATGCAGAAGCGCTCCTCAAGTTGCAGTGAAGAAAAGACAAAGCTGCTCAATAAATCACTAATCTGAGACTGCAGTGCACCAACACCAAAAGCTGAATAAAGAGGCTCACCTCATGGGAAACATGCTGCAGAAAACCCCAAAACCTGCACAATGAAGCACTCCACAGGGCCTGGAATGAGAAAGAAAAACAGATATTGGAAGATGAAGCACTTCTCAGGGGCAACAAGATGAAAACAGTACCAATGCTTCTGCGATGAAGCTGTCCTCAGAGAAATCATGGTGAGGAGAACCCCAAGAAGTGGCCGAAGCAATCCTCAGGGCCTGGAATGAGAAAGAAAACATCAAATGATAGAAGATGAAGCACTTCTCAGGAGCAACAAGATGAAAACAATACCAAGAGTTGTAGGATGAAGCTGTCCTCAGGGAAAACATGCTGAAGAGGATCCCAAAGGTTGGACAATGCAGAATCCTCAGGGTCGCAGCGAAGAAAACACCAAAAGCTGCCTGCTGAAGCAATCCTTAGGGCGTGCAACGAGAACAAAAACACCAAATGTTAGAAGATGAAGCACTTCTCAGGGGCAACAAGATGAAAACAGTACCAATGCTTCTGCGATGAGGCTGTTCTCAGAGAAAACATGGTGAGGAGAACCCCAAGAAGTTGCAAAAGCAATCCTCAGGACCTGGAATGAGAAAGAAAACACCAAATGTTAGAAGATGAAGCACGTCTCAGGAGCAACAAGATGAAAACAATACCAACAGTTCTGCGATGAAGCTGTCCTCAGGGAAAACGTGGTGTGGTGAACCCAAAAAGTTCGACAATGCAGAAGCGCTCCTCAAGTCGCAGTGAAGAAAAAAACAAAGCTGCTCAATAAATCAGTAATCTGAGACTGCAGTGCAGCAACACCAAAAGCTGAATAAAGAGGCTCACCTCATGGGAAACGTGCTGAATAAAACCCCAAAACCTGCACAATGAAGCACTCCACAGGGCCTGGAATGAGAAAAAACACCAAATCTTGGAAGATGAAGCACTTCTCAGGGGAAACAAGATGAAAACAGTACCAATGGTTCTACGATGAAGCTGTCCTCAGAGAAAACATGTTGAGGAGAACCCCAAGAAGTGGCCGAAGCAATCCTCAGGGCCTGGAATTAGAAAGAAAACACCATATGTTAGAAGATGAACCACTTCTCAGGGGCAACAAGATGAAAACAATACCAATGGTTCTGCGATGAAGCTGTACTCAGGGAAAACATGGTGAGGAGGATCCCAAAGGTTGGACAATGCAGAATCCTCAGGGTCGCAGTGAAGAAAACACCAGAAGCTGCATGCTGTATTAATCCTCAGGGCCTGCAATGAGAAAAGAAACAACAAATGTTAGAAGATGAAGCACTTCTCAGGAGCAACAAGATGAAAACAGTACCAATGGTTCTGTGATGAGGCTGTCCTCAGAGAAAACATGGTGAGGAGAACCCCAAGAACTGGACGAAGCAATCCTCAGGACCTGGAACGAGAAAAGAAACGCCAAATCTTTGAAGATGAAGCACTTCTCAGGAGCAAGAAGATGAAAACAGTACCAGTGGTTCTGCAATGAAGCTGTCCTTGCAGAAATCATGGTGAGGAGAATCCCAAGATGTGGCCGAAGAAATCCTCAGGGCCTGGAACGAGAAAAGAAACGCGAAATGTTAGAAGATGAAGAACGTCTCAGGGGCAAAAAGGTGAAGACATTACCAATGGTTCTGCGATGAAGCTGTCCTCGCAGAAATCATGGTGAGGAGAACCCCAAGAACTGGACGAAGCAATCCTCAGGACCTGGAATGAGAAAGAAAACACCAAATGTTAGAAGATGAAGCACTTCTCAGGGGCAACAAGATGAAAACAATACCAATGGTTCTGCGATGAAGCTGTCCTCAGAGAAATCATGCTGAGGAAGATCCCAAAGGTTGGACAATGCAGAATCCTCAGGGTCGCAGCGAAGAAAACACCAGAAGCTGCACGCTGAAGCAATCCTCAGGGCCTGGAAAGAGAAAAAAACACCAAATGTTACAAGATGAAGCACTTCTCAGGAGCAACAAGATGAAAACAATACCAACAGTTCTGCCATGAAGCTGTCCTCAGGGAAAACGTGGTGTGGTGAACCCAAAAAGTTGGACAATGCAGAAGCTCTCCTCAAGTCGCAGTGATGAAAAAAACAAAGCTGCTCAATAAATCAATAATCTGAGACTGCAGTGCAGCAACACCAAAAGCTGAAAAAAGAGGCTCACCTCATGGGAAACGTGCTGAATAAAACCCCAAAACCTGCACAATGAAGCACTCCACAGGGCCTGGAATGAGAAAAAACACCAAATCTTGGAAGATGAAGCACTTCTCAGGGGAAACAAGATGAAAACAGTACCAATGGTTCTACGATGAAGCTGTCCTCAGAGAAAACATGTTGAGGAGAACCCCAAGAAGTGGCCGAAGCAATCCTCAGGGCCTGGAATTAGAAAGAAAACACCATATGTTAGAAGATGAACCACTTCTCAGGGGCAACAAGATGAAAACAATACCAATGGTTCTGCGATGAAGCTGTACTCAGGGAAAACATGGTGAGGAGGATCCCAAAGGTTGGACAATGCAGAATCCTCAGGGTCGCAGTGAAGAAAACACCAGAAGCTGCATGCTGTATTAATCCTCAGGGCCTGCAATGAGAAAAGAAACAACAAATGTTAGAAGATGAAGCACTTCTAAGGAGCAACAAGATGAAAACAGTACCAATGGTTCTGTGATGAGGCTGTCCTCAGAGAAAACATGGTGAGGAGAACCCCAAGAACTGGACGAAGCAATCCTCAGGACCTGGAACGAGAAAAGAAACGCCAAATCTTTGAAGATGAAGCACTTCTCAGCAGCAAGAAGATGAAAACAGTACCAGTGGTTCTACAATGAAGCTGTCCTCGCAGAAATCATGGTGAGGAGAATCCCAAGATGTGGCCGAAGAAATCCTCAGGGCCTGGAACGAGAAAAGAAACGCAAAATGTTAGAAGATGAAGAACGTCTCAGGGGCAAAAAGGTGAAGACATTACCAATGGTTCTGCGATGAAGCTGTCCTCGCAGAAATCATGGTGAGGAGAACCCCAAGAACTGGACGAAGCAATCCTCAGGACCTGGAATGAGAAAGAAAACACCAAATGTTAGAAGATGAAGCACTTCTCAGGGGCAACAAGATGAAAACAATACCAATGGTTCTGCGATGAAGCTGTCCTCAGAGAAATCATGCTGAGGAAGATCCCAAAGGTTGGACAATGCAGAATCCTCAGGGTTGCAGCGAAGAAAACACCAGAAGCTGCACGCTGAAGCAATCCTCAGGGCCTGGAAAGAGAAAAAAACACCAAATGTTACAAGATGAAGCACTTCTCAGGAGCAACAAGATGAAAACAATACCAACAGTTCTGCGATGAACCTGTCCTCAGGGAAAACGTGGTGTGGTGAACCCAAAAATTTGGACAATGCAGAAGCGCTCCTCAAGTTGCAGTGATGAAAAAAACAAAGCTGCTCAATAAATCAATAATCTGAGACTGCAGTGCACCAACACCAAAAGCTGAATAAAGAGGCTCACCTCATGGGAAACATGCTGCAGAAAACCCCAAAACCTGCACAATGAAGCATTCCACAGGGCCTGGAATTAGAAAAAAAAACAGATATTGGAAGATGAAGCACTTCTCAGGGGCAACAAGATGAAAACAGTACCAATGCTTCTGCGATGAAGCTGTCCTCGCAGTAATCATGGTGAGGAGAATCCCAAGAAGAGGCCGAAGCAATCCTCAGGGCCTGGAACGAGAAAAGAAACACCAAATGTTAGAAGATGAAGCACTTCTGAGGAGCAACAAGAAGAAAACAATACCAACAGTTCTGCGATGAACCTGTCCTCAGGGAAAACGTGGTGTGGTGAACCCCAAAACTTGGACAATGCAGAAGCGCTCCTCAAGTTGCAGTGAAGAAAAGACAAAGCTGCTCAATAAATCACTAATCTGAGACTGCAGTGCACCAACACCAAAAGCTGAATAAAGAGGCTCACCTCATGGGAAACATGCTGCAGAAAACCCCAAAACCTGCACAATGAAGCACTCCACAGGGCCTGGAATGAGAAAGAAAAACAGATATTGGAAGATGAAGCACTTCTCAGGGGCAACAAGATGAAAACAGTACCAATGCTTCTGCGATGAAGCTGTCCTCAGAGAAATCATGGTGAGGAGAACCCCAAGAAGTGGCCGAAGCAATCCTCAGGGCCTGGAATGAGAAAGAAAACATCAAATGTTAGAAGATGAAGCACTTCTCAGGAGCAACAAGATGAAAACAATACCAAGAGTTGTAGGATGAAGCTGTCCTCAGGGAAAACATGCTGAAGAGGATCCCAAAGGTTGGACAATGCAGAATCCTCAGGGTCGCAGCGAAGAAAACACCAAAAGCTGCCTGCTGAAGCAATCCTTAGGGCCTGCAACGAGAACAAAAACACCAAATGTTAGAAGATGAAGCACTTCTCAGGGGCAACAAGATGAAAACAGTACCAATGCTTCTGCGATGAGGCTGTTCTCAGAGAAAACATGGTGAGGAGAACCCCAAGAAGTTGCAAAAGCAATCCTCAGGACCTGGAATGAGAAAGAAAACACCAAATGTTAGAAGATGAAGCACGTCTCAGGAGCAACAAGATGAAAACAATACCAACAGTTCTGCGATGAAGCTGTCCTCAGGGAAAACGTGGTGTGGTGAACCCAAAAAGTTCGACAATGCAGAAGCGCTCCTCAAGTCGCAGTGAAGAAAAAAACAAAGCTGCTCAATAAATCAGTAATCTGAGACTGCAGTGCAGCAACACCAAAAGCTGAAAAAAGAGTCTCACCTCATGGGAAACGTGCTGAATAAAACCCCAAAACCTGCACAATGAAGCACTCCACAGGGCCTGGAATGAGAAAAAACACCAAATCTTGGAAGATGAAGCACTTCTCAGGGGAAACAAGATGAAAACAGTACCAATGGTTCTACGATGAAGCTGTCCTCAGAGAAAACATGTTGAGGAGAACCCCAAGAAGTGGCCGAAGCAATCCTCAGGGCCTGGAATTAGAAAGAAAACACCATATGTTAGAAGATGAACCACTTCTCAGGGGCAACAAGATGAAAACAATACCAATGGTTCTGCGATGAAGCTGTACTCAGGGAAAACATGGTGAGGAGGATCCCAAAGGTTGGACAATGCAGAATCCTCAGGGTCGCAGTGAAGAAAACACCAGAAGCTGCATGCTGTATTAATCCTCAGGGCCTGCAATGAGAAAAGAAACAACAAATGTTAGAAGATGAAGCACTTCTCAGGAGCAACAAGATGAAAACAGTACCAATGGTTCTGTGATGAGGCTGTCCTCAGAGAAAACATGGTGAGGAGAACCCCAAGAACTGGACAAAGCAATCCTCAGGACCTGGAACGAGAAAAGAAACGCCAAATCTTTGAAGATGAAGCACTTCTCAGGAGCAAGAAGATGAAAACAGTACCAGTGGTTCTACGATGAAGCTGTCCTCGCAGAAATCATGGTGAGGAGAATCCCAAGATGTGGCCGAAGAAATCCTCAGGGCCTGGAACGAGAAAAGAAACGCAAAATGTTAGAAGATGAAGAACGTCTCAGGGGCAAAAAGGTGAAGACATTACCAATGGTTCTGCGATGAAGCTGTCCTCGCAGAAATCATGGTGAGGAGAACCCCAAGAACTGGACGAAGCAATCCTCAGGACCTGGAATGAGAAAGAAAACACCAAATGTTAGAAGATGAAGCACTTCTCAGGGGCAACAAGATGAAAACAATACCAATGGTTCTGCGATGAAGCTGTCCTCAGAGAAATCATGCTGAGGAAGATCCCAAAGGTTGGACAATGCAGAATCCTCAGGGTTGCAGCGAAGAAAACACCAGAAGCTGCACGCTGAAGCAATCCTCAGGGCCTGGAAAGAGAAAAAAACACCAAATGTTACAAGATGAAGCACTTCTCAGGAGCAACAAGATGAAAACAATACCAACAGTTCTGCCATGAAGCTGTCCTCAGGGAAAACGTGGTGTGGTGAACCCAAAAAGTTGGACAATGCAGAAGCTCTCCTCAAGTCGCAGTGATGAAAAAAACAAAGCTGCTCAATAAATCAATAATCTGAGACTGCAGTGCAGCAACACCAAAAGCTGAAAAAAGAGGCTCACCTCATGGGAAACGTGCTGAATAAAACCCCAAAACCTGCACAATGAAGCACTCCACAGGGCCTGGAATGAGAAAAAACACCAAATCTTGGAAGATGAAGCACTTCTCAGGGGCAACAAGATGAAAACAGTACCAATGGTTCTGTGATGAGGCTGTCCTCAGAGAAAACATGGTGATGAGAACCCCAAGAACTGGACGAAGCAATCCTCAGGGCCTGGAATGAAAAAGAAAACACCAAATGTTAGAAGATGAAGCACTTCTGAGGAGCAACAAGATGAAAACAATACCAACAGTTCTGCGATGAACCTGTCCTCAGGGAAAACGTGGTGTGGTGAACCCAAAAATTTGGACAATGCAGAAGCGCTCCTCAAGTTGCAGTGAAGAAAAAAACAAAGCTGCTCAATAAATCACTAATCTGAGACTGCAGTGCACCAACACCAAAAGCTGAATAAAGAGGCTCACCTCATGGGAAACATGCTGCAGAAAACCCCAAAACCTGCACAATGAAGCATTCCACAGGGCCTGGAATTAGAAAAAAAAACAGATATTGGAAGATGAAGCACTTCTCAGGGGCAACAAGATGAAAACAGTACCAATGCTTCTGCGATGAAGCTGTCCTCGCAGTAATCATGGTGAGGAGAATCCCAAGAAGAGGCCGAAGCAATCCTCAGGGCCTGGAACGAGAAAAGAAACACCAAATGTTAGAAGATGAAGCACTTCTGAGGAGCAACAAGAAGAAAACAATACCAACAGTTCTGCGATGAACCTGTCCTCAGGGAAAACGTGGTGTGGTGAACCCCAAAACTTGGACAATGCAGAAGCGCTCCTCAAGTTGCAGTGAAGAAAAGACAAAGCTGCTCAATAAATCACTAATCTGAGACTGCAGTGCACCAACACCAAAAGCTGAATAAAGAGGCTCACCTCATGGGAAACATGCTGCAGAAAACCCCAAAACCTGCACAATGAAGCACTCCACAGGGCCTGGAATGAGAAAGAAAAACAGATATTGGAAGATGAAGCACTTCTCAGGGGCAACAAGATGAAAACAGTACCAATGCTTCTGCGATGAAGCTGTCCTCAGAGAAATCATGGTGAGGAGAACCCCAAGAAGTGGCCGAAGCAATCCTCAGGGCCTGGAATGAGAAAGAAAACATCAAATGTTAGAAGATGAAGCACTTCTCAGGAGCAACAAGATGAAAACAATACCAACAGTTCTGCGATGAAGCTGTCCTCAGGGAAAACATGCTGAAGAGGATCCCAAAGGTTGGACAATGCAGAATCCTCAGGGTCGCAGCGAAGAAAACACCAAAAGCTGCCTGCTGAAGCAATCCTTAGGGCCTGCAACGAGAACAAAAACACCAAATGTTAGAAGATGAAGCACTTCTCAGGGGCAACAAGATGAAAACAGTACCAATGGTTCTGCGATGAGGCTGTCCTCAGAGAGAACATGGTGAGGAGAACCCCAAGAAGTTGCAAAAGCAATCCTCAGGACCTGGAATGAGAAAGAAAACACCAAATGTTAGAAGATGAAGCACGTCTCAGGAGCAACAAGATGAAAACAATACCAATGGTTCTGCGATGAAGCTGTCCTCAGAGAAATCATGGTGAGGAAGATCCCAAAGGTAGGACAATGCAGAATCCTCAGGGTCGCAGCGAAGAAAACACCAGAAGCTGCACGCTGAAGCAATCCTCAGGGCCTGGAAAGAGAAAAAAACACCAAATGTTACAAGATGAAGCACTTCTCAGGAGCAACAAGATGAAAACAATACCAACAGTTCTGCGATGAAGCTGTCCTCAGGGAAAACGTGGTGTGGTGAACCCAAAAAGTTGGACAATGCAGAAGCGCTCCTCAAGTTGCAGTGAAGAAAAAAACAAAGCTGCTCAATAAATCAATAATCTGAGACTGCAGTGCAGCAACACCAAAAGCTGAATAAAGAGGCTCACCTCATGGGAAACGTGCTGAAGAAAACCCCAAAACCTGCACAATGAAGCACTCCACAGGGCCTGGAATGAGAAAAAACACCAAATATTGGAAGACGAAGCACTTCTCAGGGGCAACAAGATGAAAACAGTACCAATGGTTCTGCGATGAAGCTGTCCTCAGAGAAATCATGGTGAGGAGAATCCCAAGAAGTGGCCGAAGCAATCCTCAGGGCCTGGAAAGAGAAAAGAAACGCCAAATGTTAGAAGATGAAGCACTTCTCAGGAGCAACAAGATGAAAACAGTACCAATGGTTCTGTGATGAGGCTGTCCTCAGAGAAAACATGGTGAGGAGAACCCCAAGAACTGGACGAAGCAATCCTCAGGACCTGGAACGAGAAAAGAAACGCCAAATCTTTGAAGATGAAGCACTTCTCAGGAGCAAGAAGATGAAAACAGTACCAGTGGTTCTACGATGAAGCTGTCCTCGCAGAAATCATGGTGAGGAGAATCCCAAGATGTGGCCGAAGAAATCCTAAGGGCCTGGAAAGAGAAAAAAACACCAAATGTTAGAAGATGAAGCACTTCTCAGGGGCAACAAAATGAAAACACTACAAAGCGTTCTGCGATGAAGCTGTCCTCAGGGAAAACATGGTGAGGAGGATCCCAAAGGTTGGACAATGCAGGATCCTCAGGGTCGCAGCGAAGAAAACACCAGAAGCTGCACGCTGAAGCAATCCTCAGGGCCTGGAATGAGGAAAAAACACCAAATGTTAGAAGATGAAGCACTTCTCAGGAGCAACAAGATGAAAACAATACCAACAGTTCTGCGATGAAGCTGTCCTCAGGGAAAACGTGGTGTGGTGAACCCAAAAAGCTGGACAACGCAGAAGCGCTCCTCAAGTCGCAGTGAAGAAAAAAACAAAGCTGCTCAATAAATCAATAATCTGAGACTGCAGTGCACCAACACCAAAAGCTGAATAAAGAGGCTCACCTCATGGGAAACGTGCTGAAGAAAACACCAGAACCTGCACAATGAAGCGATCCACAGGGCCTGGAATGAGAAAAAACACCAAATATTGGAAGATGAAGCACTTCTCAGGGGCAACAAGATGAAAACAGTACCAATGGTTCTGCGATGAAGCTGTCCTCAGAGAAATCATGGTGAGGAGAATCCCAAGAAGTGGCCGAAGCAATCCTCAGGGCCTGGAACGAGAAAAGAAACGCCAAATGTTAGAAGATGAAGCACTTCTCAGGAGCAACAAGATGAAAACAGTACCAATGGTTCTGTGATGAAGCTGTCCTCAGAGAAAACATGGTGAGGAGAACCCCAAGAACTGGACGAAGCAATCCTCAGGACCTGGAACAAGAAAAGAAACGCCAAATCTTGGAAGATGAAGCACTTCTCAGGGGCAACAAGATGAAAACTGTACCAAGGGTTCTACGATGAAGCTGTCCTCGTAGAAATCATGGTGAGGAGAATCCCAAGATGTGGCCGAAGAAATCCTCAGGGCCTGGAAAGAGAAAAAAACACCAAATGTTAGAAGATGAAACACTTCTCAGGAGCAAGAAGATGAAAACAATACCAACAGTTCTGCCATGAAGCTGTCCTCAGGGAAAACGTGGTGTGGTGAACCCAAAAAGTTGGACAATGCAGAAGCGCTCCTCAAGTTGCAGTGAAGAAAAAAAAAAAGCTCCTCAATAAATCAATAATCTGAGACTGCAGTGCACCAACACCAAAAGCTGAATAAAGAGGCTCACCTCATGGGAAACGTGCTGAAGAAAACCCCAAAACCTGCACAATGAAGCACTCCACAGGGCCTGGAATGAGAAAAAACACCAAATATTGGAAGATGAAGCACTTCTCAGGGGCAACAAGATGAAAACAGTACCAATGGTTCTGCGATGAAGCTGTCCTCAGAGAAATCATGGTGAGGAGAATCCCAAGAAGTGGCCGAAGCAATCCTCAGGGCCTGGAACGAGAAAAGAAACGCCAAATGTTAGAAGATGAAGCACTTCTCAGGAGCAACAAGATGAAAACAGTACCAATGGTTCTGTGATGAAGCTGTCCTCAGAGAAAACATGGTGAGGAGAACCCCAAGAACTGGACGAAGCAATCCTCAGGACCTGGAACAAGAAAAGAAACGCCAAATCTTGGAAGATGAAGCACTTCTCAGGGGCAACAAGATGAAAACTGTACCAAGGGTTCTACGATGAAGCTGTCCTCGTAGAAATCATGGTGAGGAGAATCCCAAGATGTGGCCGAAGAAATCCTCAGGGCCTGGAAAGAGAAAAAAACACCAAATGTTAGAAGATGAAACACTTCTCAGGAGCAAGAAGATGAAAACAATACCAACAGTTCTGCCATGAAGCTGTCCTCAGGGAAAACGTGGTGTGGTGAACCCAAAAAGTTGGACAATGCAGAAGCGCTCCTCAAGTTGCAGTGAAGAAAAAAAAAAAGCTCCTCAATAAATCAATAATCTGAGACTGCAGTGCACCAACACCAAAAGCTGAATAAAGAGGCTCACCTCATGGGAAACGTGCTGAAGAAAACCCCAAAACCTGCAAAATGAAGCACTCCACAGGGCCTGGAATGAGAAAAAACACCAAATATTGGAAGACGAAGCACTTCTCAGGGGCAACAAGATGAAAACAGTACCAATGGTTCTGCGATGAAGCTGTCCTCAGAGAAATCATGGTGAGGAGAATCCCAAGAAGTGGCCGAAGCAATCCTCAGGGCCTGGAAAGAGAAAAGAAACGCCAAATGTTAGAAGATGAAGCACTTCTCAGGAGCAACAAGATGAAAACAGTACCAATGGTTCTGCGATGAGGCTGTTCTCAGAGAAAACATGGTGAGGAGAACCCCAAGAACTGGACGAAGCAATCCTCAGGACCTGGAACGAGAAAAGAAACGCCAAATCTTTGAAGATGAAGCACTTCTCAGGAGCAAGAAGATGAAAACAGTACCAGTGGTTCTACGATGAAGCTGTCCTCGCAGAAATCATGGTGAGGAGAATCCCAAGATGTGGCCGAAGAAATCCTCAGGGCCTGGAACGAGAAAAGAAACGCCAAATGTTAGAAGATGAAGAACGTCTCAGGGGCAAAAAGGTGAAGACATTACCAATGGTTCTGCGATGAAGCTGTCCTCAGAGAAATCATGGTGAGGAGAACCCCAAGAACTGGACGAAGCAATCCTCAGGACCTGGAATGAGAAAGAAAACACCAAATGTTAGAAGATGAAGCACTTCTCAGGGGCAACAAGATGAAAACAATACCAATGGTTCTGCGATGAAGCTGTCCTCAGAGAAATCATGCTGAGGAAGATCCCAAAGGTTGGACAATGCAGAATCCTCAGGGTCGCAGCGAAGAAAACACCAAAAGCTGCACACTGAAGCAATCCTCAGGGCCTGGAAAGAGAAAAAAACACCAAATGTTAGAAGATGAAGCACTTCTCAGGAGCAACAAGATGAAAACAATACCAACAGTTCTGCCATGAAGCTGTCCTCAGGGAAAACGTGGTGTGGTGAACCCCAAAAGTTGGACAATGCAGAAGCTCTCCTCAAGTCGCAGTGATGAAAAAAACAAAGCTGCTCAATAAATCAATAATCTTAGACTGCAGTGCAGCAACACCAAAAGCTGAAAAAAGAGGCTCACCTCATGGGAAACGTGCTGAATAAAACCCCAAAACCTGCACAATGAAGCACTCCACAGGGCCTGGAATGAGAAAAAACACCAAATCTTGGAAGATGAAGCACTTCTCAGGGGCAACAAGATGAAAACAGTACCAATGCTTCTGCGATGAAGCTGTCCTCGCAGTAATCATGGTGAGGAGAATCCCAAGAAGAGGCCGAAGCAATCCTCAGGGCCTGGAATGAGAAAGAAAACACCAAATGTTAAAAGATGAAGCACTTCTGAGGAGCAACAAGAAGAAAACAATACCAACAGTTCTGCGATGAACCTGTCCTCAGGGAAAACGTGGTGTGGTGAACCCAAAAAGTTGGACAATGCAGAAGCGCTCCTCAAGTTGCAGTGAAGAAAAAAACAAAGCTGCTCAATAAATCACTAATCTGAGACTGCAGTGCAGCAACACCAAAAGCTGAATAAAGAGGCTCACCTCATGGGAAACATGCTGCAGAAAACCCCAAAACCTGCACAATGAAGCACTCCACAGGGCCTGGAATGAGAAAAAAAAAACAGATATTGGAAGATGAAGCACTTCTCAGGGGCAACAAGATGAAAACAGTACCAATGCTTCTGCGATGAAGCTGTCCTCGCAGTAATCATGGTGAGGAGAATCCCAAGAAGAGGCCGAAGCAATCCTCAGGGCCTGGAATGAGAAAGAAAACACCAAATGTTAAAAGATGAAGCACTTCTGAGGAGCAACAAGATGAAAACAATACCAAGAGTTGTAGGATGAAGCTGTCCTCAGGGAAAACATGCTGAAGAGGATCCCAAAGGTTGGACAATGCAGAATCCTCAGGGTCGCAGCGAAGAAAACACCAAAAGCTGCCTGCTGAAGCAATCCTCAGGGCCTGCAACGAGAACAAAAACACCAAATGTTAGAAGATGAAGCACTTCTCAGGGGCAACAAGATGAAAACAGTACCAATGGTTCTGCGATGAGGCTGTTCTCAGAGAAAACATGGTGAGGAGAACCCCAAGAAGTTGCCGAAGCAATCCTCAGGACCTGGAATGAGAAAGAAAACACCAAATGTTAGAAGATGAAGCACGTCTCAGGAGCAACAAGATGAAAACAATACCAATGGTTCTGCGATGAAGCTGTCCTCAGAGAAATCATGCTGAGGAAGATCCCAAAGGTTGGACAATGCAGAATCCTCAGGGTCGCAGCGAAGAAAACACCAGAAGCTGCACACTGAAGCAATCCTCAGGGCCTGGAAAGAGAAAAAAACACCAAATGTTAGAAGATGAAGCACTTCTCAGGAGCAACAAGATGAAAACAATACCAACAGTTCTGCGATGAAGCTGTCCTCAGGGAAAACGTGGTGTGGTGAACCCAAAAAGTTGGACAATGCAGAAGCTCTCCTCAAGTCGCAGTGATGAAAAAAACAAAGCTGCTCAATAAATCAATAATCTGAGACTGCAGTGCAGCAACACCAAAAGCTGAAAAAAGAGGCTCACCTCATGGGAAACGTGCTGAATAAAACCCCAAAACCTGCACAATGAAGCACTCCACAGGGCCTGGAATGAGAAAAAACACCAAATCTTGGAAGATGAAGCACTTCTCAGGGGCAACAAGATGAAAACAGTACCAATGCTTCTGCGATGAAGCTGTCCTCGCAGTAATCATGGTGAGGAGAATCCCAAGAAGAGGCCGAAGCAATCCTCAGGTCCTGGAATGAGAAAGAAAACACCAAATGTTAAAAGATGAAGCACTTCTGAGGAGCAACAAGAAGAAAACAATACCAACAGTTCTGCGATGAACCTGTCCTCAGGGAAAACGTGGTATGGTGAACCTAAAAAGTTGGACAATGCAGAAGCGCTCCTCAAGTTGCAGTGAAGAAAAAAACAAAGCTGCTCAATAAATCACTAATCTGAGACTGCAGTGCACCAACACCAAAAGCTGAATAAAGAGGCTCACCTCATGGGAAACATGCTGCAGAAAACCCCAAAACCTGCACAATGAAGCACTCCACAGGGCCTGGAATGAGAAAAAAAAAACAGATATTGGAAGATGAAGCACTTCTCAGGGGCAACAAGATGAAAACAGTACCAATGCTTCTGCGATGAAGCTGTTCTCAGAGAAAACATGGTGAGGACAACCCCAAGAAGTGGCCGAAGCAATCCTCAGGACCTGGAATGAGAAAGAAATCACCAAATGTTAGAAGATGAAGCACGTCTCAGGAGCAACAAGATGAAAACAATACCAATCATTCTGTGATGAAGCTGTCCTCAGAGAAAACATGGTGAGGAGGATCCCAAGAACTGGACGATGCAGAATTCCTCAGGGTCGCAGCGAAGAAAACACCAGAAGCTGCACGCTGAAGCAATCCTCAGGGCCTGCAACGAGAACAAAAACACCAAATGTTAGAAGATGAAGCACTTCTCAGGAGCAACAAGATGAAAACAGTACCAATGGTTCAGTGATGAGGCTGTCCTCAGAGAAAACATGGTGAGGAGAACCCCAAGAAGTTGCCGAAGCAATCCTCAGGACCTGGACAAGAAAAGAAACGCCAAATCTTGGAAGATGAAGCACTTCTCAGGGGCAACAAGATGAAAACTGTACCAAGGGTTCTACGATGAAGCTGTCCTCGTAGAAATCATGGTGAGGAGAATCCCAAGATATGGCCGAAGAAATCCTCAGGGCCTGGAAAGAGAAAAAAACACCAAATGTTAGAAGATGAAACACTTCTCAGGAGCAAGAAGATGAAAACAATACCAACAGTTCTGCGATGAAGCTGTCCTCAGGGAAAACGTGGTGTGGTGAACCCAAAAAGTTGGACAATGCAGAAGCGCTCCTCAAGTTGCAGTGAAGAAAAAAAAAAAGCTCCTCAATAAATCAATAATCTGAGACTGCAGTGCACCAACACCAAAAGCTGAATACAGAGGCTCACCTCATGGGAAACGTGCTGAAGAAAACCCCAAAACCTGCAAAATGAAGCACTCCACAGGGCCTGGAATGAGAAAAAACACCAAATATTGGAAGACGAAGCACTTCTCAGGGGCAACAAGATGAAAACAGTACCAATGGTTCTGCGATGAAGCTGTCCTCAGAGAAATCATGGTGAGGACAATCCCAAGAAGTGGCCGAAGCAATCCTCAGGGCCTGGAAAGAGAAAAGAAACGCCAAATGTTAGAAGATGAAGCACTTCTCAGGAGCAACAAGATGAAAACAGTACCAGTGGTTCTATGATGAAGCTGTCCTCGCAGAAATCAAGGTGAGGAGAATCCCAAGATGTGGCCGAAGAAATCCTAAGGGCCTGGAAAGAGAAAAAAACACCAAATGTTAGAAGATGAAGCACTTCTCAGGGGCAACAACATGAAAACTGTACCAATGGTTCTGCGACGAGGCTGTCGTCAGAGAAAACATGGTGAGGAGAACCCCAAGAAGTGGCCGAAGCAATCCTCAGGGCCTGGAATGAGAAAGAAAACAACAAATGTTAGAAGATGAAGCACTTCTCAGGGGCAACAAGATGAAAACACTACAAAGCGTTCTGCGATGAAGCTGTCCTCAGGGAAAACATGGTGAGGAGGATCCCAAAGGTTGGACAATGCAGAATCCTCAGGGTCGCAGCGAAGAAAACACCAGAAGCTGCACGCTGAAGCAATCCTCAGGGCCTGGAATGAGGAAAAAACACCAAATGTTAGAAGATGAAGCACTTCTCAGGAGCAACAAGATGAAAACAATACCAACAGTTCTGCGATGAAGCTGTCCTCAGGGAAAACGTGGTGTGGTGAACCCCAAAAGTTGGACAACGCAGAAGCGCTCCTCAAGTCGCAGTGAAGAAAAAAACAAAGCTGCTCAATAAATCACTAATCTGAGACTGCAGTGCAGCAACACCAAAAGCTGAATAAAGAGGCTCACCTCATGGGAAACGTGCTGAATAAAACCCCAAAACCTGCACAATGAAGAACTCCTCAGGGCCTGGAATGAGATAAAACACCAAATATTGGAAGATGAAGCACTTCTCAGGAGCAACAAGATGAAAACAATACCAACAGTTCTGCGATGAAGCTGTCCTCAGGGAAAACGTGGTGTGGTGAACCCCAAAAGTTGGACAACGCAGAAGCGCTCCTCAAGTCGCAGTGAAGAAAAAAACAAAGCTGCTCAATAAATCACTAATCTGAGAATGCAGTGCAGCAACACCAAAAGCTGAATAAAGAGGCTCACCTCATGGGAAACGTGCTGAAGAAAACCCCAAAACCTGCACAATGAAGCACTCCTCAGGGCCTGGAATGAGATAAAACACCAAATATTGGAAGATGAAGCACTTCTCAGGAGCAACAAGATGAAAACAGTACCAATGGTTCTACGATGAAGTTGTCCTCGCAAAAATCATGGTGAGGAGAACCCCAAGAAGTGGCCGAAGCAATCCTAAGGTCATGGAATGAGAAAGAAAACACCAAATGTTAGAAGATGAAGCACGTCATAAGGGCAACAAGATGAAAACAATACCAGTCGTTCTGCGATGAGGCTGTCCTCAGAGAAAACATGGTGAGGAGGATCCCAAAGGTTGGACAATGCAGAATCCTCAGGGTCGTAGCGAATAAAACGCCAGAAGCTGCACGCTGAAGCAATCCTCAGGGCCTGGAATGAGAAAAAAACACCAAATATTAGAAGATGAAGCACGTCTCAGGATCAACAAGATGAAAACAATACCAACAGTTCTGCGATGAAGCTGTCCTCAGGGAAAACGTGGTGTGGTGAACCCCAAAATTTGGACAATGCAGAAGCGCTCCTCAAGTCGCAGTGAAGAAAAAAACAAAGCTGCTCAATAAATCACTAATCTGAGACTGCAGTGCAGCAACACCAAAAGCTGAATAAAGAGGCTCACCTCATGGGAAACGTGCTGAAGAACACCCCAAAACCTGCACAATGAAGCACTCCACAGGGCCTGGAATGAGAAAAAACACCAAATATTGGAAGATGAAGCACTTCTCAGGGGCAACAAGATGAAAACAGTACCAATGGTTCTACGATGAAGCTGTCCTCGCAGAAATCATGGTGAGGAGAACCCCAAGAAGTGGCCAAAGAAATCCTCAGGGCCTGCAACGAGAAAAGAAACACCAAATGTTAGAAGATGAAGCACTTCTAAGGGGCAACAAGATGAAAACGGTACCAATGGTTCTGCGATGAGGCTGTCCTCAGAGACATCATGGTGAGGATAACCCCAAGAACTGGACGAAGCAATCCTCAGGACCTGGAACGAGAAAAGAAACGCCAAATGTAAGAAGATGAAGCACTTCTCAGGGGCAACAAGATGAAAACAGTACCAATGGTTCTACGATGAAGCTGTCCTCGCTGAAATCACGGTGAGGAGAACCCCAAGAAGTGGCCGAAACAATCCTCAGGGCCTGGAATGAGAAAGAAAACACCAAATGTTAGAAGATGAAGCACTTCTCAGGGGCAACAAGATGAAAACAATACCAATGGTTCTGCGATGAAGCTGTCCTCAGGGAAAACGTGGTGTGGTGAACCCAAAAAGTTGGACAATGCAGAAGCGCTCCTCAAGTCGCAGTGAAGAAAAAAACAAAGCTGCTAAATAAATCACTAATCTCAGACTGCAGTGCAGCAACACCAAAAGCTGAATAAACAGGCTCACCTCATGGGAAACGTGCTGAAGAAAACCCCGAAACCTGAACAATGAAGCAATCCTCAGGGCCTGCAACGAGAACAAAAACACCAAATGTTAGAAGATGAAGCACTTCTCAGGAGCAACAAGATGAAAACTATACCAACAGTTCTGCGATGAAGCTGTCCTCAGGGAAAACGTGGTGCGGTGAACCCAAAAAGTTGGACAATGCAGAAGCGCTCCTCAAGTCGCACTGAAGAAAAAAACAAAGCTGCTCAATAAATCAAAAATCTGAGACTGCAGTGCAGCAACACCAAAAGCTGAATAAAGAGGCTCACCTCATGGGAAACGTACTGAAGAAAACCTCAAAACCTGCACAATGAAGCACTCCTCAGGGCCTGGAATGAGAAAAAACACCAAATATTAAAAGATGAAGCACTTCTCAGGGGCAACAAGATGAAAACAGTACCAATGGTTCTGGATGAGGCTCTCCTCAGAGAAAACATGGAGAGCAGGACCCCAAGAACTGGACGAAGCAATCCTCAGGACCTGGAACGAGAAAAGAAAATCCAAATGTTACAAGATGAAGCACTTCTCAGGAGCAACAAGATGAAAACACTACCAATCGTTCTGCGATGAAGCTGTCCTCAGAGAAAACCTGGTGAGGAGGATCCCAAAGGTTGGACAATGCAGAATCCTCAGGGTCGCAGCGAAGAAAACACCAGAAGCTGCACGCTGAAGCAATCCTCAGGGCCTGCAACGAGAACAAAAACACCAAATGTTAGAAGATGAAGAACTTCTCAGGAGCAACAAGATGAAAACAATACCAACACTTCTGCGATGAAGCTCTTCTCAAGGAGAACATGGTGAGGAGAACCCCAAGAACTGGACAAAGCAATCCTCAGGACCTGAAACGATAAAAGAAACGCCAAATGTTAGAAGATGATGCACGTCTCAGGGGCAAAAAGGTGAAGACATTACCAATAGTTCTGCAATGAAGCTGTCCTCATGGAAATCATGGTGAGGAGAACTCCAAGAAGTGGCCGAAGCAGTCCTCAGGGCCTGGAATGAGAAAGAATGCAACAAATTTTGGAAGATGAAGCACTTCTCAGGGACAACAAGATGAAAACAATACCAATGGTTCTGCGATGAAGCTCTCCTCAGGGAAAACATGGTGAGGATTACCCAAGAATTGGACGATGCAGAATTCCTCAGGGCCGCAGTGAAGAAAACAGTAAAAGATACACGATGTAGAACTCCTCAGCTGCAACAAGGAGAAGAAACACACAAAAAGCTACACAACAAAGCTCTCCTCAGGGGAGTCCTGGTTTGCAGAACTCCAGCACCTGGACGATGCCGAATTCCTCACGGGACACAGTGAAGCGAGCCCCAAAACCTGCATGATGAAGCACTCCTAAGGGCCTGCAACGAGAAAGAAAACACCAAATATTAGAAGATGAAGCATTTCTCAGGGACAACAAGGTGAAAACAATACCAAGACTTGTAGGATGAAGCTGTCCTCAGAGAAAACATGCTGAGGAGGATCCCAAAGGTTGGACAATGCAGAATCCTCAGGGTCGCAGTGAAGAAAACACCAGAAGCTTCACGCTGAAGAAATCCTCAGGACCTGCAACGAGAACAAAATAACCAAATGTTGGAAGATGAAGCACCTCTCAGGGGAACAAGATGAAAACGATACCAATGGCTCTGCGATGAGGCTGTCCTCAGAGAAAACATGGTGAGGAGAACCGCAAGAACTGGACGAAGCAATCCTCAGGGCCTGGAATGAGAAAGAAAACACCAAATGTTGGAAGATGAAGCACTTCTCAGGGGCAACAAGATGAAAACAGTACCAATGGTTCTGCGATGAAGCTGTCCTCAGCGAAATCATGGTGAGGAGGATCCCAAAGGTTGGACAATGCAGAATCCTCAGGGTCGCAGCGAAGAAAACACCAGAACCTGCACACTGAAGCAATCCTCAGGGCCTGGAATAAGAAAAAAACACCAAATGTTACAAGATGAAGCACTTCTCAGGGGCAAAAAGATGAAAACAATACCAACAGTTCTGCGATGAAGCTGTCCTCAGGAAAAACATGGTGAGGAGAACCCCAAGAACGGAACGAAGCAATCCTAAGGGCCTGGAATAAGAAAGAAAACACCAAATGTTAGAAGATGAAGCACTTCTCAGGGGCAACAAGATGAAAACAGTACCAATGGCTCTACAATGAAGCTGTCCTCGCAGAAATCATGGTGAGGAGAACCCCAAGAAGTGGCCGAAGCAATCCTAAGGGCCTGGAATTAGAAAGAAAACACCAAATGTTAGAAGATGAAGCACTTCTCAGGGGCAACAAGATGAAAACAGTACCAATGGCTCTACAATGAAGCTGTCCTCGCAGAAATCATGGTGAGGAGAACCCCAAGAAGTGGCCGAAGCAATCCTAAGGGCCTGGAATTAAAAAGAAAACACCATATGTTAGAAGATGAAGCACTTCTAAGGGGAAACAAGATGAAAACAATACCAATGGTTCTGCGATGAAGCTGTCCTCAGGGAAAACATGGTGAGGAGGATCCCAAAGCTTGGACAATGCAGAATCCTCAGGGTCACAGAGAAGAAAACACCAGAAGCTGCACGCTGAAGCAATCCTCAGGGCCTGGAAAGAGAAAAAAACACCAAATGTTACAAGATGAAGCACTTCTCAGGAGCAACAAGATGAAAACAATACCAACAGTTCTGCGATGAAGCTCTCCTCAGGGAAAACGTTGTCTGGTGTACCCAAAAAATTTGACAATGCAGAAGCGCTCCTCAAGTCGCAGTGAAGAAAAAAACAAAGCTGCTCAATAAATCACTAATCTGAGACTGCAGTGCAGCAACACCAAAAGCTGAATAAAGAAGCTTACCTCATGGGAAACGTGCTGAAGAAAACCCCAAAACCTGCACAATGAAGCACTCCACAGGGCCTGGAATGAGAAAAAACACCAAATATTGGAAGATGAAGCACTTCTCAGGGGCAACAAGATGAAAACAGTACCAATGGCTCTACAATGAAGCTGTCCTTGCAGAAATCATGGTGAGGAGAACCCCAAGAACTGGACGAAGCAATCCTCAGGGCCTGGAACGAGAAAAGATACGCCAAATGTTAGAAGATGAAGCACTTCTCAGAGGCAACAAGATGAAAACAATACCAATGGTTTTGCGATGACGCTGTCCTCAGAGAAAACATGGTGAGGAGAACCCCAAGAACTGTCCGAAGCAATCCTCAGGGCCTGGAATGAGAAAGAAAACACCAAATGTTAGAAGATGAAGCACTTCTCAGGGGCCACAAGATGAAAACAATACCAACGGTTCTGCGATGAAGCTGTCCTCAGAAAAATCATGGTGAGAAGAACCCCAAGAACTGGCCGAAGCAATCCTCAGAACCTGGAATGAGAAAGAAAACACCAAATGTTAGAAGATGAAGCACTTCTCAGGGGCAACAAGATGAAAACAATACCAATGGTTCTGCGATGAAGCTGTCCTCAGGGAAAACATGGTGAGGAGGATCCCAAAGGTTGGACAATGCAGAATCCTCAGGGTTGCAGCGAAGAAAACACCAGAAGCAGCACGCTGTATCAATCCTCAGGGCCTGCAAGAAGAAAAAAACACCAAATCTTGGAAGATGAAGCACTTCTCAGGAGCAACAACATGAAAACTGTACCAATGGTTCTGCAATGAGGCTGTCCTCAGAGAAAACATGGTGAGGAGAACCCCAAGAAGTGGCCCAAGCAATCCTAAGGGCCTGGAATGAGAAAGAAAACACGAAATGTTAGAAGATGAAGCACTTCTCAGGGGCAACAAGATGAAAACAATACCAATGGTTCTGCGATGAAGCTGTCCTCAGGGAAAACATGGTGAGGAGGATCCTAAAGGTTGGATAATGCAGAATCCTCAGGGTCATAACGAAGAAAACACCAGAAGCTGCACACTGAAGCAATCCTCAGGGCCTGCAACGAGAAAAGAAACACCAAATGTTAGAAGATGAAGCACTTCTCAGGGGAAACAAGATGAAAACAATACCAATGGTTCTGCGATGAAGCTGTCCTCAGGGAAAACATGGTGAGGAGGATCCCAAAGGTTGGACAACGCAGAATCCTCTAGAGGATGAAGCGGAGTGGCCCCTAAATGGAACTACTAATTATAACACCATATTACAGTCAATGTTGTTTTTGTGGAAAGAAGGAAAACAGGATGAAATGTTGTATATTGATGTTTTTTCAGCATCTTGGAGGGAAAAGGTACGGAATTAATTTGGCCCCTGACTGCGCTTTTGATGTTGGCATTAGAAAAGTAAAGGCTAGAGCAAGATAAAGGAAGTGTTAAAAGGTTTGTTGAAAGTGTTAAAGGTATTCGAAGTTGAATGAGCAGGGAAAGGTGATGTAGGCGTTATCTAAGTGTAGAAGTTTTGTTATATTTGCATATTTGCTGTGGTGTTTGTTCAGGTTCCCAAGCATCGGGGAGGGGGGAACAGCCTGCTCCACCAGGGGCCTCTCCAGCGGCCGCAGGGGGGCTTCGGCTCCAGCGCCTGGAGCGCCTCCTCCCCCTCCTTCTGCACTGACTTTGGTGTCTGCGGGGGGGTTTCTCGCTCTCCCAACTGCTGTTGAGCAGCAGGTTTTT
Organism: Aythya ferina; assembly: GCF_964211825.1. NCBI lineage: Eukaryota > Metazoa > Chordata > Aves > Anseriformes > Anatidae > Aythya > Aythya ferina. Next base: position 9,299,481 of record NC_140298.1, read on the forward strand.
GTTTGTTTCTTTGTTTGTTTGTTTTCATGGATGTGCTCTCACAGAGGCACGGACTGTGTTGCTATGGCTTGGCTCTGGGCAGCAGAGGGCCCCTTTAGGGCCAGATGAAATTGTCCCTTATCTGCCACGGGGAGGTTTCTGTTGTTTTTTTTTCACGGGGGCTGCCACTGCAGTTTCCCACCCCCACACCCCTCACACCCCCCGAACCTTGCCATCGAACCCAATACACTGGGGCAGCTAAGTCATTACTGACTTGTAAAGTATCAGGGATTAAATTAACTAATGAAACCCTAAATGTGATGGGGGTAGAAGGGACTGGGATAACAGTGCCACTTTGGGGGGATACCAAGCTGATCACTGGGCAATTATTGTATGTATCCAAGGCAGAGACTAACTTGTTGGGAAGGGATGTGATGATTAAATTGGGCATTCAACTAGTAAATTGTTAGACTGGAATAACAGTGTTATTAATGGAGTGCTCTCAGGCCCTGAGAGCAAACATGCATGTATATTCACCTCTGACTGGAAAGACCCTGAAATGGGGGTGGAAGCAACAATATAGGTGGACAATTTTACCTCAGGGGCTTACAGGGCCACCTATCTATTTGGGTAAATTCCAAAAAAGATTTTGGAGCAATTACAACCTCCCAAGGAGGTATTAATGTTACAAATATGTGGATCATTTTAAGGAAAATCGATACTCCCTGATGAGAGAGAAATGCTGAACAAAGTGATAATGAGGCAAATATTAACTGTTTTACATCAGAAGAGTCATTGGGAGGTGCAAGCAATGTGTGATGTTGTTCTAAGAAAGCATGTCTGTGTAGCAATATATACTTTAGGGAAGCACGCATGCAGAGGATGTACTACTATATGTCAAAGGGTAAAGAAAAAGGTCTTCTGTAACCTATCTAGAGGGGGACGGGAGCCAGGGCTTTGACCTTTCCAAAGTATACAGGTAGACTTTACTGAGTTACTCGTTTGTCCTAATTGACCACGTGACTGAATGGGTGTAAAGCTTTACTGCAAGGATTAAAGCAGGCCTTAGAGATTGAGTGGGATTTTCACAGCCCCTGGCACCCCTCCTCTTCTGGAAAGGTAGAGCGAATGAATGGTGAAATTAAGAAACAACTAACAAAACTTGTGCTGGAAACTAAGGCTTCTTGGGTAAAATGCTTACCCCTTGCACTGTTAAACACATGGACGCAGCCCAGAACTGATATAGGAATTTCTCCTTTTGAAATGCTGTATGGTATGCCCTATGACTTGGAATTGCCACTTGATCACCCTCAATTCTAATTAAGACTTGGAAAGAGACTTCTTTAACACCACGACGGGGAAGGCCCCTCTGTTGTTTTGCTTACCACAGAAACGGCTATTTGAACTGCGCAGAAAGGATGGACGCATGCCAGCCGTGTGAAAGGACCAGTCCGGGAAGGTAAATGGGAGGCAGCTCCAGGCCCTGACGACTTGAAGCTGACACTAAGACGGACTCGAGAAGTCTGGTATATTATCTGTGTATCGTGGGAAGGGGAGGAGGCCCTGTTTCGAAGGCTCCCTAGTAGGTTCCCCTGAAGAACACTGCTGCTGCCAAGAAGAACCGATACCTTGTAGTTCGCTGCAACCGAACTGACAAGCGAGGCAGAGAAGTGAAAATGGTGGGGGACTGAGGGGCCGACAATTTAGATGGGCTCCAACGACCTCCTACGATACATGGGAGTCAGTAGCATCGTTTTGGTCAGCTATGGGTCTGCGCATCCCCACCAGCCTTTTAAACGGAGCTTGATCAGATGGAAGGATCAATTCGTCATCCAGCAAACAACGACAGCGGGTGCTCCCAGTTTCCGCATCACATTATGTGACCTGGTGTCAGTGCAGCCATGCTTTAACCGATCAGGGTTTTATTTCTGCCCAAGTTCTAACCCGGGAAAGGGGTACTGTAATTACCTGAACGCGTATTATTGTGCATACTGGGGGTGTGAAACCATTGCTACGGACTGGACACTCGGGGCTGGTCGCAATAAATTCTTACAAGTGGGATATGGGCCGCAAGGTTGTAACTGACAAGTGGATCCCCGTTACAGGTGGCAAGGGCACGGTATAGGGTATACAGGAACCTTCCACGGAAATAAAGAAATTTGCAAGGTTTTATACATAAATATGACAAACTTGGACGATACTAGCTGGGTACTAGGAAAAATGTCAGATTTTACGAACACGGAACAGATAGGGGAGGACTCACACTAATAAAGAAGGAGGATGCTGATAGGCAGTAGGACCAAATGAGGTATTGTCAGAAAGTGTCCAGGGAATCCAGCCTGCGGAAAATACTACAGTGCCAACCCTCGGCAGCCCTACGAGCTCAGGTAAAGCCGAGAATGATAACATAGCTGAGAATAACATATGGGGGGGGGGGTTATGAATGCCAGCTACCAATTATTAAACAAAACAAACCCAAATGTAACAAAACACTGTTGATTATGCTTTAGTAGAAGGCCTTCATATTATGATGCTATCGGGAATCCTGGGGAGCCCACCCGCACAAACAAGAACAGCCCTCTACATTGCAGTTGGGGAAAAGACATAAGGGTAACACTAACACAAGGCACTGGAGGTGGTAGGTGTGTGGGCACGGTTCCTAGTGGGAAGGGTCACCTATGTAATACCATGGAGAATGGAAAACAATCAGCCGAGTGGTTCATCCCAGCCAACAACGCTAGGTGGGTTTGTTCGTCAGTGGGCGAAACTCCTTGTCTATCACTGAAACTCTTTAATGCGTCTCGTGATTTTTGTACACAGGTGATAATTATACCAAGGATTCTATACCACCCTGAGGATTATATGTACACCCAGCACACAGTGGCAAGTCATCATCTGGAAAGACGGGAACCATTCACGGCTCTAGCTTTGGCCACCCGAATAATCCTGGGAGGAGCTGGAGTGGGGACCAGGGTAGCCTCATTGGTTAAACAAAATCTCTATGAAAGTTAATTAAGGGGGCAACTTATAACACGGGGCAACAAGGTGAAAACCATACCGATAGTTGTACGATGAAGCTCTCCTCAGGGAAAACATGGCGGCGAGAAGCCCAAAGGTTGGACGATGCACAACTCCTCAGGGCCGTGCTGAAGAAACCACGACTGGCTTCGTGACCAACAACTGCTCCTGGCAGAGTGAAGGGACCACCACCAGCTGCCCCCAGGAGCTCTCCTCATGCCCACAGGCAGCCCCCGCCGGCCGCGCCTCGCCTGCGTGCGGCCATGGCCGTTGGGCCGCTGCCCCAGAACCCCCAGCACCGCGGCACCCAGCCCGCCCTGTGACACAGCCGGGCGCCGCCCCATTGGCCGCCTGCCTCGGCGCCTCCGGGCGCAGCCAATGGCGAGGCCGCTGGCGCTTGTTGCTAGGCGGCATGGAGCTGGGGCACCCAATGGGCGCCGGGCGGCCTGGCGCAGCGCCTCGCAGTAGTAATAAGGCCAATCTCCTTCTTCCTCCCCAGTACTCCCCAGCAACACGCAGCTTCTGCCTCAGCTTCTCGCCCCATGGCACCTCCAGGGGTTGTACAGCTCCGCAGAGCTTCCGCCCTGCAACCTGCGGTGTGTGGAGACTTGCGAAGGACCAAGGCCCCACCACGCAGCTCACCCTTAGCTGGCGTCTTCAAACCCAGGGCTTCTGAGCGATCCCAACCAGAGCCAGACAGGCTGCTTCTTCCCACTGGCAGCCTTGACGGTAACCCAAATGTTAGAAGACCACGCAAGCATCCTACTGACAAAGGTCTTTCTCCAATCCAACAGGCTGTTAAATAGGCAATAAAGAAAACGTAGAGCTGGGAGGCCTTTTTCGGCTTTGTTTTGTTGTTGTTTCCTTGGGAAATTCAGGGCGCACTCCGTGACAGAAAAGTTTAGGGCAGCAGCATCCCACTGGGAAGACACAAAAGGCACTCGCAAAGTCTTTCCCCTTAACACTGGAGGTGCCTTAAGAGGAGAGCGGTCATGGCTGGGCCCCTCCAGAGAGAGCAAATTGTATGAAAGGTTACATGACATTGAAAATTAAGCGAATGACAGGATCATTCCCTCACTGTTTGAACTAAGCAGTTACGTCTCCATTCCTGCCAAAATTGGATTCAGAGAAAGAATCCAATAGGTTACGTGGAGTTGGGCAATCCCAGCTAACACTGAAACACAGTGCAGGTGGTGAGAAACAACCAGCAAAGCCATTTCCTTCCATCTGGAGCAGGGGGTCTACTCTTACATTTTCCACTGGACCTGTGTCTATTGCTGAGGATTGTATTTCAAGGAACACACCCGCCAAGCAGAAAGCATCCAAAGAACCCAGGCAGTCTGATGCTGCGAAGGATCCTTCTTAGGATCACACTTTGAGAAAACAGGCTCTCTAAGGAAAGATTAACCGCTCGTTGGCTTAAGGGGCCAACTCTTTATCACAGAACCATAGCATATCCCGAGTTGGAAGATCCCCATAAGGATCATTGAGTCCAGCTCCTGGCACCGCACAGGTCTGCCCAAAAGTTTCGGCCATGTGGCTAAGTGCACAGTCCAATCCCTTCTTAAATTCAGGCAGACTTGGTGCCGTGACTGCTTTCCTGGGGAGCCTGTTCCAGTGTGCAACCACCCTCTCAGGGCAGAGCCTCTTCCTGATGTCCAGCCGAAACTTCCCCTGCCTCAGCTTGACACCGTTCCCGCGGGTCCCATCACTGGCGATTACAGAGAACAGGTCACCTGCCTCTCCCTGCCCCTCGTGAGGAAGCTGTAGGCCGCGATGAGGTCCCCCCTCAGCCTCCTCTTCTCCAGGCTGAACAGGCCCAGTGCCCTCAGCCGCTCCTCACACGGCTTCCCCTCTGGGCCCTTCACCATCCTGGTCGCCCTCCTCTGGACACTCTTGTCGTGGTTCCGCTCGAGTGGGCAGCCGAGCTCCACCACAGCCGCTCTCTCACTCCCCCTCCTCAAAGAGGAATGGGGAGAAAATATGTGAAAAGGGGCTCAAGGGTTGAGATAAGGACGAGAAAATCACGCAGTAATTATTGTAACGGGCAAAACAGACTCGGCATAAGGAGATAGTAAGATTTATTGCCTATTACTAACAAGCGAGAGAAGTGAGAAAACAAAGGAAAAAGCAAACCAAAAGCACCTTCCCCCCCATCCACCCTCTTCCACCTCCTCCCCCCGAGCGGCGCAGGGGAACGGGGGAATGGGGGTTATGGTCAGTCTACAGCACTTCTTCTCTGCCGCTCCTTCTCGGTCACTCTCGTCCCCTGTGCTGTGGGGTCCCACCCACGGGATGCAGTCCTTGATGAACTGATCCGGCGTGGGCTTCCCACAGGCAGCAGCTCTTCCAGAACTGCTCCAGATATGGGTCCGTACCACGGGGTCCATCCCCCATTTGTACGATGAATCTCTCCTCAGGGAAAACATGCTGAGGAGGGTCGCAAAGGTTGGAGAATGCAGAATCCTCAGGGTCGCAGCGAAGAAAACACCAGAAGCTGCACGCTGAAGCAATCCTCAGGGCCTGCAACGAGAAGAAAAACACCAAATGTTAGAAGATGAAGCACTTCTCAGGGGCACCAAGGTGAAAACAATACCACTGGTTCTACGATGAAGCTCTCCTCGCAGAAATCATGGTGAGGACAACCCCAAGAAGTGGCTGAAGCAATCCTCAGGGCCTGGAATGAGAAAAAAAAACAAATGTTGGAAGATGAAGCACTTCTAAGGGGCAACAAGATGAAAACAATACCAATGGTTCTACGATGAAGCTATCCTCAGAGTAAACATGCTGAGGAGGATCCCAAAGGTTGGACAATGCAGAATCCTCAGGGTCGCAGCGAAGAAAACACCAGAAGCTGCACACTGAAGCAATACTCAGACCCTGGAAAGAGATAAAAACACCAAATGTTAGAAGATGAAGCACTTCTCATGGACAACAAGGTGAAAACAATACCAAGAGTTGTACGACGAAGCTCTCCTCAGGGAAAACATGCTGAGGTGGAACCTAAAAATTGGACAATGCAGAATCCTCAGGGTCGCAGCGAAGAAAACACCAGAAGCTGCACGCTGAAGCAATCCTCAGGGCCTGCAACGAGAACAAAAACACCAAATGTTAGAAGATGAAGCACTTCTCAGGGGCAACAAGATGAAAACAATACCAATGGTTCTACGATGAAGCTGTCCTCGCAGAAATCATGGTGACGAGATCCCCAAGAAGTGGCCGAAGCAATCCTCAGGGCCTGGAATGAAAAAAAAAAAAAAATGTTGGAAGATGAAGCACTTCTCATGGGCAACAAGATGAAAACAATACCAATGGTTCTGCGATGCAGCTGTCCCCGCAGAAATCATGGTGAGGAGAACCCCAAGAAGTGCCCGAAGCAATCCTCAGGGCCTGGAATGAGAAAGAAAACAACAAATTTTAGAAGATAAAGCATTTCTCAGGGACAACAAGATGAAAACAATACCAACGGTTCTGCGATGCAGCTGTCCCCGCAGAAATCATGGTGAGGAGAACCCCAAGTAGTGGCCGAAGCAATCCTCAGGGCCTGGAATGAGAAAGAAAACAAGAAATATTAGAAGATAAAGCATTTCCCAGGGGCAACAAGATGAAAACAATACCAATGGTTCTACGATGAATCTGTCCTCAGAGAAAACATGGTGAGGAGGATCCCAAAGGTTGGACAATGGAGAATCCTCAGGGTCGCAGCGAATAAAACACCAGAAGCTGCACGCTGAAGCAATACTCAGAGCCTAAAAAGAGATAAAAACACCAAATGTTAGAAGATGAAGCACTTCTCATGGACAACAAGGTGAAAACAATACCAAGAGTTGTACGACGAAGCTCTCCTCAGGGAAAACATGCTGAGGTGGAACCCAAAAATTGGACAATGCAGAATCCTCAGGGTCGCAGCGAAGAAAACACCAGAAGCTGCATGCTGAAGCAATCCTCAGGGCCTGGAATTAGAAAGAAAACACCAAATGTTCGAAGATGAAGCACTTCTCAGGGGCAACAAGATGAAAACAATACCAAGAGTTGTGCGATGAAGCTGTCCTCAGAGAAAAAATGGTGAGGACGATCCCAAAGGTTGGACAATGCAGAATCCTAAGGGTCGCAGCGAAGAAAACACCAGAAGCTGCACGCTGAAGCAATCCTCAGGGCCTGCAACGAGAACAAAAACACCAAATGTTAGAAGATGAAACACTTCTCAGGGCCAACAAGATGAAAACAATACCAATGGTTCTGCGATGAAGCTGTCCTCAGAGAAAACATGGTGAGGACGATCCCAAAGGTTGGACAATGCAGAATCCTCTGGGTCGCAGCGAAGAAAACACCAGAAGCTGCAAGCTGAACCAATCCTCAGAGCCTGGAAAGAGAAGAAAAACACCAAATGTTCAAAGATGATGCACTTCTCAGGGAGAACTAGGTGAAAACAATACCAAGAGTTGTACGATGAACCTCTCCTCAGGGAAAACATGCTGAGGTGGAACCCAAAGGTTGGACAATGCAGAATCCTCAGGGTCGCAGCGAAGAAAACACCAGAAGCTGCACGCTGAAGCAATACTCAGGGCCTGCAACGAGAACAAAAACACCAAATGTTAGAAGATGAAGCACTTCTCAGGGGCAACAAGATGGAAACAATACCAATGGTTCTACGATGAAGCTGTACTCGCAGAAATCATGGTGAGGAGAATACCAAGAAGTGGCCGTAGCAATCCCCAGGGCCTGGAATGAGAAAAAAACACCAAATATTGGAAGATGAAGCACTTCTCAGGGGCAACAAGATGAAAACAATACCAATGGTTCTACGATGAAGCTGTCCTCAGAGAAAACATGGTGCGGACGATCCCAAAGGTTGGACAATGCAGAATACTCAGGGTCGCAGCGAAGAAAACACCAGAAGCTGCAAGCTGAAGCAATCCTCAGAGCCTGGAAAGAGAAGAAAAACACCAAATGTTAGAAGATGAAGCACTTCTCAGGGGCAACAAGATGAAAACAATACCAATGGTTCTACAATGAAGCTGTCCTCGAAGAAATCATGGTGACGAGATCCCCAAGAAGTAACCGAAGCAATCCTCAGGGCCTGGAATGAAAAAAAAAAAAATGTTGGAAGATGAAGCACTTCTCATGGGCAACAAGATGAAAACAATACCAATGGATCTGCGATGCAGCTGTCCCCGCAGAAATAATGGTGAGGAGAACCCCAAAAAAGTTGCCGAAGCAATCCTCAGGGCCTGGAATGAGAAAGAAAACACCAAATATTAGAAGATGAAGCACTTCTCAGGGACAACAAGATGAAAACAATACCAATGGTTCTGCGATGAAGCTGTCCTCAGAGAAAACATGCTGAGGAGGATCCCAAAGGTTGGACAATGCAGAATACTCAGGGTCGCAGAGAAGAAAACACCAGAAGCTGCACGCTGAAGCAATCCTCAGGGCCTGCAACGAGAACAAAAACACCAAATGTTAGAAGATGAAGCCCTTCTCAGGGACAACAAGATGAAAACAATACCAAGAGTTGTACGATGAAGCTCTCCTCAGGGAAAACATGCTGAGGAGGATCCCAAAGGTTGGACAATGCAGAATCCTCTGGGTCACAGCGAGGAAAACACCAGAAGCTGCACGCTGAAGCAATCCTCAGGGCCTGCAACGAGAAGAAAAACACCAAATGTTAGAAGATGAAGCACTTCTCAGGGGCAACAAGATGAAAACAATACCAATGGTTCTACTATGAAGCTTTCCTCGCAGAAATCATGGTGACGAGTTCCCCAAGAAGTGGCCGAAGCAATCCTCAGGGCCTGGAATGAGAAAGAAAACAACAAATATTAGAAGATAAAGCATTTCTCAGGGACAACAAGATGAAAGCAATACCAAGAGTTGTGCGATGAAGCTGTCCTCAGGGAAAACATGGTGAGGAGGATCCCAAATGTTGGACAATGCAGAATCCTAAGGGTCGCAGCGAAGAAAACACCAGAAGCTGCACGCTGAAGCAATCCTCAGGGCCTGCAACGAGAACAAAAACACCAAATGTTAGAAGATGAAGCACTTCTCAGGGACAACAAGTTGAAAACAATACCAATGGTTCTACGATGAAGCTGTCCTCGCAGAAATCATGGTGAGGACAACCCCAAGAAGTGGCCGAAGCAATCCTCAGGGCCTGGAATGAGAAAAAAAAAAACAAATGTTGGAAGATGAAGCACTTCTCAGGTACAACAAGGTGAAAACAATACCAAGATTTGTACGATGAAACTCTCCTCAGAGAAAACGTGCTGAGGAGGATCCCAAAGGTTGGACAATGCAGAATCCTCAGGGTCGCAGCGAAGAAAGCACCAGAAGCTGCACGCTGAAGCAATCCTCAGGGCCTGCAACGAGAACAAAAACACCAAATGTTACAAAATGAAGCACTTCTCAGGGGCAACAAGATGAAAACAATACCAATGGTTCTACGATGAAGCTGTCATCGCAAAAATGATGGTGAGGAGAACCCCAAGAAGTGGCCGAAGCAATCCCCAGGGCCTGGAATGAGAAAAAAACACCAAATGTTGGAAGATGAAGCACTTCTCACGGGCAACAAGGTGAAAACAATACCAATGGTTATACAATGAAGCTGTCCTCGCAGAAATCATTGGGCGACAACCCCAAGAAGTGGCTGAAGCAATCCTCAGGGCCTGGAATGAGAAAAAAAAAAACAAATGTTGGAAGATGAAGCACTTCTCAGGGGCAACAAGATGAAAACACTACCAATGGTTATACAATGAAGCTGTCCTGAGAGAAAACATGGTGAGGAGGATCCCAAAGGTTGGACAATGCAGAATCCTCAGGGTTGCAGCGAAGAAAACACCAGAAGCTGCACGCAGAAGCAATCCTCAGAGCCTGGAAAGAGAAGAAAAACACCAAATGTTAGAAGATGAAGCCCTTCTCAGGGAAAACAAGGTGAAAACAATACCAATGGTTCTGCGATGAAGCTGTCCTCGCAGAAATCATGGTGAGGAGAACCCCAAGAAGTGCCCGAAGCAATCCTCAGGGCCTGGAATGAGAAAAAAAAAACAAATGTTGGAAGATGCAGCACTTCTCAGGGGCAACAAGATGAAAACAATACCAAGAGTTGTACGATGAAGCTATCCTCGGGGAAAACATGCTGAGGAGGATCCCAAAGTTTGGACAATGCAGAATCCTCAGCATCGCAGAGAATAAAACAACTGAAGCTGCACGCAGAAGCAATCCTCAGGGCCTGCAACGAGAACAAAAACACCAAATGTTAGAAGATGAAGCACTTCTCAGGGGCAACAAGATGAAAACAATACCAATGTTTCTGCGATGAAGCTGTCCTCGCAGAAATCATGGTGAGGAGAACCACAAGAAGTGGCCGAAGCAATCCTCAGGGCCTGGAATTAAAAAAAAACAAGAAATATTGGAAGATGAAGCACTTCTCAGGGGCAACAAGATGAAAACAATACCAATGGTTCTGCGATGCAGCTGTCCCCACAGAAATCATGGTGAGCAGAACACCAAGAAGTTGCCAAAGCAATCCTCAGGGCCTGGAATGAGAAAGAAAACAACAAATATTGGAAGATAAAGCATTTCTCAGGGACAACAAGATGAAAACAATACCAAGAGTTGTGCGATGAAGCTGTCCTCAGGGAAAACATGATGACGAGGATCCCAAAGGTTGGACAATGCAGAATCCTCAGGGTCGCAGCGAAGAAAACACCAGAAGCTGCACGCTGAAGCAATCCTCAGGGCCTGCAACGAGAACAAAAACACCAAATGTTAGAACATGAAGCACTTCTCAGGGACAACAAGATGAAAACAATACCAATGGTTCTGCGATGAAGCTGTCCTCAGAGAAAACATGGTGAGGACGATCCCAAAGGTTGGACAATGCAGAATCCTCTGGGTCGCAGCGAAGAAAACACCAGAAGCTGCAAGCTGAACCAATCCTCAGAGCCTGGAAAGAGAAGAAAAACACCAAATGTTCAAAGATGATGCACTTCTCAGGGAGAACTGGTGAAAACAATACCAAGAGTTGTACGATGAAGCTCTCCTCAGGGAAAACATGCTGAGTTGGAACCCAAAGGTTGGACAATGCAGAATCCTCAGGGTCGCAGCGAAGAAAACACCAGAAGCTGCACGCTGAAGCAATCCTCAGGGCCTGCAACGAGAACAAAAACACCAAATGTTAGAAGATGAAGCACTTCTCAGGGGCAACAAGATGGAAACAATACCAATGGTTCTACGATGAAGCTGTACTCGCAGAAATCATGGTGAGGAGAACCCCAAGAAGTGGCCGTAGCAATCCCCAGGGCCTGGAATGAGAAAAAAACACCAAATATTGGAAGATGAAGCACTTCTCAGGGGCAACAAGGTGAAAACAATACCAATGGTTCTACAATGAAGCTGTCCTCGCAGAAATCATGGTGAGGACAACCCCAAGAAGTGGCCGAAGCAATCCTCAGGGCCTGGAATGAGAAAAAAAAACCAAATGTTAGAAGATGAAGCACTTCTCAGGGGCAACAAGATGAAAACAATACCAATGGTTCTACGATGAAGCTGTCCTCAGAGAAAACATGGTGAGGACGATCCCAAAGGTTGGACAATGCAGAATACTCAGGGTCGCAGCGAAGAAAACACCAGAAGCTGCACGCTGAAGCAATCCTCAGGGCCTGCAACGAGAACAAAAACACCAAATGTTAGAAGATGAAGCCCTTCTCAGGGACAACAAGATGAAAACAATACCAAGAGTTGTACGATGAAGCTCTCCTCAGGGAAAACATGCTGAGGAGGATCCCAAAGGTTGGACAATGCAGAATCCTCAGGGTCACAGCGAGGAAAACACCAGAAGCTGCACGCTGAAGCAATCCTCAGGGCCTGCAACGAGAAGAAAAACACCAAATGTTAGAAGATGAAGCACTTCTCAGGGGAAACAAGATGAAAACAATACCAATGGTTCTGCGATGAAGCTGTCCTCGCAGAAATCATGGTGAGGAGAACCCCAAGAAGTGGCCGAAGCAATCCTCAGGGCCTGGAATGAGACAGAAAACAACAAATATTAGAAGACAAAGCATTTCTCAGGGACAACAAGATGAAAACAATACCAAGAGTTGTACGATGAAGCTGTCCTCAGGGAAAACATGGTGAGGAGGATCCCAAAGGTTGGACAATGCAGAATCCTCACTGTCGCAGCGAAGAAAACACCAGAAGCTGCACGCTGAAGCAATCCTCAGGGCCTGTAACGAGAACAAAAACACCAAATGTTAGAAGATGAAGCCCTTCTCAGGGGCAACAAGATGAAAACAATACCAAGAGTTGTACGATGAAGCTCTCCTCAGGGAAAACATGCTGAGGAGGATCCCAAAGGTTGGACAATGCAGAATCCTCAGGGTCACAGCGAGGAAAACACCAGAAGCTGCACGCTGAAGCAATCCTCAGGGCCTGCAACGAGAACAAAAACACCAAATGTTAGAAGATGAAGCACTTCTCAGGGGCAACAAGATGAAAACAATACCAATGGTTCTGCGATGAAGCTGTCCTCGCAGAAATCATGGTGAGGAGAACCCCAAGAAGTGGCCGAAGCAATCCTCAGGGCCTGGAATGAGACAGAAAACAACAAATATTAGAAGATAAAGCATTTCTCAGGGACAACAAGATGAAAACAATACCAAGAGTTGTACGATGAAGCTGTCCTCAGGGAAAACATGGTGAGGAGGATCCCAAAGGTTGGACAATGCAGAATCCTCACTGTCGCAGCGAAGAAAACACCAGAAGCTGCACGCTGAAGCAATCCTCAGGGCCTGTAACGAGAACAAAAACTCCAAATGTTAGAAGATGAAGCCCTTATCAGGGGCAACAAGATGAAAACAATACCAAGAGTTGTACGATGAAGCTCTCCTCAGGGAAAACATGCTGAGGTGGAACCCAAAGGTTGGACAATGCAGAATCCTCAGGGTCGCAGCGAAGTCAACACCGGAAGCTGCACGCTGAAGCAATCCTCAGGGCCTGCAGCGAGAACAAAAACACCAAATGTTAGAAGATGAAGCACTTCTCAGGGGCAACAAGATGAAAACAATACCAATGGTTCTGCGATGAAGCTGTCCTCAGAGAAAACATGCTGAGGAGGATCCCAAAGGTTGGACAATGCAGAATCCTCAGGGTCGCAGCGAAGAAAACACCAGAAGCTGCATGCTGAAGCAATCCTCAGGGCCTGCAGCGAGAAGAAAAACACCAAATGTTAGAACATGAAGCACGTCTCAGGGACAACAAGATGAAAACAATACCAATGGTTCTACGATGAAGCTGTCCTCGCAGAAATCATGGTGAGGAGAACCCCAAGAACTAGACGAAGCAATCCTCAGGGCCTGGAATGAGAAAAAAAACACCAAATATTAGAAGATAAAGCATTTCTCAGGTACAACAAGGTGAAAACAATACCAAGATTTGTACGATGAAACTCTCCTCAGGGAAAACATGCTGAGGAGGATCCCAAAGGTTGGACAATGCTGAATCCTCAGGGTCGCAGCGAAGAAAGCACCAGAAGCTGCACGCTGAAGCAATCCTCAGGGCCTGCAACGAGAACAAAAACACCAAATGTTACAAAATGAAGCACTTCTCAGGGGCAACAAGATAAAAACAATACCAATGGTTCTACGATGAAGCTGTCATCGCAAAAATCATGGTGAGGAGAACCCCAAGAAGTGGCCGAAGCAATCCTCAGGGCATGGAATTAGAAAAGAAATGCGAAATGTTAGAAGATGAAGCACTTCTCAGGGACAACAAGATGAAAACATTACCAATGGTTCTGCGATGAAGCTGTCCTCAGAGAAAACATGCTGAGGAGGATCCCAAAGGTTGGACAATGCAGAATCCTCAGGGTCGCAGCGAAGAAAACAACAGAAGCTTCACGCTGAAGCAATCCTCAGGGCCTGCAACGAGAACAAAAACACCAAATGTTAGAAGATGAAGCCCTTCTCAGGGACAACAAGATGAAAACAATACCAAGAGTTGTACGATGAAGCTCTCCTCAGGGAAAACATGCTGAGGAGGATCCCAAAGGTTGGACAATGCAGAATCCTCAGGGTCACAGCAAAGAAAACACCAGAAGCTGCACGCTGAAGCAATCCTCAGGGCCTGCAATGAGAACAAAAACACCAAATGTTAGAAGATGAAGCACTTCTCAGGGGCAACAAGATGAAAACAATACCAATGGTTCTGCGATGAAGCTGTCCTCGCAGAAATCATGGTGAGGAGAACCCCAAGAAGTGCCCGAAGCAATCCCCAGGGCCTGGAATGAGAAAAAAACACCAAATATTGGAAGATGAAGCACTTCTCAGGGGCAACAAGGTGAAAACAATACCAATGGTTCTACAATGAAACTGTCCTCGCAGAAATCATGGTGAGGACAACCCCAAGAAGTGGCCGAAGCAATCCTCAGGGCCTGGAATGAGAAAAAAAAAACAAATGTTGGAAGATGAAGCACTTCTCCGGGGCAACAAGATGAAAACAATACCAATGGTTCTACGATGAAGCTGTCCTCAGAGAAAACATGGTGAGGACGATCCCAAAGGTCGGACAATGCAGAATACTCAGGGTCGCAGCGAAGAAACCACCAGAAGCTGCAAGCTGAAGCAATCCTCAGAGCCTGGAAAGAGAAGAAAAACACCAAATGTTAGAAGATGAAGCACTTCTCAGGGGCAACAAGATGAAAACAATACCAATGGTTCTACAATGAAGCTGTCCTCGAAGAAATCATGGTGACGAGATCCCCAAGAAGTAACCGAAGCAATCCTCAGGGCCTGGAATGAAAAAAAAAAAACACCATATGTTGGAAGATGAAGCACTTCTCAGGGGCAACAAGATGAAAACAATACCAACGGTTCTGCGATGCAGCTGTCCCCGCAGAAATCATGGTGAGGAGAACCCCAAGAAGTGCCCGAAGCAATCCTCAGGGCCTGGAATGAGAAAGAAAACAACAAATTTTAGAAGATAAAGCATTTCTCAGGGACAACAAGATGAAAACAATACCAATGGTTCTGCGATGCAGCTGTCCTCGCAGAAATCATGGTGAGGAGAACCACAAGAAGTGGCCGAAGCAATCCTCAGGGCCTGGAATGAAAAAAAAAAAACACCATATGTTGGAAGATGAAGCACTTCTCAGGGGCAACAAGATGAAAACAATACCAACGGTTCTGCGATGCAGCTGTCCCCGCAGAAATCATGGTGAGGAGAACCCCAAGTAGTGGCCGAAGCAATCCTCAGGGCCTGGAATGAGAAAGAAAACAAGAAATATTAGAAGATAAAGCATTTCCCAGGGGCAACAAGATGAAAACAATACCAATGGTTCTACGATGAATCTGTCCTCAGAGAAAACATGGTGAGGAGGATCCCAAAGGTTGGACAATGGAGAATCCTCAGGGTCGCAGCGAATAAAACACCAGAAGCTGCACGCTGAAGCAATACTCAGAGCCTGGAAAGAGATAAAAACACCAAATGTTAGAAGATGAAGCACTTCTCATGGACAACAAGGTGAAAACAATACCAAGAGTTGTACGACGAAGCTCTCCTCAGGGAAAACATGCTGAGGTGGAACCCAAAAATTGGACAATGCAGAATCCTCAGGGTCGCAGCGAAGAAAACACCAGAAGCTGCATGCTGAAGCAATCCTCTGGGCCTGGAATGAAAAAAAAAAAACACCAATTGTTGGAAGATGAAGCACTTCTCAGGGGCAACAAGATGAAAAAAATACCAATGGTTCTACGATGAAGCTGTCCTCGCAGAAATCATGGTGAGGAGAACCCCAAGAAGTGGCCGAAGCAATCCTCAGGGCCTGGAATTAGAAAGAAAACACCAAATGTTCGAAGATGAAGCACTTCTCAGGGGCAACAAGATGAAAACAATACCAAGAGTTGTGCGATGAAGCTGTCCTCAGAGAAAAAATGGTGAGGACGATCCCAAAGGTTGGACAATGCAGAATCCTAAGGGTCGCAGCGAAGAAAACACCAGAAGCTGCACGCTGAAGCAATCCTCAGGGCCTGCAACGAGAACAAAAACACCAAATGTTAGAAGATGAAACACTTCTCAGGGCCAACAAGATGAAAACAATACCAATGGTTCTGCGATGAAGCTGTCCTCAGAGAAAACATGGTGAGGACGATCCCAAAGGTTGGACAATGCAGAATCCTCTGGGTCGCAGCGAAGAAAACACCAGAAGCTGCAAGCTGAACCAATCCTCAGAGCCTGGAAAGAGAAGAAAAACACCAAATGTTCAAAGATGATGCACTTCTCAGGGAGAACTAGGTGAAAACAATACCAAGAGTTGTACGATGAACCTCTCCTCAGGGAAAACATGCTGAGGTGGAACCCAAAGGTTGGACAATGCAGAATCCTCAGGGTCGCAGCGAAGAAAACACCAGAAGCTGCACGCTGAAGCAATACTCAGGGCCTGCAACGAGAACAAAAACACCAAATGTTAGAAGATGAAGCACTTCTCAGGGGCAACAAGATGGAAACAATACCAATGGTTCTACGATGAAGCTGTACTCGCAGAAATCATGGTGAGGAGAACACCAAGAAGTGGCCGTAGCAATCCCCAGGGCCTGGAATGAGAAAAAAACACCAAATATTGGAAGATGAAGCACTTCTCAGGGGCAACAAGATGAAAACAATACCAATGGTTCTACGATGAAGCTGTCCTCAGAGAAAACATGGTGCGGACGATCCCAAAGGTTGGACAATGCAGAATACTCAGGGTCGCAGCGAAGAAAACACCAGAAGCTGCAAGCTGAAGCAATCCTCAGAGCCTGGAAAGAGAAGAAAAACACCAAATGTTAGAAGATGAAGCACTTCTCAGGGGCAACAAGATGAAAACAATACCAATGGTTCTACAATGAAGCTGTCCTCGAAGAAATCATGGTGACGAGATCCCCAAGAAGTAACCGAAGCAATCCTCAGGGCCTGGAATGAAAAAAAAAAAAATGTTGGAAGATGAAGCACTTCTCATGGGCAACAAGATGAAAACAATACCAATGGATCTGCGATGCAGCTGTCCCCGCAGAAATAATGGTGAGGAGAACCCCAAAAAAGTTGCCGAAGCAATCCTCAGGGCCTGGAATGAGAAAGAAAACACCAAATATTAGAAGATGAAGCACTTCTCAGGGACAACAAGATGAAAACAATACCAATGGTTCTGCGATGAAGCTGTCCTCAGAGAAAACATGCTGAGGAGGATCCCAAAGGTTGGACAATGCAGAATACTCAGGGTCGCAGAGAAGAAAACACCAGAAGCTGCACGCTGAAGCAATCCTCAGGGCCTGCAACGAGAACAAAAACACCAAATGTTAGAAGATGAAGCCCTTCTCAGGGACAACAAGATGAAAACAATACCAAGAGTTGTACGATGAAGCTCTCCTCAGGGAAAACATGCTGAGGAGGATCCCAAAGGTTGGACAATGCAGAATCCTCTGGGTCACAGCGAGGAAAACACCAGAAGCTGCACGCTGAAGCAATCCTCAGGGCCTGCAACGAGAAGAAAAACACCAAATGTTAGAAGATGAAGCACTTCTCAGGGGCAACAAGATGAAAACAATACCAATGGTTCTACTATGAAGCTTTCCTCGCAGAAATCATGGTGACGAGTTCCCCAAGAAGTGGCCGAAGCAATCCTCAGGGCCTGGAATGAGAAAGAAAACAACAAATATTAGAAGATAAAGCATTTCTCAGGGACAACAAGATGAAAGCAATACCAAGAGTTGTGCGATGAAGCTGTCCTCAGGGAAAACATGGTGAGGAGCATCCCAAATGTTGGACAATGCAGAATCCTAAGGGTCGCAGCGAAGAAAACACCAGAAGCTGCACGCTGAAGCAATCCTCAGGGCCTGCAACGAGAACAAAAACACCAAATGTTAGAAGATGAAGCACTTCTCAGGGACAACAAGTTGAAAACAATACCAATGGTTCTACGATGAAGCTGTCCTCGCAGAAATCATGGTGAGGACAACCCCAAGAAGTGGCCGAAGCAATCCTCAGGGCCTGGAATGAGAAAAAAAAAAACAAATGTTGGAAGATGAAGCACTTCTCAGGTACAACAAGGTGAAAACAATACCAAGATTTGTACGATGAAACTCTCCTCAGAGAAAACGTGCTGAGGAGGATCCCAAAGGTTGGACAATGCAGAATCCTCAGGGTCGCAGCGAAGAAAGCACCAGAAGCTGCACGCTGAAGCAATCCTCAGGGCCTGCAACGAGAACAAAAACACCAAATGTTACAAAATGAAGCACTTCTCAGGGGCAACAAGATGAAAACAATACCAATGGTTCTACGATGAAGCTGTCATCGCAAAAATGATGGTGAGGAGAACCCCAAGAAGTGGCCGAAGCAATCCCCAGGGCCTGGAATGAGAAAAAAACACCAAATGTTGGAAGATGAAGCACTTCTCACAGGCAACAAGGTGAAAACAATACCAATGGTTATACAATGAAGCTGTCCTCGCAGAAATCATTGGGCGACAACCCCAAGAAGTGGCTGAAGCAATCCTCAGGGCCTGGAATGAGAAAAAAAAAAACAAATGTTGGAAGATGAAGCACTTCTCAGGGGCAACAAGATGAAAACACTACCAATGGTTATACTATGAAGCTGTCCTGAGAGAAAACATGGTGAGGAGGATCCCAAAGTTTGGACAATGCAGAATCCTCAGGGTTGCAGCGAAGAAAACACCAGAAGCTGCACGCAGAAGCAATCCTCAGAGCCTGGAAAGAGAAGAAAAACACCAAATGTTAGAAGATGAAGCCCTTCTCAGGGAAAACAAGGTGAAAACAATACCAATGGTTCTGCGATGAAGCTGTCCTCGCAGAAATCATGGTGAGGAGAACCCCAAGAAGTGCCCGAAGCAATCCTCAGGGCCTGGAATGAGAAAAAAAAAACAAATGTTGGAAGATGCAGCACTTCTCAGGGGCAACAAGATGAAAACAATACCAAGAGTTGTACGATGAAGCTATCCTCGGGGAAAACATGCTGAGGAGGATCCCAAAGTTTGGACAATGCAGAATCCTCAGCATCGCAGAGAATAAAACAACTGAAGCTGCACGCAGAAGCAATCCTCAGGGCCTGCAACGAGAACAAAAACACCAAATGTTAGAAGATGAAGCACTTCTCAGGGGCAACAAGATGAAAACAATACCAATGTTTCTGCGATGAAGCTGTCCTCGCAGAAATCATGGTGAGGAGAACCACAAGAAGTGGCCGAAGCAATCCTCAGGGCCTGGAATTAAAAAAAAAACAAGAAATATTGGAAGATGAAGCACTTCTCAGGGGCAACAAGATGAAAACAATACCAATGGTTCTGCGATGCAGCTGTCCCCACAGAAATCATGGTGAGCAGAACACCAAGAAGTTGCCAAAGCAATCCTCAGGGCCTGGAATGAGAAAGAAAACAACAAATATTGGAAGATAAAGCATTTCTCAGGGACAACAAGATGAAAACAATACCAAGAGTTGTGCGATGAAGCTGTCCTCAGGGAAAACATGATGACGAGGATCCCAAAGGTTGGACAATGCAGAATCCTCAGGGTCGCAGCGAAGAAAACACCAGAAGCTGCACGCTGAAGCAATCCTCAGGGCCTGCAACGAGAACAAAAACACCAAATGTTAGAACATGAAGCACTTCTCAGGGACAACAAGATGAAAACAATACCAATGGTTCTGCGATGAAGCTGTCCTCAGAGAAAACATGGTGAGGACGATCCCAAAGGTTGGACAATGCAGAATCCTCTGGGTCGCAGCGAAGAAAACACCAGAAGCTGCAAGCTGAACCAATCCTCAGAGCCTGGAAAGAGAAGAAAAACACCAAATGTTCAAAGATGATGCACTTCTCAGGGAGAACTGGTGAAAACAATACCAAGAGTTGTACGATGAAGCTCTCCTCAGGGAAAACATGCTGAGTTGGAACCCAAAGGTTGGACAATGCAGAATCCTCAGGGTCGCAGCGAAGAAAACACCAGAAGCTGCACGCTGAAGCAATCCTCAGGGCCTGCAACGAGAACAAAAACACCAAATGTTAGAAGATGAAGCACTTCTCAGGGGCAACAAGATGGAAACAATACCAATGGTTCTACGATGAAGCTGTACTCGCAGAAATCATGGTGAGGAGAACCCCAAGAAGTGGCCGTAGCAATCCCCAGGGCCTGGAATGAGAAAAAAACACCAAATATTGGAAGATGAAGCACTTCTCAGGGGCAACAAGGTGAAAACAATACCAATGGTTCTACAATGAAGCTGTCCTCGCAGAAATCATGGTGAGGACAACCCCAAGAAGTGGCCGAAGCAATCCTCAGGGCCTGGAATGAGAAAAAAAAACCAAATGTTAGAAGATGAAGCACTTCTCAGGGGCAACAAGATGAAAACAATACCAATGGTTCTACGATGAAGCTGTCCTCAGAGAAAACATGGTGAGGACGATCCCAAAGGTTGGACAATGCAGAATACTCAGGGTCGCAGCGAAGAAAACACCAGAAGCTACACGCTGAAGCAATCCTCAGGGCCTGCAACGAGAACAAAAACACCAAATGTTAGAAGATGAAGCCCTTCTCAGGGACAACAAGATGAAAACAATACCAAGAGTTGTACGATGAAGCTCTCCTCAGGGAAAACATGCTGAGGAGGATCCCAAAGGTTGGACAATGCAGAATCCTCAGGGTCACAGCGAGGAAAACACCAGAAGCTGCACGCTGAAGCAATCCTCAGGGCCTGCAACGAGAAGAAAAACACCAAATGTTAGAAGATGAAGCACTTCTCAGGGGAAACAAGATGAAAACAATACCAATGGTTCTGCGATGAAGCTGTCCTCGCAGAAATCATGGTGAGGAGAACCCCAAGAAGTGGCCGAAGCAATCCTCAGGGCCTGGAATGAGACAGAAAACAACAAATATTAGAAGACAAAGCATTTCTCAGGGACAACAAGATGAAAACAATACCAAGAGTTGTACGATGAAGCTGTCCTCAGGGAAAACATGGTGAGGAGGATCCCAAAGGTTGGACAATGCAGAATCCTCACTGTCGCAGCGAAGAAAACACCAGAAGCTGCACGCTGAAGCAATCCTCAGGGCCTGTAACGAGAACAAAAACACCAAATGTTAGAAGATGAAGCCCTTCTCAGGGGCAACAAGATGAAAACAATACCAAGAGTTGTACGATGAAGCTCTCCTCAGGGAAAACATGCTGAGGAGGATCCCAAAGGTTGGACAATGCAGAATCCTCAGGGTCACAGCGAGGAAAACACCAGAAGCTGCACGCTGAAGCAATCCTCAGGGCCTGCAACGAGAACAAAAACACCAAATGTTAGAAGATGAAGCACTTCTCAGGGGCAACAAGATGAAAACAATACCAATGGTTCTGCGATGAAGCTGTCCTCGCAGAAATCATGGTGAGGAGAACCCCAAGAAGTGGCCGAAGCAATCCTCAGGGCCTGGAATGAGACAGAAAACAACAAATATTAGAAGATAAAGCATTTCTCAGGGACAACAAGATGAAAACAATACCAAGAGTTGTACGATGAAGCTGTCCTCAGGGAAAACATGGTGAGGAGGATCCCAAAGGTTGGACAATGCAGAATCCTCACTGTCGCAGCGAAGAAAACACCAGAAGCTGCACGCTGAAGCAATCCTCAGGGCCTGTAACGAGAACAAAAACTCCAAATGTTAGAAGATGAAGCCCTTATCAGGGGCAACAAGATGAAAACAATACCAAGAGTTGTACGATGAAGCTCTCCTCAGGGAAAACATGCTGAGGTGGAACCCAAAGGTTGGACAATGCAGAATCCTCAGGGTCGCAGCGAAGTCAACACCGGAAGCTGCACGCTGAAGCAATCCTCAGGGCCTGCAGCGAGAACAAAAACACCAAATGTTAGAAGATGAAGCACTTCTCAGGGGCAACAAGATGAAAACAATACCAATGGTTCTGCGATGAAGCTGTCCTCAGAGAAAACATGCTGAGGAGGATCCCAAAGGTTGGACAATGCAGAATCCTCAGGGTCGCAGCGAAGAAAACACCAGAAGCTGCATGCTGAAGCAATCCTCAGGGCCTGCAGCGAGAAGAAAAACACCAAATGTTAGAACATGAAGCACGTCTCAGGGACAACAAGATGAAAACAATACCAATGGTTCTACGATGAAGCTGTCCTCGCAGAAATCATGGTGAGGAGAACCCCAAGAACTAGACGAAGCAATCCTCAGGGCCTGGAATGAGAAAAAAAACACCAAATATTAGAAGATAAAGCATTTCTCAGGTACAACAAGGTGAAAACAATACCAAGATTTGTACGATGAAACTCTCCTCAGGGAAAACATGCTGAGGAGGATCCCAAAGGTTGGACAATGCTGAATCCTCAGGGTCGCAGCGAAGAAAACACCAGAAGCTGCACGCTGAAGCAATCCTCAGGGCCTGCAACGAGAACAAAAACACCAAATGTTACAAAATGAAGCACTTCTCAGGGGCAACAAGATAAAAACAATACCAATGGTTCTACGATGAAGCTGTCATCGCAAAAATCATGGTGAGGAGAACCCCAAGAAGTGGCCGAAGCAATCCTCAGGGCATGGAATTAGAAAAGAAATGCGAAATGTTAGAAGATGAAGCACTTCTCAGGGACAACAAGATGAAAACATTACCAATGGTTCTGCGATGAAGCTGTCCTCAGAGAAAACATGCTGAGGAGGATCCCAAAGGTTGGACAATGCAGAATCCTCAGGGTCGCAGCGAAGAAAACAACAGAAGCTTCACGCTGAAGCAATCCTCAGGGCCTGCAACGAGAACAAAAACACCAAATGTTAGAAGATGAAGCCCTTCTCAGGGACAACAAGATGAAAACAATACCAAGAGTTGTACGATGAAGCTCTCCTCAGGGAAAACATGCTGAGGAGGATCCCAAAGGTTGGACAATGCAGAATCCTCAGGGTCACAGCAAAGAAAACACCAGAAGCTGCACGCTGAAGCAATCCTCAGGGCCTGCAATGAGAACAAAAACACCAAATGTTAGAAGATGAAGCACTTCTCAGGGGCAACAAGATGAAAACAATACCAATGGTTCTGCGATGAAGCTGTCCTCGCAGAAATCATGGTGAGGAGAACCCCAAGAAGTGCCCGAAGCAATCCCCAGGGCCTGGAATGAGAAAAAAACACCAAATATTGGAAGATGAAGCACTTCTCAGGGGCAACAAGGTGAAAACAATACCAATGGTTCTACAATGAAGCTGTCCTCGCAGAAATCATGGTGAGGACAACCCCAAGAAGTGGCCGAAGCAATCCTCAGGGCCTGGAATGAGAAAAAAAAAACAAATGTTGGAAGATGAAGCACTTCTCCGGGGCAACAAGATGAAAACAATACCAATGGTTCTACGATGAAGCTGTCCTCAGAGAAAACATGGTGAGGACGATCCCAAAGGTCGGACAA
This sequence comes from Aythya ferina, assembly GCF_964211825.1. Lineage (NCBI taxonomy): Eukaryota > Metazoa > Chordata > Aves > Anseriformes > Anatidae > Aythya > Aythya ferina. The sequence continues at coordinate 9,322,909 of NC_140298.1, forward strand.
TGCAGAATACTCAGGGTCGCAGCGAAGAAACCACCAGAAGCTGCAAGCTGAAGCAATCCTCAGAGCCTGGAAAGAGAAGAAAAACACCAAATGTTAGAAGATGAAGCACTTCTCAGGGGCAACAAGATGAAAACAATACCAATGGTTCTACAATGAAGCTGTCCTCGAAGAAATCATGGTGACGAGATCCCCAAGAAGTAACCGAAGCAATCCTCAGGGCCTGGAATGAAAAAAAAAAAAAATGTTGGAAGATGAAGAACTTCTCATGGGCAACAAGATGAAAACAATACCAATGGATCTGCGATGCAGCTGTCCCCGCAGAAATCATGGTGAGGAGAACCCCAAAAAAGTTGCCGAAGCAATCCTCAGGGCCTGGAATGAGAAAGAAAACAACAAATATTAGAAGATAAAGCATTTCTCAGGGACAACAAGATGAAAACAATACCAAGAGTTGTACGATGAAGCTGTCCTCAGGGAAAACATGGTGAGGAGGATCCCAAAGGTTGGACAACGCAGAATCCTCACTGTCGCAGCGAAGAAAACACCAGAAGCTGCACGCTGAAGCAATCCTCAGGGCCTGTAACGAGAACAAAAACATCAAATGTTAGAAGATGAAGCACTTCTCAGGGACAACAAGATGAAAACAATACCAAGAGTTGTACGATGAAGCTCTCCTCAGGGAAAACATGCTGAGGTGGAACCCAAAGGTTGGACAATGCAGAATCCTCAGGGTCGCAGCGAAGTCAACACCGGAAGCTGCACGCTGAAGCAATCCTCAGGGCCTGCAACGAGAACAAAAACACCAAATGTTAGAAGATGAAGCACTTCTCAGGGACAACAAGATGAAAACAATACCAAGAGTTGTAAGATGAAGCTCTCCTCAGGGAAAACATGCTGAGGAGGATCCCAAAGGTTGGACAATGCAGAATCCTCAGGGTCACAGCGAAGAAAACACCAGAAGCTGCACGCTGAAGCAATCCTCAGGGCCTGCAACGAGAACAAAAACACCAAATGTTAGAAGATGAAGCACTTCTCAGGGACAACAAGATGAAAACAATACCAATGGTTCTACGATGAAGCTGTCCTCGCAGAAATCATGGTGAGGAGAACCCCAAGAAGTGGCCGAAGCAATCCTCAGGGCCTGGAATGAGAAAAAAAACACCAAATATTAGTAGATAAAGCATTTCTCAGGTACAACAAGGTGAAAACAATACCAAGATTTGTACGATGAAACTCTCCTCAGAGAAAACATGCTGAGGAGGATCCCAAAGGTTGGACAATGCTGAATCCTCAGGGTCGCAGCGAAGAAAGCACCAGAAGCTGCACGCTGAAGCAATCCTCAGGGCCTGCAACGAGAACAAAAACACCAAATGTTACAAAATGAAGCACTTCTCAGGGGCAACAAGATGAAAACAATACCAATGGTTCTGCGATGAAGCTGTCATCGCAAAAATCATGGTGAGGAGAACCCCAAGAAGTGGCCGAAGCAATCCTCAGGGCCTGGAATGAAAAAAAAAAACACCAAATATTGGAAGATGAAGCACTTCTCAGGGACAACAAGATGAAAACATTACCAATGGTTCTGTGATGAAGCTGTCCTCGCAGAAATCATGATGAGGAGAACCCCAAGAAGTGCCCGAAGCAATCCTCAGGGCCTGGAATGAGAAAGAAAACAACAAATATTAGAAGATAAAGCATTTCTCAGGGACAACAAGATGAAAAAAATACCAAGAGTTGTACGATGAAGCTGTCCTCAGGGAAAACATGGTGAGGAGGATCCCAAAGGTTAGACAACGCAGAATCCTCACTGTCGCAGCGAAGAAAACACCAGAAGCTGCACGCTGAAGCAATCCTCAGGGCCTGTAACGAGAACAAAAACACCAAATGTTAGAAGATGAAGCACTTCTCAGGGACAACAAGATGAAAACAATACCAAGAGTTGTACGATGAAGCTCTCCTCAGGGAAAACATGCTGAGGTGGAACCCAAAGGTTGGACAATGCAGAATCCTCAGGGTCGCAGCGAAGTCAACACCGGAAGCTGCACGCTGAAGCAATCCTCAGGGCCTGCAACGAGAACAAAAACACCAAATGTTAGAAGATGAAGCACTTCTCAGGGACAACAAGATGAAAACAATACCAAGAGTTGTAAGATGAAGCTCTCCTCAGGGAAAACATGCTGAGGAGGATCCCAAAGGTTGGACAATGCAGAATCCTCAGGGTCACAGCGAAGAAAACACCAGAAGCTGCACGCTGAAGCAATCCTCAGGGCCTGCAACGAGAACAAAAACACCAAATGTTAGAAGATGAAGCACTTCTCAGGGACAACAAGATGAAAACAATACCAATGGTTCTACGATGAAGCTGTCCTCGCAGAAATCATGGTGAGGAGAACCCCAAGAAGTGGCCGAAGCAATCCTCAGGGCCTGGAATGAGAAAAAAAACAACAAATATTAGAAGATAAAGCATTTCTCAGGTACAACAAGGTGAAAACAATACCAAGATTTGTACGATGAAACTCTCCTCAGAGAAAACATGCTGAGGAGGATCACAAAGGTTGGACAATGCTGAATCCTCAGGGTCGCAGCGAAGAAAGCACCAGAAGCTGCACGCTGAAGCAATCCTCAGGGCCTGCAACGAGAACAAAAACACCAAATGTTACAAAATGAAGCACTTCTCAGGGGCAACAAGATGAAAACAATACCAATGGTTCTACGATGAAGCTGTCATCGCAAAAATCATGGTGAGGAGAACCCCAAGAAGTGGCCGAAGCAATCCTCAGGGCCTGGAATGAAAAAAAAAAAACACCAAATATTGGAAGATGAAGCACTTCTCAGGGACAACAAGATGAAAACAATACCAATGGATCTGCGATGCAGCTGTCCCCGCAGAAATCATGGTGAGGAGAACCCCAAAAAAGTTGCCGAAGCAATCCTCAGGGCCTGGAATGAGAAAGAAAACACCAAATATTAGAAGATGAAGCATTTCTCAGGTACAACAAGGTGAAAACAATACCAAGAGTTGTACGAAGAAGCTCTCCTCAGGGAAAACATGCTAAGGAGGATCCAAAAGTTTGGACAATGCAGAATCCTCAGGGTCGCAGCGAAGAAAACACCAGAAGCTGCACGCTGAAGCAATCCTCAGGGCCTGCAACGAGAACAAAAACACCAAATGTTAGAAGATGAAGCACTTATTAGGGACAATAAGGTGAAAACAATACCAAGAGTTGTACGATGAAGCTCTCCTCAGGGAAAACATGCTGAGGTGGAACCCAAAGTTTGAACAATGCAGAATCCTCAGGGTCGCAGCGAAGAAAACACCAGAAGCTGCACGCTGAAGCAATCCTCAGGGCCTGCAACGAGAACAAAAACACCAAATGTTAGAAGATGAAGCACTTCTCAGGGGCAACAAAATGAAAACGATACCAATGGTTCTACAATGAAGCTGTCCTCGCAGAAATCATGGTGACGAGATCCCCAAGAAGTGGCCGAAGCAATCCTCAGGGCCTGGAATGAAAAAAAAAACAAATGTTGGAAGATGAAGCACTTCTCATGGGCAACAAGATGAAAACAATACCAATGGTTCTGCGATGCAGATGTCCCCGCAGAACTCATGGTGAGGAGAACCCCAAGAACTGGACGAAGCAATCCTCAGGGCCTGGAATTAGAAAAGAAATGCAAAATGTTAGAAGATGAAGCACTTCTCAGGGACAACAAGATGAAAACAATACCAATGGTTCTGCGATGAAGCTGTCCTCAGAGAAAACATGCTGATGAGGATCCCAAAGGTTGGACAACGCAGAATCCTCAGGGTCACAGCGAAGAAAACACCAGAAGCTGCACGCTGAAGCAATCCTCAGGGCCTGCAACGAGAAGAAAAACACCAAATGTTAGAAGATGAAGCACTTCTCAGGGGCAACAAGATGAAAACAATACCAATGGTTCTGCGATGAAGCTGTCCTCGCAGAAATCATGGTGAGGAGAACCCCAAGAAGTGCCCGAAGCAATCCTCAGGGCCTGGAATGAAACAGAAAACAACAAATATTAGAAGATAAAGCATTTCTCAGGGACAACAAGATGAAAACAATACCAAGAGTTGTACGATGAAGCTGTCCTCAGGGGAAACATGCTGAGGAGGATCCCAAAGGTTGGACAATGCAGAATCCTCACTGTCGCAGCGAAGAAAACACCAGAAGCTGCACGCTGAAGCAATCCTCAGGGCCTGTATCGAGAACAAAAACACCAAATGTTAGAAGATGAAGCCCTTCTCAGGGGCAACAAGATGAAAACAATACCAAGAGTTGTACGATGAAGCTCTCCTCAGGGAAAACATGCTGAGGTGGAACCCAAAGGTTGGACAATGCAGAATCCTCAGGGTCGCAGCGAAGTCAACACCAGAAGCTGCACGCTGAAGCAATCCTCAGGGCCTGCAACGAGAACAAAAACACAAAATGTTAGAAGATGAAGCACTTCTCAGGGGCAACAAGATGAAAACAATACCAATGGTTCTGCGATGAAGCTCTCCTCAGAGAAAACATGCTGAGGAGGATCCCAAAGGTTGGACAATGCAGAATCCTCAGGGTCGCAGCGAAGAAAACACCAGAAGCTGCATGCTGAAGCAATCCTCAGGGCCTGCAACGAGAACAAAAACACCAAATGTTAGAACATGAAGTACGTCTCAGGGACAACAAGATGAAAACAATACCAAGAGTTGTACGATGAAGCTCTCCTCAGGGAAAACATGCTGAGGAGGATCCCAAAGGTTGGACAATGCAGAATCCTCAGGGTCACAGCGAAGAAAACACCAGAAGCTGCACGCTGAAGCAATCCTCAGGGCCTGCAACGAGAACAAAAACACCAAATGTTAGAAGATGAAGCACTTCTCAGGGACAACAAGATGAAAACAATACCAATGGTTCTACGATGAAGCTGTCCTCGCAGAAATCATGGTGAGGAGAACCCCAAGAACTAGACGAAGCAATCCTCAGGGCCTGGAATGAGAAAAAAAACACCAAATATTAGAAGATAAAGCATTTCTCAGGTACAACAAGGTGAAAACAATACCAAGATTTGTACGATGAAACTCTCCTCAGAGAAAACATGCTGAGGAGGATCCCAAAGGTTGGACAATGCTGAATCCTCAGGGTCGCAGCGAAGAAAGCACCAGAAGCTGCACGCTGAAGCAATCCTCAGGGCCTGCAACGAGAACAAAAACACCAAATGTTACAAAATGAAGCACTTCTCAGGGGCAACAAGATGAAAACAATACCAATGGTTCTGCGATGAAGCTGTCATCGCAAAAATCATGGTGAGGAGAACCCCAAGAAGTGGCCGAAGCAATCCTCAGGGCATGGAATTAGAAAAGAAATGCGAAATGTTAGAAGATGAAGCACTTCTCAGGGACAACAAGATGAAAACATTACCAGTGGTTCTGCGATGAAGCTGTCCTCAGAGAAAACATGCTGAGGAGGATCCCAAAGGTTGGACAATGCTGAATCCTCAGGGTCGCAGCGAAGAAAACACCAGAAGCTGCACGCTGAAGCAATCCTCAGGGCCTGCAACGAGAACAAAAACACCAAATGTTAGAAGATGAAGCACTTCTCAGGGGCAACAAGATGAAAACAATACCAATGGTTCTGCGATGAAGCTGTCATCGCAGAAATCATGGTGAGGAGAACCCCAAGAAGTGGCCGAAGCAATCCTCAGGGCCTGGAATGAGAAAGAAAACAACAAATATTAGAAGATAAAGCATTTCTCAGGGACAACAAGATGAAAACAATACCAAGAGTTGTACGATGAAGCTGTCCTCAGGGAAAACATGGTGAGGAGGATCCCAAAGGTTGGACAACGCAGAATCCTCACTGTCGCAGCGAAGAAAACACCAGAAGCTGCACGCTGAAGCAATCCTCAGGGCCTGCAACGAGAACAAAAACACCAAATGTTAGAAGATGAAGCACTTATTAGGGACAATAAGGTGAAAACAATACCAAGAGTTGTACGATGAAGCTCTCCTCAGGGAAAACATGCTGAGGTGGAACCCAAAGTTTGAACAATGCAGAATCCTCAGGGTCGCAGCGAAGAAAACACCAGAAGCTGCACGCTGAAGCAATCCTCAGGGCCTGCAACGAGAACAAAAACACCAAATGTTAGAAGATGAAGCACTTCTCAGGGGCAACAAGATGAAAACGATACCAATGGTTCTACAATGAAGCTGTCCTCGCAGAAATCATGGTGACGAGATCCCCAAGAAGTGGCCGAAGCAATCCTCAGGGCCTGGAATGAAAAAAAAAACAAATGTTGGAAGATGAAGCACTTCTCATGGGCAACAAGATGAAAACAATACCAATGGTTCTGCGATGCAGATGTCCCCGCAGAACTCATGGTGAGGAGAACCCCAAGAAGTGCCCGAAGCAATCCTCAGGGCCTGGAATTAGAAAAGAAATGCAAAATGTTAGAAGATGAAGCACTTCTCAGGGACAACAAGATGAAAACAATACCAATGGTTCTGCGATGAAGCTGTCCTCAGAGAAAACATGCTGATGAGGATCCCAAAGGTTGGACAATGCAGAATCCTCAGGGTCACAGCGAAGAAAACACCAGAAGCTGCACGCTGAAGCAATCCTCAGGGCCTGCAACGAGAAGAAAAACACCAAATGTTAGAAGATGAAGCACTTCTCAGGGGCAACAAGATGAAAACAATACCAATGGTTCTGCGATGAAGCTGTCCTCGCAGAAATCATGGTGAGGAGAACCCCAAGAAGTGCCCGAAGCAATCCTCAGGGCCTGGAATGAAACAGAAAACAACAAATATTAGAAGATAAAGCATTTCTCAGGGACAACAAGATGAAAACAATACCAAGAGTTGTACGATGAAGCTGTCCTCAGGGGAAACATGCTGAGGAGGATCCCAAAGGTTGGACAATGCAGAATCCTCACTGTCGCAGCGAAGAAAACACCAGAAGCTGCACGCTGAAGCAATCCTCAGGGCCTGTATCGAGAACAAAAACACCAAATGTTAGAAGATGAAGCCCTTCTCAGGGGCAACAAGATGAAAACAATACCAAGAGTTGTACGATGAAGCTCTCCTCAGGGAAAACATGCTGAGGTGGAACCCAAAGGTTGGACAATGCAGAATCCTCAGGGTCGCAGCGAAGTCAACACCAGAAGCTGCACGCTGAAGCAATCCTCAGGGCCTGCAACGAGAACAAAAACACAAAATGTTAGAAGATGAAGCACTTCTCAGGGGCAACAAGATGAAAACAATACCAATGGTTCTGCGATGAAGCTCTCCTCAGAGAAAACATGCTGAGGAGGATCCCAAAGGTTGGACAATGCAGAATCCTCAGGGTCGCAGCGAAGAAAACACCAGAAGCTGCATGCTGAAGCAATCCTCAGGGCCTGCAACGAGAACAAAAACACCAAATGTTAGAACATGAAGTACGTCTCAGGGACAACAAGATGAAAACAATACCAAGAGTTGTACGATGAAGCTCTCCTCAGGGAAAACATGCTGAGGAGGATCCCAAAGGTTGGACAATGCAGAATCCTCAGGGTCACAGCGAAGAAAACACCAGAAGCTGCACGCTGAAGCAATCCTCAGGGCCTGCAACGAGAACAAAAACACCAAATGTTAGAAGATGAAGCACTTCTCAGGGACAACAAGATGAAAACAATACCAATGGTTCTACGATGAAGCTGTCCTCGCAGAAATCATGGTGAGGAGAACCCCAAGAACTAGACGAAGCAATCCTCATGGCTGGAATGAGAAAAAAAACACCAAATATTAGAAGATAAAGCATTTCTCAGGTACAACAAGGTGAAAACAATACCAAGATTTGTACGATGAAACTCTCCTCAGAGAAAACATGCTGAGGAGGATCCCAAAGGTTGGACAATGCTGAATCCTCAGGGTCGCAGCGAAGAAAGCACCAGAAGCTGCACGCTGAAGCAATCCTCAGGGCCTGCAACGAGAACAAAAACACCAAATGTTACAAAATGAAGCACTTCTCAGGGGCAACAAGATGAAAACAATACCAATGGTTCTACGATGAAGCTGTCATCGCAAAAATCATGGTGAGGAGAACCCCAAGAAGTGCCCGAAGCAATCCTCAGGGCCTGGAATGAGAAAGAAAACACCAAATATTAGGAGATAAAGCATTTCTCAGGTACAACAAGGTGAAAACAATACCAAGATTTGTACGATGAAACTCTCCTCAGGGGAAACATGCTGAGGAGGATCCCAAAGCTTGGACAATACAGAATCCTCAGGGTCACAGCGAAGAAAACACCAGAAGCTGCACGCTGAAGCAATCCTCAGGGCCTGCAACGAGAACAAAAACACCAAATGTTAGAAGATGAAGCACTTCTCAGAGACAACATGATGAAAACAATACCAAGAGTTGTACGATGAAGCTCTCCTCAGGGAAAACATGCTGAGGTGGAACCCAAAGTTCGGACAATGCAGAATCCTCAGGGTCGCAGCGAAGAAAACACCAGAAGCTGCACGCTGAAGCAATCCTCAGGGCCTGCAACGAGAACAAAAACACCAAATGTTAGAAGATGAAGCACTTCTCAGGGGCAATAAGATGAAAACAATACCAATGGTTCTACGATGAAGCTGTCCTCGCAGAAATCATGGTGAGGAGAACCCCAAAAAGTGCCCGAAGCAATCCTCAGGGCCTGGAATGAGAAAGAAAACAACAAATATTAGAAGATAAAGCATTTCTCAGGGACAACAAGATGAAAACAATACCAAGAGTTGTACGATGAAGCTCTCCTCAGGGAAAACATGCTGAGGAGGATCCCAAAGGTTGGACAATGCAGAATCCTCAGGGTCACAGCGAAGAAAACACCAGAAGCTGCACGCTGAAGCAATCCTCAGGGCCTGCAACGAGAACAAAAACACCAAATGTTAGAAGATGAAGCACTTCTCAGGGACAACAAGATGAAAACAATACCAATGGTTCTACGATGAAGCTGTCCTCGCAGAAATCATGGTGAGGAGAACCCCAAGAAGTGCCCGAAGCAATCCTCAGGGCCTGGAATGAGAAAGAAAACACCAAATATTAGGAGATAAAGCATTTCTCAGGTACAACAAGGTGAAAACAATACCAAGATTTGTACGATGAAACTCTCCTCAGAGAAAACATGCTGAGGAGGATCCCAAAGGTTGGACAATGCTGAATCCTCAGGGTCGCAGCGAAGAAAGCACCAGAAGCTGCACGCTGAAGCAATCCTCAGGGCCTGCAACGAGAACAAAAACACCAAATGTTACAAAATGAAGCACTTCTCAGGGGCAACAAGATGAAAACAATACCAATGGTTCTGCGATGAAGCTGTCATCGCAAAAATCATGGTGAGGAGAACCCCAAGAAGTGGCCGAAGCAATCCTCAGGGCATGGAATTAGAAAAGAAATGCGAAATGTTAGAAGATGAAGCACTTCTCAGGGACAACAAGATGAAAACATTACCAGTGGTTCTGCGATGAAGCTGTCCTCAGAGAAAACATGCTGAGGAGGATCCCAAAGGTTGGACAATGCTGAATCCTCAGGGTCGCAGCGAAGAAAACACCAGAAGCTGCACGCTGAAGCAATCCTCAGGGCCTGCAACGAGAACAAAAACACCAAATGTTAGAACATGAAGCACTTCTCAGGGGCAACAAGATGAAAACAATACCAATGGTTCTGCGATGAAGCTGTCCTCGCAGAAATCATGGTGAGGAGAACCCCAAGAAGTGGCCGAAGCAATCCTCAGGGCCTGGAATGAGAAAGAAAACAACAAATATTAGAAGATAAAGCATTTCTCAGGGACAACAAGATGAAAACAATACCAAGAGTTGTACGATGAAGCTGTCCTCAGGGAAAACATGGTGAGGAGGATCCCAAAGGTTGGACAACGCAGAATCCTCACTGTCGCAGCGAAGAAAACACCAGAAGCTGCACGCTGAAGCAATCCTCAGGGCCTGCAACGAGAACAAAAACACCAAATGTTAGAACATGAAGCATGTCTCAGGGACAACAATATGAAAACAATACCAAGAGTTGTACGATGAAGCTCTCCTCAGGGAAAACATGCTGAGGAGGATCCCAAAGGTTGGACAATGCAGAATCCTCAGGGTCACAGCGAAGAAAACACCAGAAGCTGCACGCTGAAGCAATCCTCAGGGCCTGCAACGAGAACAAAAACACCAAATGTTAGAAGATGAAGCACTTCTCAGGGACAACAAGATGAAAACAATACCAATGGTTCTACGATGAAGCTGTCCTCGCAGAAATCATGGTGAGGAGAACCCCAAGAACTAGACGAAGCAATCCTCAGGGCCTGGAATGAGAAAAAAAACACCAAATATTAGAAGATAAAGCATTTCTCAGGTACAACAAGGTGAAAACAATACCAAGATTTGTACGATGAAACTCTCCTCAGAGAAAACATGCTGAGGAGGATCCCAAAGGTTGGACAATGCTGAATCCTCAGGGTCGCAGCGAAGAAAGCACCAGAAGCTGCACGCTGAAGCAATCCTCAGGGCCTGCAACGAGAACAAAAACACCAAATGTTACAAAATGAAGCACTTCTCAGGGGCAACAAGATGAAAACAATACCAATGGTTCTACGATGAAGCTGTCATCGCAAAAATCATAGTGAGGAGAACCCCAAGAAGTGGCCGAAGCAATCCTCAGGGCATGGAATTAGAAAAGAAATGCGAAATGTTAGAAGATGAAGCACTTCTCAGGGACAACAAGATGAAAACATTACCAATGGTTCTGCGATGAACCTGTCCTCAGAGAAAACATGCTGAGGAGGATCCCAAAGGTTGGACAATGCAGAATCCTCAGGGTCACAGCGAAGAAAACACCAGAAGCTGCACGCTGAAGCAATCCTCAGGGCCTGCAACGAGAACAAAAACACCAAATGTTAGAACATGAAGCACTTCTCAGGGGCAACAAGATGAAAACAATACCAATGGTTCTGCGATGAAGCTGTCCTCGCAGAAATCATGGTGAGGAGAACCCCAAGAAGTGGCTGAAGCAATCCTCAGGGCCTGGAATGAGAAAGAAAACAACAAATATTAGAAGATAAATCATTTCTAAGGGACAACAAGATGAAAACAATACCAAGAGTTGTACGATGAAGCTGTCCTCAGGGAAAACATGGTGAGGAGGATCCCAAAGGTTGGACAACGCAGAATCCTCACTGTCGCAGCGAAGAAAACACCAGAAGCTGCACGCTGAAGCAATCCTCAGGGCCTGTAACGAGAACAAAAACACCAAATGTTAGAAGATGAAGCACTTCTCAGGGACAACAAGATGAAAACAATACCAAGAGTTGTACGATGAAGCTCTCCTCAGGGAAAACATGCTGAGGTGGAACCTAAAGGTTGGACAATGCAGAATCCTCAGGGTCGCAGCGAAGTCAACACCGGAAGCTGACGCTGAAGCAATCCTCAGGGCCTGCAACGAGAACAAAAACACCAAATGTTAGAAGATGAAGCACTTCTCAGGGACAACAAGATAAAAATAATACCAATGGTTCTGCGATGAAGCTGTCCTCAGAGAAAACATGCTGAGGAGGATCCCAAAGGTTGGACAATGCAGAATCCTCAGGGTCGCAGCGAAGAAAACACCAGAAGCTGCACGCTGAAGCAATCCTCAGGGCCTGCAACGAGAACAAAAACACCAAATGTTAGAAGATGAAGCACTTCTCAGGGACAACAAGATGAAAACAATACCAATGGTTCTACGATGAAGCTGTCCTCGCAGAAATCATGGTGAGGAGAACCCCAAGAACTAGACGAAGCAATCCTCAGGGCCTGGAATGAGAAAAAAAACACCAAATATTAGAAGATAAAGCATTTCTCAGGTACAACAAGGTGAAAACAATACCAAGATTTGTACGATGAAACTCTCCTCAGAGAAAACATGCTGAGGAGGATCCCAAAGGTTGGACAATGCTGAATCCTCAGGGTCGCAGCGAAGAAAGCACCAGAAGCTGCACGCTGAAGCAATCCTCAGGGCCTGCAACGAGAACAAAAACACCAAATATTACAAAATGAAGCACTTCTCAGGGGCAACAAGATGAAAACGATACCAATGGTTCTACGATGAAGCTGTCATCGCAAAAATCATGGTGAGGAGAACCCCAAGAAGTGGCCGAAGCAATCCTCAGGGCATGGAATTAGAAAAGAAATGCGAAATGTTAGAAGATGAAGCACTTCTCAGGGACAACAAGATGAAAACAATACCAATGGTTCTGCGATGAAGCTGTCCTGAGGGAAAACATGCTGAGGAGGATCCCAAAGGTTGGACAATGCAGAATCCTCAGGGTCCCAGTGAAGAAAACACCAGAAGCTGCACGCTGAAGCAATCCTCAGGGCCTGCAACGAGAACAAAAACACCAAATGTTAGAAGATGAAGCACTTCTCAGGGGCAAGAAGATGAAAATAATACCAATGGTTCTGCGATGAAGCTGTCCTCGCAGAAATCATGGTGAGGAGAACCCCAAGAAGTGCCCGAAGCAATCCTCAGGGCCTGGAATGAGAAAGAAAACACCAAATATTAGGAGATAAAGCATTTCTCAGGTACAACAAGGTGAAAACAATACCAAGATTTGTACGATGAAACTCTCCTCAGAGAAAACATGCTGAGGAGGATCCCAAAGGTTGGACAATGCAGAATCCTCAGGGTCACAGCGAAGAAAACACCAGAAGCTGCACGCTGAAGCAATCCTCAGGGCCTGCAACGAGAACAAAAACACCAAATGTTAGAACATGAAGCACTTCTCAGGGGCAACAAGATGAAAACAATACCAATGGTTCTGCGATGAAGCTGTCCTCGCAGAAATCATGGTGAGGAGAACCCCAAGAAGTGGCTGAAGCAATCCTCAGGGCCTGGAATGAGAAAGAAAACAACAAATATTAGAAGATAAATCATTTCTAAGGGACAACAAGATGAAAACAATACCAAGAGTTGTACGATGAAGCTGTCCTCAGGGAAAACATGGTGAGGAGGATCCCAAAGGTTGGACAACGCAGAATCCTCACTGTCGCAGCGAAGAAAACACCAGAAGCTGCACGCTGAAGCAATCCTCAGGGCCTGTAACGAGAACAAAAACACCAAATGTTAGAAGATGAAGCACTTCTCAGGGACAACAAGATGAAAACAATACCAAGAGTTGTACGATGAAGCTCTCCTCAGGGAAAACATGCTGAGGTGGAACCTAAAGGTTGGACAATGCAGAATCCTCAGGGTCGCAGCGAAGTCAACACCGGAAGCTGACGCTGAAGCAATCCTCAGGGCCTGCAACGAGAACAAAAACACCAAATGTTAGAAGATGAAGCACTTCTCAGGGACAACAAGATAAAAATAATACCAATGGTTCTGCGATGAAGCTGTCCTCAGAGAAAACATGCTGAGGAGGATCCCAAAGGTTGGACAATGCAGAATCCTCAGGGTCGCAGCGAAGAAAACACCAGAAGCTGCACGCTGAAGCAATCCTCAGGGCCTGCAACGAGAACAAAAACACCAAATGTTAGAAGATGAAGCACTTCTCAGGGACAACAAGATGAAAACAATACCAATGGTTCTACGATGAAGCTGTCCTCGCAGAAATCATGGTGAGGAGAACCCCAAGAACTAGACGAAGCAATCCTCAGGGCCTGGAATGAGAAAAAAAACACCAAATATTAGAAGATAAAGCATTTCTCAGGTACAACAAGGTGAAAACAATACCAAGATTTGTACGATGAAACTCTCCTCAGAGAAAACATGCTGAGGAGGATCCCAAAGTTTGGACAATGCTGAATCCTCAGGGTCGCAGCGAAGAAAGCACCAGAAGCTGCACGCTGAAGCAATCCTCAGGGCCTGCAACGAGAACAAAAACACCAAATATTACAAAATGAAGCACTTCTCAGGGGCAACAAGATGAAAACGATACCAATGGTTCTACGATGAAGCTGTCATCGCAAAAATCATGGTGAGGAGAACCCCAAGAAGTGGCCGAAGCAATCCTCAGGGCATGGAATTAGAAAAGAAATGCGAAATGTTAGAAGATGAAGCACTTCTCAGGGACAACAAGATGAAAACAATACCAATGGTTCTGCGATGAAGCTGTCCTGAGGGAAAACATGCTGAGGAGGATCCCAAAGGTTGGACAATGCAGAATCCTCAGGGTCCCAGTGAAGAAAACACCAGAAGCTGCACGCTGAAGCAATCCTCAGGGCCTGCAACGAGAACAAAAACACCAAATGTTAGAAGATGAAGCACTTCTCAGGGGCAAGAAGATGAAAATAATACCAATGGTTCTGCGATGAAGCTGTCCTCGCAGAAATCATGGTGAGGAGAACCCCAAGAAGTGGCCGAAGCAATCCTCAGGGCCTGGAATGAGAAAGAAAACACCAAATATTAGGAGATAAAGCATTTCTCAGGTACAACAAGGTGAAAACAATACCAAGATTTGTACGATGAAACTCTCCTCAGAGAAAACATGCTGAGGAGGATCCCAAAGGTTGGACAATGCTGAATCCTCAGGGTCGCAGCGAAGAAAGCACCAGAAGCTGCACGCTGAAGCAATCCTGAGAGCCTGGAAAGAGAAGAAAAACACCAAATGTTAGACGATGAAGCACTTCTCAGGGACAACAAGATAAAAACTATACCAAGAGTTGTACGATGAAGCTCTCCTCAGGGAAAACATGCTGAGGTGGAACCCAAAGGTTGGACAATGCAGAATCCTCAGGGTCGCAGCGAAGAAAACACCAGAAGCTGCACGCTGAAGCAATCCTCAGGGCCTGCAACGAGAACAAAAACACCAAATGTTAGAAGATGAAGCACTTCTCAGGGGCAACAAGATGAAAACAATACCAATGGTTCTGCGATGAAGCTGTCCTCAGAGAAAACATGCTGAGGAGGATCCCAAAGGTTGGACAATGCAGAATCCTCAGGGTCACAGCGAAGAAAACACCAGAAGCTGCATGCTGAAGCAATCCTCAGGGCCTGCAACGAGAACAAAAACACCAAATGTTAGAACATGAAGCACGTCTCAGGGACAACAAGATGAAAACAATACCAAGAGTTGTACGATGAAGCTCTCCTCAGGGAAAACATGCTGAGGAGGATCCCAAAGGTTGGACAATGCAGAATCCTCAGGGTCACAGCGAAGAAAACACCAGAAGCTGCACGCTGAAGCAATCCTCAGGGCCTGCAACGAGAACAAAAACACCAAATGTTAGAAGATGAAGCACTTCTCAGGGACAACAAGATGAAAACAATACCAATGGTTCTACGATGAAGCTTTCCTCGCAGAAATCATGGTGAGGAGAACCCCAAGAACTAGACGAAGCAATCCTCAGGGCCTGGAATGAGAAAATAAACACCAAATATTAGAAGATAAAGCATTTCTCAGGTACAACAAGGTGAAAACAATACCAAGATTTGTACGATGAAACTCTCCTCAGAGAAAACATGCTGAGGAGGATCCCAAAGGTTGGACAATGCTGAATCCTCAGGGTCGCAGCGAAGAAAGCACCAGAAGCTGCACGCTGAAGCAATCCTCAGGGCCTGCAACGAGAACAAAAACACCAAATATTACAAAATGAAGCACTTCTCAGGGGCAACAAGATGAAAACGATACCAATGGTTCTACGATGAAGCTGTCATCGCAAAAATCATGGTGAGGAGAACCCCAAGAAGTGGCCGAAGCAATCCTCAGGGCATGGAATTAGAAAAGAAATGCGAAATGTTAGAAGATGAAGCACTTCTCAGGGACAACAAGATGAAAACAATACCAATGGTTCTGCGATGAAGCTGTCCTCAGAGAAAACATGCTGAGGAGAACCCCAAGAAGTGGCCGAAGCAATCCTCAGGGCCTGGAATGAGAAAGAAAACACCAAATATTAGGAGATAAAGCATTTCTCAGGTACAACAAGGTGAAAACAATACCAAGATTTGTACGATGAAACTCTCCTCAGGGGAAACATGCTCAGGAGGGTCCGAAAGGTTGGACAATGCAGAATCCTCAGGGTCGCAGCGAAGAAAACACCAGAAGCTGCACGCTGAAGCAATCCTCAGGGCCTGCAACGAGAACAAAAACACCAAATGTTAGAAGATGAAGCACTTCTCAGGGACAACAAGATGAAAACAATACCAATGGTTCTACGATGAAGCTGTCCTCGCAGAAATCATGGTGAGGAGAACCCCAAGAACTAGACG
Source organism: Aythya ferina (assembly GCF_964211825.1). Taxonomy (NCBI): domain Eukaryota; kingdom Metazoa; phylum Chordata; class Aves; order Anseriformes; family Anatidae; genus Aythya; species Aythya ferina. The sequence goes on from NC_140298.1 coordinate 9,339,105, forward strand.
AAGCAATCCTCAGGGCCTGGAATGAGAAAAAAAACACCAAATATTAGAAGATAAAGCATTTCTCAGGTACAACAAGGTGAAAACAATACCAAGATTTGTACGATGAAACTCTCCTCAGAGAAAACATGCTGAGGAGGATCCCAAAGGTTGGACAATGCTGAATCCTCAGGGTCGCAGCGAAGAAAGCACCAGAAGCTGCACGCTGAAGCAATCCTGAGAGCCTGGAAAGAGAAGAAAAACACCAAATGTTAGACGATGAAGCACTTCTCAGGGACAACAAGATAAAAACTATACCAAGAGTTGTACGATGAAGCTCTCCTCAGGGAAAACATGCTGAGGTGAAACCCAAAGGTTGGGCAATGCAGAATCCTCAGGGTCGCAGCGAAGAAAACACCAGAAGCTGCACGCTGAAGCAATCCTCAGGGCCTGCAACGAGAACAAAAACACCAAATGTTAGAAGATGAAGCACTTCTCAGGGGCAACAAGATGAAAACAATACCAATGGTTCTGCGATGAAGCTGTCCTCAGAGAAAACATGCTGAGGAGGATCCCAAAGGTTGGACAATGCAGAATCCTCAGGGTCACAGCGAAGAAAACACCAGAAGCTGCATGCTGAAGCAATCCTCAGGGCCTGCAACGAGAACAAAAACACCAAATGTTAGAACATGAAGCACGTCTCAGGGACAACAAGATGAAAACAATACCAAGAGTTGTACGATGAAGCTCTCCTCAGGGAAAACATGCTGAGGAGGATCCCAAAGGTTGGACAATGCAGAATCCTCAGGGTCACAGCGAAGAAAACACCAGAAGCTGCACGCTGAAGCAATCCTCAGGGCCTGCAACGAGAACAAAAACACCAAATGTTAGAAGATGAAGCACTTCTCAGGGACAACAAGATGAAAACAATACCAATGGTTCTACGATGAAGCTTTCCTCGCAGAAATCATGGTGAGGAGAACCCCAAGAACTAGACGAAGCAATCCTCAGGGCCTGGAATGAGAAAAAAAACACCAAATATTAGAAGATAAAGCATTTCTCAGGTACAACAAGGTGAAAACAATACCAAGATTTGTACGATGAAACTCTCCTCAGAGAAAACATGCTGAGGAGGATCCCAAAGGTTGGACAATGCTGAATCCTCAGGGTCGCAGCGAAGAAAGCACCAGAAGCTGCACGCTGAAGCAATCCTCAGGGCCTGCAACGAGAACAAAAACACCAAATATTACAAAATGAAGCACTTCTCAGGGGCAACAAGATGAAAACGATACCAATGGTTCTACGATGAAGCTGTCATCGCAAAAATCATGGTGAGGAGAACCCCAAGAAGTGGCCGAAGCAATCCTCAGGGCATGGAATTAGAAAAGAAATGCGAAATGTTAGAAGATGAAGCACTTCTCAGGGACAACAAGATGAAAACAATACCAATGGTTCTGCGATGAAGCTGTCCTCAGAGAAAACATGCTGAGGAGAACCCCAAGAAGTGGCCGAAGCAATCCTCAGGGCCTGGAATGAGAAAGAAAACACCAAATATTAGGAGATAAAGCATTTCTCAGGTACAACAAGGTGAAAACAATACCAAGATTTGTACGATGAAACTCTCCTCAGGGGAAACATGCTCAGGAGGGTCCGAAAGGTTGGACAATGCAGAATCCTCAGGGTCGCAGCGAAGAAAACACCAGAAGCTGCACGCTGAAGCAATCCTCAGGGCCTGCAACGAGAACAAAAACACCAAATGTTAGAACATGAAGCACTTCTCAGAGACAACATGATGAAAACAATACCAAGAGTTGTACGATGAAGCTCTCCTCAGGGAAAACATGCTGAGGTGGAACCCAAAGTTCGGACAATGCAGAATCCTCAGGGTCGCAGCGAAGAAAACACCAGAAGCTGCACGCTGAAGCAATCCTCAAAGCCTTCATCGAGAACAAAAACACCAAATGTTAGAAGATGAAGCACTTCTCAGGGGCAATAAGATGAAAACAATACCAATGGTTCTGCGATGAAGCTGTCCTCGCAGAAATCATGGTGAGGAGAACCCCAAGAAGTGCCCGAAGCAATCCTCAGGGCCTGGAATGAGAAAGAAAACACCAAATATTAGAAGATAAAGCATTTCTCAGGTACAACAAGGTGAAAACAATACCAAGATTTGTACGATGAAACTCTCCTCAGAGAAAACATGCTGAGGAGGATCCCAAAGGTTGGACAATGCTGAATCCTCAGGGTCGCAGCGAAGAAAGCACCAGAAGCTGCACGCTGAAGCAATCCTGAGAGCCTGGAAAGAGAAGAAAAACACCAAATGTTAGACAATGAAGCACTTCTCAGGGACAACAAGATAAAAACTATACCAAGAGTTGTACGATGAAGCTCTCCTCAGGGAAAACATGCTGAGGTGGAACCCAAAGGTTGGACAATGCAGAATCCTCAGGGTCGCAGCGAAGAAAACACCAGAAGCTGCACGCTGAAGCAATCCTCAGGGCCTGCAACGAGAACAAAAACACCAAATGTTAGAAGATGAAGCACTTCTCAGGGGCAACAAGATGAAAACAATACCAATGGTTCTACGATGAAGCTGTCCTCGCAGAAATCATGGTGAGGAGAACCCCAAGAAGTGGCCGAAGCAATCCTCAGGGCCTGGAATGAGAAAGAAAACAACAAATATTAGAAGATAAAGCATTTCTCAGGGACAACAAGATGAAAACAATACCAAGAGTTGTACGATGAAGCTGTCCTCAGGGAAAACATGGTAAGGAGGATCCCAAAGGTTGGACAACGCAGAATCCTCACTGTCGCAGCGAAGAAAACACCAGAAGCTGCACGCTGAAGCAATCCTCAGGGCCTGCAACGAGAACAAAAACACCAAATGTTAGAACATGAAGCACGTCTCAGGGACAACAAGATGAAAACAATACCAAGAGTTGTACGATGAAGCTCTCCTCAGGGAAAACATGCTGAGGAGGATCCCAAAGGTTGGACAATGCAGAATCCTCAGGGTCACAGCGAAGAAAACACCAGAAGCTGCACGCTGAAGCAATCCTCAGGGCCTGCAACGAGAACAAAAACACCAAATGTTAGAAGATGAAGCACTTCTCAGGGACAACAAGATGAAAACAATACCAATGGTTCTACGATGAAGCTGTCCTCGCAGAAATCATGGTGAGGAGAACCCCAAGAACTAGACGAAGCAATCCTCAGGGCCTGGAATGAGAAAAAAAACACCAAATATTAGAAGATAAAGCATTTCTCAGGTACAACAAGGTGAAAACAATACCAAGATTTGTACGATGAAACTCTCCTCAGAGAAAACATGCTGAGGAGGATCCCAAAGGTTGGACAATGCTGAATCCTCAGGGTCGCAGCGAAGAAAGCACCAGAAGCTGCACGCTGAAGCAATCCTCAGGGCCTGCAACGAGAACAAAAACACCAAATGTTACAAAATGAAGCACTTCTCAGGGGCAACAAGATGAAAACAATACCAATGGTTCTACGATGAAGCTGTCATCGCAAAAATCATGGTGAGGAGAACCCCAAGAACTGGACGAAGCAATCCTCAGGGCATGGAATTAGAAAAGAAATGCGAAATGTTAGAAGATGAAGCACTTCTCAGGGACAACAAGATGAAAACATTACCAATGGTTCTGCGATGAAGCTGTCCTCAGAGAAAACATGCTGAGGAGGATCCCAAAGGTTGGACAATGCAGAATCCTCAGGGTCGCAGTGAAGAAAACACCAGAAGCTGCACGCTGAAGCAATCCTCAGGGCCTGCAACGAGAACAAAAACACCAAATGTTAGAACATGAAGCACTTCTCACAGGCAACAAGATGAAAACAATATCAATGGTTCTGCGATGAAGCTGTCCTCGCAGAAATCATGGTGAGGAGAACCCCAAGAAGTGGCCGAAGCAATCCTCAGGGCCTGGAATGAGAAAGAAAACAACAAATATTAGAAGATAAATCATTTCTAAGGGACAACAAGATGAAAACAATACCAAGAGTTGTACGATGAAGCTGTCCTCAGGGAAAACATGGTGAGGAGGATCCCAAAGGTTGGACAACGCAGAATCCTCACTGTCGCAGCGAAGAAAACACCAGAAGCTGCACGCTGAAGCAATCCTCAGGGCCTGTAACGAGAACAAAAACACCAAATGTTAGAACATGAAGCACTTCTCAGGGACAACAAGATGAAAACAATACCAAGAGTTGTACGATGAAGCTCTCCTCAGGGAAAACATGCTGAGGTGGAACCCAAAGGTTGGACAATGCAGAATCCTCAGGGTCGCAGCGAAGTCAACACCGGAAGCTGACGCTGAAGCAATCCTCAGGGCCTGCAACGAGAACAAAAACACCAAATGTTAGAAGATGAAGCACTTCTCAGGGACAACAAGATAAAAATAATACCAAGAGTTGTAAGATGAAGCTCTCCTCAGGGAAAACATGCTGAGGAGGATCCCAAAGGTTGGACAATGCAGAATCCTCAGGGTCACAGCGAAGAAAACACCAGAAGCTGCACGCTGAAGCAATCCTCAGGGCCTGCAACGAGAACAAAAACACCAAATGTTAGAAGATGAAGCACTTCTCAGGGACAACAAGATGAAAACAATACCAATGGTTCTACGATGAAGCTGTCCTCGCAGAAATCATGGTGAGGAGAACCCCAAGAAGTGGCCGAAGCAATCCTCAGGGCCTGGAATGAGAAAAAAAACAACAAATATTAGAAGATAAAGCATTTCTCAGGTACAACAAGGTGAAAACAATACCAAGATTTGTACGATGAAACTCTCCTCAGAGAAAACATGCTGAGGAGGATCACAAAGGTTGGACAATGCTGAATCCTCAGGGTCGCAGCGAAGAAAGCACCAGAAGCTGCACGCTGAAGCAATCCTCAGGGCCTGCAACGAGAACAAAAACACCAAATGTTACAAAATGAAGCACTTCTCAGGGGCAACAAGATGAAAACAATACCAATGGTTCTACGATGAAGCTGTCATCGCAAAAATCATGGTGAGGAGAACCCCAAGAAGTGGCCGAAGCAATCCTCAGGGCCTGGAATGAAAAAAAAAAAACACCAAATATTGGAAGATGAAGCACTTCTCAGGGACAACAAGATGAAAACAATACCAATGGATCTGCGATGCAGCTGTCCCCGCAGAAATCATGGTGAGGAGAACCCCAAAAAAGTTGCCGAAGCAATCCTCAGGGCCTGGAATGAGAAAGAAAACACCAAATATTAGAAGATGAAGCATTTCTCAGGTACAACAAGGTGAAAACAATACCAAGAGTTGTACGAAGAAGCTATCCTCAGGGAAAACATGCTAAGGAGGATCCAAAAGTTTGGACAATGCAGAATCCTCAGGGTCGCAGCGAAGAAAACACCAGAAGCTGCACGCTGAAGCAATCCTCAGGGCCTGCAACGAGAACAAAAACACCAAATGTTAGAAGATGAAGCACTTATTAGGGACAATAAGGTGAAAACAATACCAAGAGTTGTACGATGAAGCTCTCCTCAGGGAAAACATGCTGAGGTGGAACCCAAAGTTTGAACAATGCAGAATCCTCAGGGTCGCAGCGAAGAAAACACCAGAAGCTGCACGCTGAAGCAATCCTCAGGGCCTGCAACGAGAACAAAAACACCAAATGTTAGAAGATGAAGCACTTCTCAGGGGCAACAAGATGAAAACGATACCAATGGTTCTACAATGAAGCTGTCCTCGCAGAAATCATGGTGACGAGATCCCCAAGAAGTGGCCGAAGCAATCCTCAGGGCCTGGAATGAAAAAAAAAACAAATGTTGGAAGATGAAGCACTTCTCATGGGCAACAAGATGAAAACAATACCAATGGTTCTGCGATGCAGATGTCCCCGCAGAACTCATGGTGAGGAGAACCCCAAGAAGTGCCCGAAGCAATCCTCAGGGCCTGGAATTAGAAAAGAAATGCAAAATGTTAGAAGATGAAGCACTTCTCAGGGACAACAAGATGAAAACAATACCAATGGTTCTGCGATGAAGCTGTCCTCAGAGAAAACATGCTGATGAGGATCCCAAAGGTTGGACAATGCAGAATCCTCAGGGTCACAGCGAAGAAAACACCAGAAGCTGCACGCTGAAGCAATCCTCAGGGCCTGCAACGAGAAGAAAAACACCAAATGTTAGAAGATGAAGCACTTCTCAGGGGCAACAAGATGAAAACAATACCAATGGTTCTACGATGAAGCTGTCCTCGCAGAAATCATGGTGAGGAGAACCCCAAGAAGTGCCCGAAGCAATCCTCAGGGCCTGGAATGAAACAGAAAACAACAAATATTAGAAGATAAAGCATTTCTCAGGGACAACAAGATGAAAACAATACCAAGAGTTGTACGATGAAGCTGTCCTCAGGGGAAACATGCTGAGGAGGATCCCAAAGGTTGGACAATGCAGAATCCTCACGGTCGCAGCGAAGAAAACACCAGAAGCTGCACGCTGAAGCAATCCTCAGGGCCTGTATCGAGAACAAAAACACCAAATGTTAGAAGATGAAGCCCTTCTCAGGGGCAACAAGATGAAAACAATACCAAGAGTTGTACGATGAAGCTCTCCTCAGGGAAAACATGCTGAGGTGGAACCCAAAGGTTGGACAATGCAGAATCCTCAGGGTCGCAGCGAAGTCAACACCAGAAGCTGCACGCTGAAGCAATCCTCAGGGCCTGCAACGAGAACAAAAACACAAAATGTTAGAAGATGAAGCACTTCTCAGGGGCAACAAGATGAAAACAATACCAATGGTTCTGCGATGAAGCTGTCCTCAGAGAAAACATGCTGAGGAGGATCCCAAAGGTTGGACAATGCAGAATCCTCAGGGTCGCAGCGAAGAAAACACCAGAAGCTGCATGCTGAAGCAATCCTCAGGGCCTGCAACGAGAACAAAAACACCAAATGTTAGAACATGAAGTACGTCTCAGGGACAACAAGATGAAAACAATACCAAGAGTTGTACGATGAAGCTCTCCTCAGGGAAAACATGCTGAGGAGGATCCCAAAGGTTGGACAATGCAGAATCCTCAGGGTCACAGCGAAGAAAACACCAGAAGCTGCACGCTGAAGCAATCCTCAGGGCCTGCAACGAGAACAAAAACACCAAATGTTAGAAGATGAAGCACTTCTCAGGGACAACAAGATGAAAACAATACCAATGGTTCTACGATGAAGCTGTCCTCGCAGAAATCATGGTGAGGAGAACCCCAAGAACTAGACGAAGCAATCCTCATGGCTGGAATGAGAAAAAAAACACCAAATATTAGAAGATAAAGCATTTCTCAGGTACAACAAGGTGAAAACAATACCAAGATTTGTACGATGAAACTCTCCTCAGAGAAAACATGCTGAGGAGGATCCCAAAGGTTGGACAATGCTGAATCCTCAGGGTCGCAGCGAAGAAAGCACCAGAAGCTGCACGCTGAAGCAATCCTCAGGGCCTGCAACGAGAACAAAAACACCAAATGTTACAAAATGAAGCACTTCTCAGGGGCAACAAGATGAAAACAATACCAATGGTTCTACGATGAAGCTGTCATCGCAAAAATCATGGTGAGGAGAACCCCAAGAAGTGCCCGAAGCAATCCTCAGGGCCTGGAATGAGAAAGAAAACACCAAATATTAGGAGATAAAGCATTTCTCAGGTACAACAAGGTGAAAACAATACCAAGATTTGTACGATGAAACTCTCCTCAGGGGAAACATGCTGAGGAGGATCCCAAAGCTTGGACAATACAGAATCCTCAGGGTCACAGCGAAGAAAACACCAGAAGCTGCACGCTGAAGCAATCCTCAGGGCCTGCAACGAGAACAAAAACACCAAATGTTAGAAGATGAAGCACTTCTCAGAGACAACATGATGAAAACAATACCAAGAGTTGTACGATGAAGCTCTCCTCAGGGAAAACATGCTGAGGTGGAACCCAAAGTTCGGACAATGCAGAATCCTCAGGGTCGCAGCGAAGAAAACACCAGAAGCTGCACGCTGAAGCAATCCTCAGGGCCTGCAACGAGAACAAAAACACCAAATGTTAGAAGATGAAGCACTTCTCAGGGGCAATAAGATGAAAACAATACCAATGGTTCTACGATGAAGCTGTCCTCGCAGAAATCATGGTGAGGAGAACCCCAAAAAGTGCCCGAAGCAATCCTCAGGGCCTGGAATGAGAAAGAAAACAACAAATATTAGAAGATAAAGCATTTCTCAGGGGCAACAAGATGAAAACAATACCAAGAGTTGTACGATGAAGTTGTCCTCAGGGAAAACATGGTGAGGAGGATCCCAAAGTTTGGACAACGCAGAATCCTCACTGTCGCAGCGAAGAAAACACCAGAAGCTGCACGCTGAAGCAATCCTCAGGGCCTGCAACGAGAACAAAAACACCAAATGTTAGAAGATGAAGCCCTTCTCAGGGACAACAAGATGAAAACAATACCAAGAGTTGTACGATGAAGCTCTCCTCAGGGAAAACATGCTGAGGAGGATCCCAAAGGTTGGACAATGCAGAATCCTCAGGGTCACAGCGAAGAAAACACCAGAAGCTGCACGCTGAAGCAATCCTCAGGGCCTGCAACGAGAACAAAAACACCAAATGTTAGAAGATGAAGCACTTCTCAGGGACAACAAGATGAAAACAATACCAATGGTTCTACGATGAAGCTGTCCTCGCAGAAATCATGGTGAGGAGAACCCCAAGAACTAGACGAAGCAATCCTCAGGGCCTGGAATGAGAAAAAAAACACCAAATATTAGAAGATAAAGCATTTCTCAGGTACAACAAGGTGAAAACAATACCAAGATTTGTACGATGAAACTCTCCTCAGAGAAAACATGCTGAGGAGGATCCCAAAGGTTGGACAATGCTGAATCCTCAGGGTCGCAGCGAAGAAAGCACCAGAAGCTGCACGCTGAAGCAATCCTCAGGGCCTGCAACGAGAACAAAAACACCAAATGTTACAAAATGAAGCACTTCTCAGGGGCAACAAGATGAAAACAATACCAATGGTTCTGCGATGAAGCTGTCATCGCAAAAATCATGGTGAGGAGAACCCCAAGAAGTGGCCGAAGCAATCCTCAGGGCATGGAATTAGAAAAGAAATGCGAAATGTGAGAACATGAAGCACTTCTCAGGGACAACAAGATGAAAACATTACCAGTGGTTCTGCGATGAAGCTGTCCTCAGAGAAAACATGCTGAGGAGGATCCCAAAGGTTGGACAATGCTGAATCCTCAGGGTCGCAGCGAAGAAAACACCAGAAGCTGCACGCTGAAGCAATCCTCAGGGCCTGCAACGAGAACAAAAACACCAAATGTTAGAACATGAAGCACTTCTCAGGGGCAACAAGATGAAAACAATACCAATGGTTCTGCGATGAAGCTGTCCTCGCAGAAATCATGGTGAGGAGAACCCCAAGAAGTGGCCGAAGCAATCCTCAGGGCCTGGAATGAGAAAGAAAACAACAAATATTAGAAGATAAAGCATTTCTCAGGGACAACAAGATGAAAACAATACCAAGAGTTGTACGATGAAGCTGTCCTCAGGGAAAACATGGTGAGGAGGATCCCAAAGGTTGGACAACGCAGAATCCTCACTGTCGCAGCGAAGAAAACACCAGAAGCTGCACGCTGAAGCAATCCTCAGGGCCTGCAACGAGAACAAAAACACCAAATGTTAGAACATGAAGCATGTCTCAGGGACAACAATATGAAAACAATACCAAGAGTTGTACGATGAAGCTCTCCTCAGGGAAAACATGCTGAGGAGGATCCCAAAGGTTGGACAATGCAGAATCCTCAGGGTCACAGCGAAGAAAACACCAGAAGCTGCACGCTGAAGCAATCCTCAGGGCCTGCAACGAGAACAAAAACACCAAATGTTAGAAGATGAAGCACTTCTCAGGGACAACAAGATGAAAACAATACCAATGGTTCTACGATGAAGCTGTCCTCGCAGAAATCATGGTGAGGAGAACCCCAAGAACTAGACGAAGCAATCCTCAGGGCCTGGAATGAGAAAAAAAACACCAAATATTAGAAGATAAAGCATTTCTCAGGTACAACAAGGTGAAAACAATACCAAGATTTGTACGATGAAACTCTCCTCAGAGAAAACATGCTGAGGAGGATCCCAAAGGTTGGACAATGCTGAATCCTCAGGGTCGCAGCGAAGAAAGCACCAGAAGCTGCACGCTGAAGCAATCCTCAGGGCCTGCAACGAGAACAAAAACACCAAATGTTACAAAATGAAGCACTTCTCAGGGGCAACAAGATGAAAACAATACCAATGGTTCTACGATGAAGCTGTCATCGCAAAAATCATAGTGAGGAGAACCCCAAGAAGTGGCCGAAGCAATCCTCAGGGCATGGAATTAGAAAAGAAATGCGAAATGTTAGAAGATGAAGCACTTCTCAGGGACAACAAGATGAAAACATTACCAATGGTTCTGCGATGAACCTGTCCTCAGAGAAAACATGCTGAGGAGGATCCCAAAGGTTGGACAATGCAGAATCCTCAGGGTCACAGCGAAGAAAACACCAGAAGCTGCACGCTGAAGCAATCCTCAGGGCCTGCAACGAGAACAAAAACACCAAATGTTAGAACATGAAGCACTTCTCAGGGGCAACAAGATGAAAACAATACCAATGGTTCTGCGATGAAGCTGTCCTCGCAGAAATCATGGTGAGGAGAACCCCAAGAAGTGGCTGAAGCAATCCTCAGGGCCTGGAATGAGAAAGAAAACAACAAATATTAGAAGATAAAGCATTTCTAAGGGACAACAAGATGAAAACAATACCAAGAGTTGTACGATGAAGCTCTCCTCAGGGAAAACATGGTGAGGAGGATCCCAAAGGTTGGACAACGCAGAATCCTCACTGTCGCAGCGAAGAAAACACCAGAAGCTGCACGCTGAAGCAATCCTCAGGGCCTGCAACGAGAAGAAAAACACCAAATGTTAGAAGATGAAGCACTTCTCAGGGGCAACAAGATGAAAACAATACCAATGGTTCTGCGATGAAGCTGTCCTCGCAGAAATCATGGTGAGGAGAACCCCAAGAAGTGCCCGAAGCAATCCTCAGGGCCTGGAATGAAACAGAAAACAACAAATATTAGAAGATAAAGCATTTCTCAGGGACAACAAGATGAAAACAATACCAAGAGTTGTACGATGAAGCTGTCCTCAGGGGAAACATGCTGAGGAGGATCCCAAAGGTTGGACAATGCAGAATCCTCACGGTCGCAGCGAAGAAAACACCAGAAGCTGCACGCTGAAGCAATCCTCAGGGCCTGTATCGAGAACAAAAACACCAAATGTTAGAAGATGAAGCCCTTCTCAGGGGCAACAAGATGAAAACAATACCAAGAGTTGTACGATGAAGCTCTCCTCAGGGAAAACATGCTGAGGTGGAACCCAAAGGTTGGACAATGCAGAATCCTCAGGGTCGCAGCGAAGTCAACACCAGAAGCTGCACGCTGAAGCAATCCTCAGGGCCTGCAACGAGAACAAAAACACAAAATGTTAGAAGATGAAGCACTTCTCAGGGGCAACAAGATGAAAACAATACCAATGGTTCTGCGATGAAGCTGTCCTCAGAGAAAACATGCTGAGGAGGATCCCAAAGGTTGGACAATGCAGAATCCTCAGGGTCGCAGCGAAGAAAACACCAGAAGCTGCATGCTGAAGCAATCCTCAGGGCCTGCAACGAGAACAAAAACACCAAATGTTAGAACATGAAGTACGTCTCAGGGACAACAAGATGAAAACAATACCAAGAGTTGTACGATGAAGCTCTCCTCAGGGAAAACATGCTGAGGAGGATCCCAAAGGTTGAACAATGCAGAATCCTCAGGGTCACAGCGAAGAAAACACCAGAAGCTGCACGCTGAAGCAATCCTCAGGGCCTGCAACGAGAACAAAAACACCAAATGTTAGAAGATGAAGCACTTCTCAGGGACAACAAGATGAAAACAATACCAATGGTTCTACGATGAAGCTGTCCTCGCAGAAATCATGGTGAGGAGAACCCCAAGAACTAGACGAAGCAATCCTCATGGCTGGAATGAGAAAAAAAACACCAAATATTAGAAGATAAAGCATTTCTCAGGTACAACAAGGTGAAAACAATACCAAGATTTGTACGATGAAACTCTCCTCAGAGAAAACATGCTGAGGAGGATCCCAAAGGTTGGACAATGCTGAATCCTCAGGGTCGCAGCGAAGAAAGCACCAGAAGCTGCACGCTGAAGCAATCCTCAGGGCCTGCAACGAGAACAAAAACACCAAATGTTACAAAATGAAGCACTTCTCAGGGGCAACAAGATGAAAACAATACCAATGGTTCTACGATGAAGCTGTCATCGCAAAAATCATGGTGAGGAGAACCCCAAGAAGTGCCCGAAGCAATCCTCAGGGCCTGGAATGAGAAAGAAAACACCAAATATTAGGAGATAAAGCATTTCTCAGGTACAACAAGGTGAAAACAATACCAAGATTTGTACGATGAAACTCTCCTCAGGGGAAACATGCTGAGGAGGATCCCAAAGCTTGGACAATACAGAATCCTCAGGGTCACAGCGAAGAAAACACCAGAAGCTGCACGCTGAAGCAATCCTCAGGGCCTGCAACGAGAACAAAAACACCAAATGTTAGAAGATGAAGCACTTCTCAGAGACAACATGATGAAAACAATACCAAGAGTTGTACGATGAAGCTCTCCTCAGGGAAAACATGCTGAGGTGGAACCCAAAGTTCGGACAATGCAGAATCCTCAGGGTCGCAGCGAAGAAAACACCAGAAGCTGCACGCTGAAGCAATCCTCAGGGCCTGCAACGAGAACAAAAACACCAAATGTTAGAAGATGAAGCACTTCTCAGGGGCAATAAGATGAAAACAATACCAATGGTTCTACGATGAAGCTGTCCTCGCAGAAATCATGGTGAGGAGAACCCCAAAAAGTGCCCGAAGCAATCCTCAGGACCTGGAATGAGAAAGAAAACAACAAATATTAGAAGATAAAGCATTTCTCAGGGGCAACAAGATGAAAACAATACCAAGAGTTGTACGATGAAGTTGTCCTCAGGGAAAACATGGTGAGGAGGATCCCAAAGTTTGGACAACGCAGAATCCTCACTGTCGCAGCGAAGAAAACACCAGAAGCTGCACGCTGAAGCAATCCTCAGGGCCTGCAACGAGAACAAAAACACCAAATGTTAGAAGATGAAGCCCTTCTCAGGGACAACAAGATGAAAACAATACCAAGAGTTGTACGATGAAGCTCTCCTCAGGGAAAACATGCTGAGGAGGATCCCAAAGGTTGGACAATGCAGAATCCTCAGGGTCACAGCGAAGAAAACACCAGAAGCTGCACGCTGAAGCAATCCTCAGGGCCTGCAACGAGAACAAAAACACCAAATGTTAGAAGATGAAGCACTTCTCAGGGACAACAAGATGAAAACAATACCAATGGTTCTACGATGAAGCTGTCCTCGCAGAAATCATGGTGAGGAGAACCCCAAGAACTAGACGAAGCAATCCTCAGGGCCTGGAATGAGAAAAAAAACACCAAATATTAGAAGATAAAGCATTTCTCAGGTACAACAAGGTGAAAACAATACCAAGATTTGTACGATGAAACTCTCCTCAGAGAAAACATGCTGAGGAGGATCCCAAAGGTTGGACAATGCTGAATCCTCAGGGTCGCAGCGAAGAAAGCACCAGAAGCTGCACGCTGAAGCAATCCTCAGGGCCTGCAACGAGAACAAAAACACCAAATGTTACAAAATGAAGCACTTCTCAGGGGCAACAAGATGAAAACAATACCAATGGTTCTGCGATGAAGCTGTCATCGCAAAAATCATGGTGAGGAGAACCCCAAGAAGTGGCCGAAGCAATCCTCAGGGCATGGAATTAGAAAAGAAATGCGAAATGTTAGAAGATGAAGCACTTCTCAGGGACAACAAGATGAAAACATTACCAGTGGTTCTGCGATGAAGCTGTCCTCAGAGAAAACATGCTGAGGAGGATCCCAAAGGTTGGACAATGCTGAATCCTCAGGGTCGCAGCGAAGAAAACACCAGAAGCTGCACGCTGAAGCAATCCTCAGGGCCTGCAACGAGAACAAAAACACCAAATGTTAGAACATGAAGCACTTCTCAGGGGCAACAAGATGAAAACAATACCAATGGTTCTGCGATGAAGCTGTCCTCGCAGAAATCATGGTGAGGAGAACCCCAAGAAGTGGCCGAAGCAATCCTCAGGGCCTGGAATGAGAAAGAAAACAACAAATATTAGAAGATAAAGCATTTCTCAGGGACAACAAGATGAAAACAATACCAAGAGTTGTACGATGAAGCTGTCCTCAGGGAAAACATGGTGAGGAGGATCCCAAAGGTTGGACAACGCAGAATCCTCACTGTCGCAGCGAAGAAAACACCAGAAGCTGCACGCTGAAGCAATCCTCAGGGCCTGCAACGAGAACAAAAACACCAAATGTTAGAACATGAAGCATGTCTCAGGGACAACAATATGAAAACAATACCAAGAGTTGTACGATGAAGCTCTCCTCAGGGAAAACATGCTGAGGAGGATCCCAAAGGTTGGACAATGAAGAATCCTCAGGGTCACAGCGAAGAAAACACCAGAAGCTGCACGCTGAAGCAATCCTCAGGGCCTGCAACGAGAACAAAAACACCAAATGTTAGAAGATGAAGCACTTCTCAGGGACAACAAGATGAAAACAATACCAATGGTTCTACGATGAAGCTGTCCTCGCAGAAATCATGGTGAGGAGAACCCCAAGAACTAGACGAAGCAATCCTCAGGGCCTGGAATGAGAAAAAAAACACCAAATATTAGAAGATAAAGCATTTCTCAGGTACAACAAGGTGAAAACAATACCAAGATTTGTACGATGAAACTCTCCTCAGAGAAAACATGCTGAGGAGGATCCCAAAGGTTGGACAATGCTGAATCCTCAGGGTCGCAGCGAAGAAAGCACCAGAAGCTGCACGCTGAAGCAATCCTCAGGGCCTGCAACGAGAACAAAAACACCAAATGTTACAAAATGAAGCACTTCTCAGGGGCAACAAGATGAAAACAATACCAATGGTTCTACGATGAAGCTGTCATCGCAAAAATCATAGTGAGGAGAACCCCAAGAAGTGGCCGAAGCAATCCTCAGGGCATGGAATTAGAAAAGAAATGCGAAATGTTAGAAGATGAAGCACTTCTCAGGGACAACAAGATGAAAACATTACCAATGGTTCTGCGATGAACCTGTCCTCAGAGAAAACATGCTGAGGAGGATCCCAAAGGTTGGACAATGCAGAATCCTCAGGGTCACAGCGAAGAAAACACCAGAAGCTGCACGCTGAAGCAATCCTCAGGGCCTGCAACGAGAACAAAAACACCAAATGTTAGAACATGAAGCACTTCTCAGGGGCAACAAGATGAAAACAATACCAATGGTTCTGCGATGAAGCTGTCCTCGCAGAAATCATGGTGAGGAGAACCCCAAGAAGTGGCTGAAGCAATCCTCAGGGCCTGGAATGAGAAAGAAAACAACAAATATTAGAAGATAAAGCATTTCTCAGGGACAACAAGATGAAAACAATACCAAGAGTTGTACGATGAAGCTGTCCTCAGGGGAAACATGCTGAGGAGGATCCCAAAGGTTGGACAACGCAGAATCCTCACTGTCGCAGCGAAGAAAACACCAGAAGCTGCACGCTGAAGCAATCCTCAGGGCCTGCAACGAGAAGAAAAACACCAAATGTTAGAAGATGAAGCACTTCTCAGGGGCAACAAGATGAAAACAATACCAATGGTTCTGCGATGAAGCTGTCCTCGCAGAAATCATGGTGAGGAGAACCCCAAGAAGTGCCCGAAGCAATCCTCAGGGCCTGGAATGAAACAGAAAACAACAAATATTAGAAGATAAAGCATTTCTCAGGGACAACAAGATGAAAACAATACCAAGAGTTGTACGATGAAGCTGTCCTCAGGGGAAACATGCTGAGGAGGATCCCAAAGGTTGGACAATGCAGAATCCTCACGGTCGCAGCGAAGAAAACACCAGAAGCTGCACGCTGAAGCAATCCTCAGGGCCTGTATCGAGAACAAAAACACCAAATGTTAGAAGATGAAGCCCTTCTCAGGGGCAACAAGATGAAAACAATACCAAGAGTTGTACGATGAAGCTCTCCTCAGGGAAAACATGCTGAGGTGGAACCCAAAGGTTGGACAATGCAGAATCCTCAGGGTCGCAGCGAAGTCAACACCAGAAGCTGCACGCTGAAGCAATCCTCAGGGCCTGCAACGAGAACAAAAACACCAAATGTTAGAAGATGAAGCACTTCTCAGGGACAACAAGATGAAAACAATACCAATGGTTCTACGATGAAGCTGTCCTCGCAGAAATCATGGTGAGGAGAACCCCAAGAACTAGACGAAGCAATCCTCAGGGCCTGGAATGAGAAAAAAAACACCAAATATTAGAAGATAAAGCATTTCTCAGGTACAACAAGGTGAAAACAATACCAAGATTTGTACGATGAAACTCTCCTCAGAGAAAACATGCTGAGGAGGATCCCAAAGGTTGGACAATGCTGAATCCTCAGGGTCGCAGCGAAGAAAGCACCAGAAGCTGCACGCTGAAGCAATCCTCAGGGCCTGCAACGAGAACAAAAACACCAAATGTTACAAAATGAAGCACTTCTCAGGGGCAACAAGATGAAAACAATACCAATGGTTCTACGATGAAGCTGTCATCGCAAAAATCATAGTGAGGAGAACCCCAAGAAGTGGCCGAAGCAATCCTCAGGGCATGGAATTAGAAAAGAAATGCGAAATGTTAGAAGATGAAGCACTTCTCAGGGACAACAAGATGAAAACATTACCAATGGTTCTGCGATGAACCTGTCCTCAGAGAAAACATGCTGAGGAGGATCCCAAAGGTTGGACAATGCAGAATCCTCAGGGTCACAGCGAAGAAAACACCAGAAGCTGCACGCTGAAGCAATCCTCAGGGCCTGCAACGAGAACAAAAACACCAAATGTTAGAACATGAAGCACTTCTCAGGGGCAACAAGATGAAAACAATACCAATGGTTCTGCGATGAAGCTGTCCTCGCAGAAATCATGGTGAGGAGAACCCCAAGAAGTGGCTGAAGCAATCCTCAGGGCCTGGAATGAGAAAGAAAACAACAAATATTAGAAGATAAAGCATTTCTAAGGGACAACAAGATGAAAACAATACCAAGAGTTGTACGATGAAGCTCTCCTCAGGGAAAACATGGTGAGGAGGATCCCAAAGGTTGGACAACGCAGAATCCTCACTGTCGCAGCGAAGAAAACACCAGAAGCTGCACGCTGAAGCAATCCTCAGGGCCTGCAACGAGAAGAAAAACACCAAATGTTAGAAGATGAAGCACTTCTCAGGGGCAACAAGATGAAAACAATACCAATGGTTCTGCGATGAAGCTGTCCTCGCAGAAATCATGGTGAGGAGAACCCCAAGAAGTGCCCGAAGCAATCCTCAGGGCCTGGAATGAAACAGAAAACAACAAATATTAGAAGATAAAGCATTTCTCAGGGACAACAAGATGAAAACAATACCAAGAGTTGTACGATGAAGCTGTCCTCAGGGGAAACATGCTGAGGAGGATCCCAAAGGTTGGACAATGCAGAATCCTCACGGTCGCAGCGAAGAAAACACCAGAAGCTGCACGCTGAAGCAATCCTCAGGGCCTGTATCGAGAACAAAAACACCAAATGTTAGAAGATGAAGCCCTTCTCAGGGGCAACAAGATGAAAACAATACCAAGAGTTGTACGATGAAGCTCTCCTCAGGGAAAACATGCTGAGGTGGAACCCAAAGGTTGGACAATGCAGAATCCTCAGGGTCGCAGCGAAGTCAACACCAGAAGCTGCACGCTGAAGCAATCCTCAGGGCCTGCAACGAGAACAAAAACACAAAATGTTAGAAGATGAAGCACTTCTCAGGGGCAACAAGATGAAAACAATACCAATGGTTCTGCGATGAAGCTGTCCTCAGAGAAAACATGCTGAGGAGGATCCCAAAGGTTGGACAATGCAGAATCCTCAGGGTCGCAGCGAAGAAAACACCAGAAGCTGCATGCTGAAGCAATCCTCAGGGCCTGCAACGAGAACAAAAACACCAAATGTTAGAACATGAAGTACGTCTCAGGGACAACAAGATGAAAACAATACCAAGAGTTGTACGATGAAGCTCTCCTCAGGGAAAACATGCTGAGGAGGATCCCAAAGGTTGAACAATGCAGAATCCTCAGGGTCACAGCGAAGAAAACACCAGAAGCTGCACGCTGAAGCAATCCTCAGGGCCTGCAACGAGAACAAAAACACCAAATGTTAGAAGATGAAGCACTTCTCAGGGACAACAAGATGAAAACAATACCAATGGTTCTACGATGAAGCTGTCCTCGCAGAAATCATGGTGAGGAGAACCCCAAGAACTAGACGAAGCAATCCTCATGGCTGGAATGAGAAAAAAAACACCAAATATTAGAAGATAAAGCATTTCTCAGGTACAACAAGGTGAAAACAATACCAAGATTTGTACGATGAAACTCTCCTCAGAGAAAACATGCTGAGGAGGATCCCAAAGGTTGGACAATGCTGAATCCTCAGGGTCGCAGCGAAGAAAGCACCAGAAGCTGCACGCTGAAGCAATCCTCAGGGCCTGCAACGAGAACAAAAACACCAAATGTTACAAAATGAAGCACTTCTCAGGGGCAACAAGATGAAAACAATACCAATGGTTCTACGATGAAGCTGTCATCGCAAAAATCATGGTGAGGAGAACCCCAAGAAGTGCCCGAAGCAATCCTCAGGGCCTGGAATGAGAAAGAAAACACCAAATATTAGGAGATAAAGCATTTCTCAGGTACAACAAGGTGAAAACAATACCAAGATTTGTACGATGAAACTCTCCTCAGGGGAAACATGCTGAGGAGGATCCCAAAGCTTGGACAATACAGAATCCTCAGGGTCACAGCGAAGAAAACACCAGAAGCTGCACGCTGAAGCAATCCTCAGGGCCTGCAACGAGAACAAAAACACCAAATGTTAGAAGATGAAGCACTTCTCAGAGACAACATGATGAAAACAATACCAAGAGTTGTACGATGAAGCTCTCCTCAGGGAAAACATGCTGAGGTGGAACCCAAAGTTCGGACAATGCAGAATCCTCAGGGTCGCAGCGAAGAAAACACCAGAAGCTGCACGCTGAAGCAATCCTCAGGGCCTGCAACGAGAACAAAAACACCAAATGTTAGAAGATGAAGCACTTCTCAGGGGCAATAAGATGAAAACAATACCAATGGTTCTACGATGAAGCTGTCCTCGCAGAAATCATGGTGAGGAGAACCCCAAAAAGTGCCCGAAGCAATCCTCAGGACCTGGAATGAGAAAGAAAACAACAAATATTAGAAGATAAAGCATTTCTCAGGGGCAACAAGATGAAAACAATACCAAGAGTTGTACGATGAAGTTGTCCTCAGGGAAAACATGGTGAGGAGGATCCCAAAGTTTGGACAACGCAGAATCCTCACTGTCGCAGCGAAGAAAACACCAGAAGCTGCACGCTGAAGCAATCCTCAGGGCCTGCAACGAGAACAAAAACACCAAATGTTAGAAGATGAAGCCCTTCTCAGGGACAACAAGATGAAAACAATACCAAGAGTTGTACGATGAAGCTCTCCTCAGGGAAAACATGCTGAGGAGGATCCCAAAGGTTGGACAATGCAGAATCCTCAGGGTCACAGCGAAGAAAACACCAGAAGCTGCACGCTGAAGCAATCCTCAGGGCCTGCAACGAGAACAAAAACACCAAATGTTAGAAGATGAAGCACTTCTCAGGGACAACAAGATGAAAACAATACCAATGGTTCTACGATGAAGCTGTCCTCGCAGAAATCATGGTGAGGAGAACCCCAAGAACTAGACGAAGCAATCCTCAGGGCCTGGAATGAGAAAAAAAACACCAAATATTAGAAGATAAAGCATTTCTCAGGTACAACAAGGTGAAAACAATACCAAGATTTGTACGATGAAACTCTCCTCAGAGAAAACATGCTGAGGAGGATCCCAAAGGTTGGACAATGCTGAATCCTCAGGGTCGCAGCGAAGAAAGCACCAGAAGCTGCACGCTGAAGCAATCCTCAGGGCCTGCAACGAGAACAAAAACACCAAATGTTACAAAATGAAGCACTTCTCAGGGGCAACAAGATGAAAACAATACCAATGGTTCTGCGATGAAGCTGTCATCGCAAAAATCATGGTGAGGAGAACCCCAAGAAGTGGCCGAAGCAATCCTCAGGGCATGGAATTAGAAAAGAAATGCGAAATGTTAGAAGATGAAGCACTTCTCAGGGACAACAAGATGAAAACATTACCAGTGGTTCTGCGATGAAGCTGTCCTCAGAGAAAACATGCTGAGGAGGATCCCAAAGGTTGGACAATGCTGAATCCTCAGGGTCGCAGCGAAGAAAACACCAGAAGCTGCACGCTGAAGCAATCCTCAGGGCCTGCAACGAGAACAAAAACACCAAATGTTAGAACATGAAGCACTTCTCAGGGGCAACAAGATGAAAACAATACCAATGGTTCTGCGATGAAGCTGTCCTCGCAGAAATCATGGTGAGGAGAACCCCAAGAAGTGGCCGAAGCAATCCTCAGGGCCTGGAATGAGAAAGAAAACAACAAATATTAGAAGATAAAGCATTTCTCAGGGACAACAAGATGAAAACAATACCAAGAGTTGTACGATGAAGCTGTCCTCAGGGAAAACATGGTGAGGAGGATCCCAAAGGTTGGACAACGCAGAATCCTCACTGTCGCAGCGAAGAAAACACCAGAAGCTGCACGCTGAAGCAATCCTCAGGGCCTGCAACGAGAACAAAAACACCAAATGTTAGAACATGAAGCATGTCTCAGGGACAACAATATGAAAACAATACCAAGAGTTGTACGATGAAGCTCTCCTCAGGGAAAACATGCTGAGGAGGATCCCAAAGGTTGGACAATGAAGAATCCTCAGGGTCACAGCGAAGAAAACACCAGAAGCTGCACGCTGAAGCAATCCTCAGGGCCTGCAACGAGAACAAAAACACCAAATGTTAGAAGATGAAGCACTTCTCAGGGACAACAAGATGAAAACAATACCAATGGTTCTACGATGAAGCTGTCCTCGCAGAAATCATGGTGAGGAGAACCCCAAGAACTAGACGAAGCAATCCTCAGGGCCTGGAATGAGAAAAAAAACACCAAATATTAGAAGATAAAGCATTTCTCAGGTACAACAAGGTGAAAACAATACCAAGATTTGTACGATGAAACTCTCCTCAGAGAAAACATGCTGAGGAGGATCCCAAAGGTTGGACAATGCTGAATCCTCAGGGTCGCAGCGAAGAAAGCACCAGAAGCTGCACGCTGAAGCAATCCTCAGGGCCTGCAACGAGAACAAAAACACCAAATGTTACAAAATGAAGCACTTCTCAGGGGCAACAAGATGAAAACAATACCAATGGTTCTACGATGAAGCTGTCATCGCAAAAATCATAGTGAGGAGAACCCCAAGAAGTGGCCGAAGCAATCCTCAGGGCATGGAATTAGAAAAGAAATGCGAAATGTTAGAAGATGAAGCACTTCTCAGGGACAACAAGATGAAAACATTACCAATGGTTCTGCGATGAACCTGTCCTCAGAGAAAACATGCTGAGGAGGATCCCAAAGGTTGGACAATGCAGAATCCTCAGGGTCACAGCGAAGAAAACACCAGAAGCTGCACGCTGAAGCAATCCTCAGGGCCTGCAACGAGAACAAAAACACCAAATGTTAGAACATGAAGCACTTCTCAGGGGCAACAAGATGAAAACAATACCAATGGTTCTGCGATGAAGCTGTCCTCGCAGAAATCATGGTGAGGAGAACCCCAAGAAGTGGCTGAAGCAATCCTCAGGGCCTGGAATGAGAAAGAAAACAACAAATATTAGAAGATAAAGCATTTCTCAGGGACAACAAGATGAAAACAATACCAAGAGTTGTACGATGAAGCTGTCCTCAGGGGAAACATGCTGAGGAGGATCCCAAAGGTTGGACAACGCAGAATCCTCACTGTCGCAGCGAAGAAAACACCAGAAGCTGCACGCTGAAGCAATCCTCAGGGCCTGCAACGAGAAGAAAAACACCAAATGTTAGAAGATGAAGCACTTCTCAGGGGCAACAAGATGAAAACAATACCAATGGTTCTGCGATGAAGCTGTCCTCGCAGAAATCATGGTGAGGAGAACCCCAAGAAGTGCCCGAAGCAATCCTCAGGGCCTGGAATGAAACAGAAAACAACAAATATTAGAAGATAAAGCATTTCTCAGGGACAACAAGATGAAAACAATACCAAGAGTTGTACGATGAAGCTGTCCTCAGGGGAAACATGCTGAGGAGGATCCCAAAGGTTGGACAATGCAGAATCCTCACGGTCGCAGCGAAGAAAACACCAGAAGCTGCACGCTGAAGCAATCCTCAGGGCCTGTATCGAGAACAAAAACACCAAATGTTAGAAGATGAAGCCCTTCTCAGGGGCAACAAGATGAAAACAATACCAAGAGTTGTACGATGAAGCTCTCCTCAGGGAAAACATGCTGAGGTGGAACCCAAAGGTTGGACAATGCAGAATCCTCAGGGTCGCAGCGAAGTCAACACCAGAAGCTGCACGCTGAAGCAATCCTCAGGGCCTGCAACGAGAACAAAAACACCAAATGTTAGAAGATGAAGCACTTCTCAGGGACAACAAGATGAAAACAATACCAATGGTTCTACGATGAAGCTGTCCTCGCAGAAATCATGGTGAGGAGAACCCCAAGAACTAGACGAAGCAATCCTCAGGGCCTGGAATGAGAAAAAAAACACCAAATATTAGAAGATAAAGCATTTCTCAGGTACAACAAGGTGAAAACAATACCAAGATTTGTACGATGAAACTCTCCTCAGAGAAAACATGCTGAGGAGGATCCCAAAGGTTGGACAATGCTGAATCCTCAGGGTCGCAGCGAAGAAAGCACCAGAAGCTGCACGCTGAAGCAATCCTCAGGGCCTGCAACGAGAACAAAAACACCAAATGTTACAAAATGAAGCACTTCTCAGGGGCAACAAGATGAAAACAATACCAATGGTTCTGCGATGAAGCTGTCATCGCAAAAATCATGGTGAGGAGAACCCCAAGAAGTGGCCGAAGCAATCCTCAGGGCATGGAATTAGAAAAGAAATGCGAAATGTTAGAAGATGAAGCACTTCTCAGGGACAACAAGATGAAAACATTACCAGTGGTTCTGCGATGAAGCTGTCCTCAGAGAAAACATGCTGAGGAGGATCCCAAAGGTTGGACAATGCTGAATCCTCAGGGTCGCAGCGAAGAAAACACCAGAAGCTGCACGCTGAAGCAATCCTCAGGGCCTGCAACGAGAACAAAAACACCAAATGTTAGAACATGAAGCACTTCTCAGGGGCAACAAGATGAAAACAATACCAATGGTTCTGCGATGAAGCTGTCCTCGCAGAAATCATGGTGAGGAGAACCCCAAGAAGTGGCCGAAGCAATCCTCAGGGCCTGGAATGAGAAAGAAAACAACAAATATTAGAAGATAAAGCATTTCTCAGGGACAACAAGATGAAAACAATACCAAGAGTTGTACGATGAAGCTGTCCTCAGGGAAAACATGGTGAGGAGGATCCCAAAGGTTGGACAACGCAGAATCCTCACTGTCGCAGCGAAGAAAACACCAGAAGCTGCACGCTGAAGCAATCCTCAGGGCCTGCAACGAGAACAAAAACACCAAATGTTAGAACATGAAGCATGTCTCAGGGACAACAATATGAAAACAATACCAAGAGTTGTACGATGAAGCTCTCCTCAGGGAAAACATGCTGAGGAGGATCCCAAAGGTTGGACAATGCAGAATCCTCAGGGTCACAGCGAAGAAAACACCAGAAGCTGCACGCTGAAGCAATCCTCAGGGCCTGCAACGAGAACAAAAACACCAAATGTTAGAAGATGAAGCACTTCTCAGGGACAACAAGATGAAAACAATACCAATGGTTCTACGATGAAGCTGTCCTCGCAGAAATCATGGTGAGGAGAACCCCAAGAACTAGACGAAGCAATCCTCAGGGCCTGGAATGAGAAAAAAAACACCAAATATTAGAAGATAAAGCATTTCTCAGGTACAACAAGGTGAAAACAATACCAAGATTTGTACGATGAAACTCTCCTCAGAGAAAACATGCTGAGGAGGATCCCAAAGGTTGGACAATGCTGAATCCTCAGGGTCGCAGCGAAGAAAGCACCAGAAGCTGCACGCTGAAGCAATCCTCAGGGCCTGCAACGAGAACAAAAACACCAAATGTTACAAAATGAAGCACTTCTCAGGGGCAACAAGATGAAAACAATACCAATGGTTCTACGATGAAGCTGTCATCGCAAAAATCATAGTGAGGAGAACCCCAAGAAGTGGCCGAAGCAATCCTCAGGGCATGGAATTAGAAAAGAAATGCGAAATGTTAGAAGATGAAGCACTTCTCAGGGACAACAAGATGAAAACATTACCAATGGTTCTGCGATGAACCTGTCCTCAGAGAAAACATGCTGAGGAGGATCCCAAAGGTTGGACAATGCAGAATCCTCAGGGTCACAGCGAAGAAAACACCAGAAGCTGCACGCTGAAGCAATCCTCAGGGCCTGCAACGAGAACAAAAACACCAAATGTTAGAACATGAAGCACTTCTCAGGGGCAACAAGATGAAAACAATACCAATGGTTCTGCGATGAAGCTGTCCTCGCAGAAATCATGGTGAGGAGAACCCCAAGAAGTGGCTGAAGCAATCCTCAGGGCCTGGAATGAGAAAGAAAACAACAAATATTAGAAGATAAAGCATTTCTCAGGGACAACAAGATGAAAACAATACCAAGAGTTGTACGATGAAGCTGTCCTCAGGGGAAACATGCTGAGGAGGATCCCAAAGGTTGGACAACGCAGAATCCTCACTGTCGCAGCGAAGAAAACACCAGAAGCTGCACGCTGAAGCAATCCTCAGGGCCTGCAACGAGAAGAAAAACACCAAATGTTAGAAGATGAAGCACTTCTCAGGGGCAACAAGATGAAAACAATACCAATGGTTCTGCGATGAAGCTGTCCTCGCAGAAATCATGGTGAGGAGAACCCCAAGAAGTGCCC
This sequence comes from Aythya ferina, assembly GCF_964211825.1. Taxonomy (NCBI): domain Eukaryota; kingdom Metazoa; phylum Chordata; class Aves; order Anseriformes; family Anatidae; genus Aythya; species Aythya ferina. The sequence goes on from NC_140298.1 coordinate 9,364,380, forward strand.
GAAGCAATCCTCAGGGCCTGGAATGAAACAGAAAACAACAAATATTAGAAGATAAAGCATTTCTCAGGGACAACAAGATGAAAACAATACCAAGAGTTGTACGATGAAGCTGTCCTCAGGGGAAACATGGTGAGGAGGATCCCAAAGGTTGGACAATGCAGAATCCTCACGGTCGCAGCGAAGAAAACACCAGAAGCTGCACGCTGAAGCAATCCTCAGGGCCTGTATCGAGAACAAAAACACCAAATGTTAGAAGATGAAGCCCTTCTCAGGGGCAACAAGATGAAAACAATACCAAGAGTTGTACGATGAAGCTCTCCTCAGGGAAAACATGCTGAGGTGGAACCCAAAGGTTGGACAATGCAGAATCCTCAGGGTCGCAGCGAAGTCAACACCAGAAGCTGCACGCTGAAGCAATCCTCAGGGCCTGCAACGAGAACAAAAACACAAAATGTTAGAAGATGAAGCACTTCTCAGGGGCAACAAGATGAAAACAATACCAATGGTTCTGCGATGAAGCTGTCCTCAGAGAAAACATGCTGAGGAGGATCCCAAAGGTTGGACAATGCAGAATCCTCAGGGTCGCAGCGAAGAAAACACCAGAAGCTGCATGCTGAAGCAATCCTCAGGGCCTGCAACGAGAACAAAAACACCAAATGTTAGAACATGAAGTACGTCTCAGGGACAACAAGATGAAAACAATACCAAGAGTTGTACGATGAAGCTCTCCTCAGGGAAAACATGCTGAGGAGGATCCCAAAGGTTGGACAATGCAGAATCCTCAGGGTCACAGCGAAGAAAACACCAGAAGCTGCACGCTGAAGCAATCCTCAGGGCCTGCAACGAGAACAAAAACACCAAATGTTAGAAGATGAAGCACTTCTCAGGGACAACAAGATGAAAACAATACCAATGGTTCTACGATGAAGCTGTCCTCGCAGAAATCATGGTGAGGAGAACCCCAAGAACTAGACGAAGCAATCCTCATGGCTGGAATGAGAAAAAAAACACCAAATATTAGAAGATAAAGCATTTCTCAGGTACAACAAGGTGAAAACAATACCAAGATTTGTACGATGAAACTCTCCTCAGAGAAAACATGCTGAGGAGGATCCCAAAGGTTGGACAATGCTGAATCCTCAGGGTCGCAGCGAAGAAAGCACCAGAAGCTGCACGCTGAAGCAATCCTCAGGGCCTGCAACGAGAACAAAAACACCAAATGTTACAAAATGAAGCACTTCTCAGGGGCAACAAGATGAAAACAATACCAATGGTTCTACGATGAAGCTGTCATCGCAAAAATCATGGTGAGGAGAACCCCAAGAAGTGCCCGAAGCAATCCTCAGGGCCTGGAATGAGAAAGAAAACACCAAATATTAGGAGATAAAGCATTTCTCAGGTACAACAAGGTGAAAACAATACCAAGATTTGTACGATGAAACTCTCCTCAGGGGAAACATGCTGAGGAGGATCCCAAAGCTTGGACAATACAGAATCCTCAGGGTCACAGCGAAGAAAACACCAGAAGCTGCACGCTGAAGCAATCCTCAGGGCCTGCAACGAGAACAAAAACACCAAATGTTAGAAGATGAAGCACTTCTCAGAGACAACATGATGAAAACAATACCAAGAGTTGTACGATGAAGCTCTCCTCAGGGAAAACATGCTGAGGTGGAACCCAAAGTTCGGACAATGCAGAATCCTCAGGGTCGCAGCGAAGAAAACACCAGAAGCTGCACGCTGAAGCAATCCTCAGGGCCTGCAACGAGAACAAAAACACCAAATGTTAGAAGATGAAGCACTTCTCAGGGGCAATAAGATGAAAACAATACCAATGGTTCTACGATGAAGCTGTCCTCGCAGAAATCATGGTGAGGAGAACCCCAAAAAGTGCCCGAAGCAATCCTCAGGACCTGGAATGAGAAAGAAAACAACAAATATTAGAAGATAAAGCATTTCTCAGGGGCAACAAGATGAAAACAATACCAAGAGTTGTACGATGAAGTTGTCCTCAGGGAAAACATGGTGAGGAGGATCCCAAAGTTTGGACAACGCAGAATCCTCACTGTCGCAGCGAAGAAAACACCAGAAGCTGCACGCTGAAGCAATCCTCAGGGCCTGCAACGAGAACAAAAACACCAAATGTTAGAAGATGAAGCCCTTCTCAGGGACAACAAGATGAAAACAATACCAAGAGTTGTACGATGAAGCTCTCCTCAGGGAAAACATGCTGAGGAGGATCCCAAAGGTTGGACAATGCAGAATCCTCAGGGTCACAGCGAAGAAAACACCAGAAGCTGCACGCTGAAGCAATCCTCAGGGCCTGCAACGAGAACAAAAACACCAAATGTTAGAAGATGAAGCACTTCTCAGGGACAACAAGATGAAAACAATACCAATGGTTCTACGATGAAGCTGTCCTCGCAGAAATCATGGTGAGGAGAACCCCAAGAACTAGACGAAGCAATCCTCAGGGCCTGGAATGAGAAAAAAAACACCAAATATTAGAAGATAAAGCATTTCTCAGGTACAACAAGGTGAAAACAATACCAAGATTTGTACGATGAAACTCTCCTCAGAGAAAACATGCTGAGGAGGATCCCAAAGGTTGGACAATGCTGAATCCTCAGGGTCGCAGCGAAGAAAGCACCAGAAGCTGCACGCTGAAGCAATCCTCAGGGCCTGCAACGAGAACAAAAACACCAAATGTTACAAAATGAAGCACTTCTCAGGGGCAACAAGATGAAAACAATACCAATGGTTCTGCGATGAAGCTGTCATCGCAAAAATCATGGTGAGGAGAACCCCAAGAAGTGGCCGAAGCAATCCTCAGGGCATGGAATTAGAAAAGAAATGCGAAATGTTAGAAGATGAAGCACTTCTCAGGGACAACAAGATGAAAACATTACCAGTGGTTCTGCGATGAAGCTGTCCTCAGAGAAAACATGCTGAGGAGGATCCCAAAGGTTGGACAATGCTGAATCCTCAGGGTCGCAGCGAAGAAAACACCAGAAGCTGCACGCTGAAGCAATCCTCAGGGCCTGCAACGAGAACAAAAACACCAAATGTTAGAACATGAAGCACTTCTCAGGGGCAACAAGATGAAAACAATACCAATGGTTCTGCGATGAAGCTGTCCTCGCAGAAATCATGGTGAGGAGAACCCCAAGAAGTGGCCGAAGCAATCCTCAGGGCCTGGAATGAGAAAGAAAACAACAAATATTAGAAGATAAAGCATTTCTCAGGGACAACAAGATGAAAACAATACCAAGAGTTGTACGATGAAGCTGTCCTCAGGGAAAACATGGTGAGGAGGATCCCAAAGGTTGGACAACGCAGAATCCTCACTGTCGCAGCGAAGAAAACACCAGAAGCTGCACGCTGAAGCAATCCTCAGGGCCTGCAACGAGAACAAAAACACCAAATGTTAGAACATGAAGCATGTCTCAGGGACAACAATATGAAAACAATACCAAGAGTTGTACGATGAAGCTCTCCTCAGGGAAAACATGCTGAGGAGGATCCCAAAGGTTGGACAATGCAGAATCCTCAGGGTCACAGCGAAGAAAACACCAGAAGCTGCACGCTGAAGCAATCCTCAGGGCCTGCAACGAGAACAAAAACACCAAATGTTAGAAGATGAAGCACTTCTCAGGGACAACAAGATGAAAACAATACCAATGGTTCTACGATGAAGCTGTCCTCGCAGAAATCATGGTGAGGAGAACCCCAAGAACTAGACGAAGCAATCCTCAGGGCCTGGAATGAGAAAAAAAACACCAAATATTAGAAGATAAAGCATTTCTCAGGTACAACAAGGTGAAAACAATACCAAGATTTGTACGATGAAACTCTCCTCAGAGAAAACATGCTGAGGAGGATCCCAAAGGTTGGACAATGCTGAATCCTCAGGGTCGCAGCGAAGAAAGCACCAGAAGCTGCACGCTGAAGCAATCCTCAGGGCCTGCAACGAGAACAAAAACACCAAATGTTACAAAATGAAGCACTTCTCAGGGGCAACAAGATGAAAACAATACCAATGGTTCTGCGATGAAGCTGTCATCGCAAAAATCATGGTGAGGAGAACCCCAAGAAGTGGCCGAAGCAATCCTCAGGGCATGGAATTAGAAAAGAAATGCGAAATGTTAGAAGATGAAGCACTTCTCAGGGACAACAAGATGAAAACATTACCAGTGGTTCTGCGATGAAGCTGTCCTCAGAGAAAACATGCTGAGGAGGATCCCAAAGGTTGGACAATGCTGAATCCTCAGGGTCGCAGCGAAGAAAACACCAGAAGCTGCACGCTGAAGCAATCCTCAGGGCCTGCAACGAGAACAAAAACACCAAATGTTAGAACATGAAGCACTTCTCAGGGGCAACAAGATGAAAACAATACCAATGGCTCTGCGATGAAGCTGTCCTCGCAGAAATCATGGTGAGGAGAACCCCAAGAAGTGGCTGAAGCAATCCTCAGGGCCTGGAATGAGAAAGAAAACAACAAATATTAGAAGATAAAGCATTTCTAAGGGACAACAAGATGAAAACAATACCAAGAGTTGTACGATGAAGCTGTCCTCAGGGAAAACATGGTGAGGAGGATCCCAAAGGTTGGACAACGCAGAATCCTCACTGTCGCAGCGAAGAAAACACCAGAAGCTGCACGCTGAAGCAATCCTCAGGGCCTGTAACGAGAACAAAAACACCAAATGTTAGAAGATGAAGCACTTCTCAGGGACAACAAGATGAAAACAATACCAAGAGTTGTACGATGAAGCTCTCCTCAGGGAAAACATGCTGAGGTGGAACCTAAAGGTTGGACAATGCAGAATCCTCAGGGTCGCAGCGAAGTCAACACCGGAAGCTGACGCTGAAGCAATCCTCAGGGCCTGCAACGAGAACAAAAACACCAAATGTTAGAAGATGAAGCACTTCTCAGGGACAACAAGATAAAAATAATACCAATGGTTCTGCGATGAAGCTGTCCTCAGAGAAAACATGCTGAGGAGGATCCCAAAGGTTGGACAATGCAGAATCCTCAGGGTCGCAGCGAAGAAAACACCAGAAGCTGCACGCTGAAGCAATCCTCAGGGCCTGCAACGAGAACAAAAACACCAAATGTTAGAAGATGAAGCACTTCTCAGGGACAACAAGATGAAAACAATACCAATGGTTCTACGATGAAGCTGTCCTCGCAGAAATCATGGTGAGGAGAACCCCAAGAACTAGACGAAGCAATCCTCAGGGCCTGGAATGAGAAAAAAAACACCAAATATTAGAAGATAAAGCATTTCTCAGGTACAACAAGGTGAAAACAATACCAAGATTTGTACGATGAAACTCTCCTCAGAGAAAACATGCTGAGGAGGATCCCAAAGGTTGGACAATGCTGAATCCTCAGGGTCGCAGCGAAGAAAGCACCAGAAGCTGCACGCTGAAGCAATCCTCAGGGCCTGCAACGAGAACAAAAACACCAAATATTACAAAATGAAGCACTTCTCAGGGGCAACAAGATGAAAACGATACCAATGGTTCTACGATGAAGCTGTCATCGCAAAAATCATGGTGAGGAGAACCCCAAGAAGTGGCCGAAGCAATCCTCAGGGCATGGAATTAGAAAAGAAATGCGAAATGTTAGAAGATGAAGCACTTCTCAGGGACAACAAGATGAAAACAATACCAATGGTTCTGCGATGAAGCTGTCCTGAGGGAAAACATGCTGAGGAGGATCCCAAAGGTTGGACAATGCAGAATCCTCAGGGTCGCAGCGAAGAAAGCACCAGAAGCTGCACGCTGAAGCAATCCTCAGGGCCTGCAACGAGAACAAAAACACCAAATGTTAGAAGATGAAGCACTTCTCAGGGGCAAGAAGATGAAAATAATACCAATGGTTCTGCGATGAAGCTGTCCTCGCAGAAATCATGGTGAGGAGAACCCCAAGAAGTGCCCGAAGCAATCCTCAGGGCCTGGAATGAGAAAGAAAACACCAAATATTAGGAGATAAAGCATTTCTCAGGTACAACAAGGTGAAAACAATACCAAGATTTGTACGATGAAACTCTCCTCAGAGAAAACATGCTGAGGAGGATCCCAAAGGTTGGACAATGCAGAATCCTCAGGGTCACAGCGAAGAAAACACCAGAAGCTGCACGCTGAAGCAATCCTCAGGGCCTGCAACGAGAACAAAAACACCAAATGTTAGAACATGAAGCACTTCTCAGGGGCAACAAGATGAAAACAATACCAATGGTTCTGCGATGAAGCTGTCCTCGCAGAAATCATGGTGAGGAGAACCCCAAGAAGTGGCTGAAGCAATCCTCAGGGCCTGGAATGAGAAAGAAAACAACAAATATTAGAAGATAAATCATTTCTAAGGGACAACAAGATGAAAACAATACCAAGAGTTGTACGATGAAGCTGTCCTCAGGGAAAACATGGTGAGGAGGATCCCAAAGGTTGGACAACGCAGAATCCTCACTGTCGCAGCGAAGAAAACACCAGAAGCTGCACGCTGAAGCAATCCTCAGGGCCTGTAACGAGAACAAAAACACCAAATGTTAGAAGATGAAGCACTTCTCAGGGACAACAAGATGAAAACAATACCAAGAGTTGTACGATGAAGCTCTCCTCAGGGAAAACATGCTGAGGTGGAACCTAAAGGTTGGACAATGCAGAATCCTCAGGGTCGCAGCGAAGTCAACACCGGAAGCTGACGCTGAAGCAATCCTCAGGGCCTGCAACGAGAACAAAAACACCAAATGTTAGAAGATGAAGCACTTCTCAGGGACAACAAGATAAAAATAATACCAATGGTTCTGCGATGAAGCTGTCCTCAGAGAAAACATGCTGAGGAGGATCCCAAAGGTTGGACAATGCAGAATCCTCAGGGTCGCAGCGAAGAAAACACCAGAAGCTGCACGCTGAAGCAATCCTCAGGGCCTGCAACGAGAACAAAAACACCAAATGTTAGAAGATGAAGCACTTCTCAGGGACAACAAGATGAAAACAATACCAATGGTTCTACGATGAAGCTGTCCTCGCAGAAATCATGGTGAGGAGAACCCCAAGAACTAGACGAAGCAATCCTCAGGGCCTGGAATGAGAAAAAAAACACCAAATATTAGAAGATAAAGCATTTCTCAGGTACAACAAGGTGAAAACAATACCAAGATTTGTACGATGAAACTCTCCTCAGAGAAAACATGCTGAGGAGCATCCCAAAGGTTGGACAATGCTGTATCCTCAGGGTCGCAGCGAAGAAAGCACCAGAAGCTGCACGCTGAAGCAATCCTCAGGGCCTGCAACGAGAACAAAAACACCAAATATTACAAAATGAAGCACTTCTCAGGGGCAACAAGATGAAAACAATACCAATGGTTCTACGATGAAGCTGTCATCGCAAAAATCATGGTGAGGAGAACCCCAAGAAGTGGCCGAAGCAATCCTCAGGGCATGGAATTAGAAAAGAAATGCGAAATGTTAGAAGATGAAGCACTTCTCAGGGACAACAAGATGAAAACAATACCAATGGTTCTGCGATGAAGCTGTCCTGAGGGAAAACATGCTGAGGAGGATCCCAAAGGTTGGACAATGCAGAATCCTCAGGGTCCCAGTGAAGAAAACACCAGAAGCTGCACGCTGAAGCAATCCTCAGGGCCTGCAACGAGAACAAAAACACCAAATGTTAGAAGATGAAGCACTTCTCAGGGGCAAGAAGATGAAAATAATACCAATGGTTCTGCGATGAAGCTGTCCTCGCAGAAATCATGGTGAGGAGAACCCCAAGAAGTGGCCGAAGCAATCCTCAGGGCCTGGAATGAGAAAGAAAACACCAAATATTAGGAGATAAAGCATTTCTCAGGTACAACAAGGTGAAAACAATACCAAGATTTGTACGATGAAACTCTCCTCAGAGAAAACATGCTGAGGAGGATCCCAAAGGTTGGACAATGCTGAATCCTCAGGGTCGCAGCGAAGAAAGCACCAGAAGCTGCACGCTGAAGCAATCCTGAGAGCCTGGAAAGAGAAGAAAAACACCAAATGTTAGACGATGAAGCACTTCTCAGGGACAACAAGATAAAAACTATACCAAGAGTTGTACGATGAAGCTCTCCTCAGGGAAAACATGCTGAGGTGGAACCCAAAGGTTGGACAATGCAGAATCCTCAGGGTCGCAGCGAAGAAAACACCAGAAGCTGCACGCTGAAGCAATCCTCAGGGCCTGCAACGAGAACAAAAACACCAAATGTTAGAAGATGAAGCACTTCTCAGGGGCAACAAGATGAAAACAATACCAATGGTTCTGCGATGAAGCTGTCCTCAGAGAAAACATGCTGAGGAGGATCCCAAAGGTTGGACAATGCAGAATCCTCAGGGTCACAGCGAAGAAAACACCAGAAGCTGCATGCTGAAGCAATCCTCAGGGCCTGCAACGAGAACAAAAACACCAAATGTTAGAACATGAAGCACGTCTCAGGGACAACAAGATGAAAACAATACCAAGAGTTGTACGATGAAGCTCTCCTCAGGGAAAACATGCTGAGGAGGATCCCAAAGGTTGGACAATGCAGAATCCTCAGGGTCACAGCGAAGAAAACACCAGAAGCTGCACGCTGAAGCAATCCTCAGGGCCTGCAACGAGAACAAAAACACCAAATGTTAGAAGATGAAGCACTTCTCAGGGACAACAAGATGAAAACAATACCAATGGTTCTACGATGAAGCTTTCCTCGCAGAAATCATGGTGAGGAGAACCCCAAGAACTAGACGAAGCAATCCTCAGGGCCTGGAATGAGAAAATAAACACCAAATATTAGAAGATAAAGCATTTCTCAGGTACAACAAGGTGAAAACAATACCAAGATTTGTACGATGAAACTCTCCTCAGAGAAAACATGCTGAGGAGGATCCCAAAGGTTGGACAATGCTGAATCCTCAGGGTCGCAGCGAAGAAAGCACCAGAAGCTGCACGCTGAAGCAATCCTCAGGGCCTGCAACGAGAACAAAAACACCAAATATTACAAAATGAAGCACTTCTCAGGGGCAACAAGATGAAAACGATACCAATGGTTCTACGATGAAGCTGTCATCGCAAAAATCATGGTGAGGAGAACCCCAAGAAGTGGCCGAAGCAATCCTCAGGGCATGGAATTAGAAAAGAAGTGCGAAATGTTAGAAGATGAAGCACTTCTCAGGGACAACAAGATGAAAACAATACCAATGGTTCTGCGATGAAGCTGTCCTCAGAGAAAACATGCTGAGGAGAACCCCAAGAAGTGGCCGAAGCAATCCTCAGGGCCTGGAATGAGAAAGAAAACACCAAATATTAGGAGATAAAGCATTTCTCAGGTACAACAAGGTGAAAACAATACCAAGATTTGTACGATGAAACTCTCCTCAGGGGAAACATGCTCAGGAGGGTCCGAAAGGTTGGACAATGCAGAATCCTCAGGGTCGCAGCGAAGAAAACACCAGAAGCTGCACGCTGAAGCAATCCTCAGGGCCTGCAACGAGAACAAAAACACCAAATGTTAGAAGATGAAGCACTTCTCAGGGACAACAAGATGAAAACAATACCAATGGTTCTACGATGAAGCTGTCCTCGCAGAAATCATGGTGAGGAGAACCCCAAGAACTAGACGAAGCAATCCTCAGGGCCTGGAATGAGAAAAAAAACACCAAATATTAGAAGATAAAGCATTTCTCAGGTACAACAAGGTGAAAACAATACCAAGATTTGTACGATGAAACTCTCCTCAGAGAAAACATGCTGAGGAGGATCCCAAAGGTTGGACAATGCTGAATCCTCAGGGTCGCAGCGAAGAAAGCACCAGAAGCTGCACGCTGAAGCAATCCTGAGAGCCTGGAAAGAGAAGAAAAACACCAAATGTTAGACGATGAAGCACTTCTCAGGGACAACAAGATAAAAACTATACCAAGAGTTGTACGATGAAGCTCTCCTCAGGGAAAACATGCTGAGGAGGATCCCAAAGGTTGGACAATGCAGAATCCTCAGGGTCGCAGCGAAGAAAACACCAGAAGCTGCACGCTGAAGCAATCCTCAGGGCCTGCAACGAGAACAAAAACACCAAATGTTAGAAGATGAAGCACTTCTCAGGGGCAACAAGATGAAAACAATACCAATGGTTCTGCGATGAAGCTGTCCTCAGAGAAAACATGCTGAGGAGGATCCCAAAGGTTGGACAATGCAGAATCCTCAGGGTCACAGCGAAGAAAACACCAGAAGCTGCATGCTGAAGCAATCCTCAGGGCCTGCAACGAGAACAAAAACACCAAATGTTAGAACATGAAGCACGTCTCAGGGACAACAAGATGAAAACAATACCAAGAGTTGTACGATGAAGCTCTCCTCAGGGAAAACATGCTGAGGAGGATCCCAAAGGTTGGACAATGCAGAATCCTCAGGGTCACAGCGAAGAAAACACCAGAAGCTGCACGCTGAAGCAATCCTCAGGGCCTGCAACGAGAACAAAAACACCAAATGTTAGAAGATGAAGCACTTCTCAGGGACAACAAGATGAAAACAATACCAATGGTTCTACGATGAAGCTTTCCTCGCAGAAATCATGGTGAGGAGAACCCCAAGAACTAGACGAAGCAATCCTCAGGGCCTGGAATGAGAAAAAAAACACCAAATATTAGAAGATAAAGCATTTCTCAGGTACAACAAGGTGAAAACAATACCAAGATTTGTACGATGAAACTCTCCTCAGAGAAAACATGCTGAGGAGGATCCCAAAGGTTGGACAATGCTGAATCCTCAGGGTCGCAGCGAAGAAAGCACCAGAAGCTGCACGCTGAAGCAATCCTCAGGGCCTGCAACGAGAACAAAAACACCAAATATTACAAAATGAAGCACTTCTCAGGGGCAACAAGATGAAAACGATACCAATGGTTCTACGATGAAGCTGTCATCGCAAAAATCATGGTGAGGAGAACCCCAAGAAGTGGCCGAAGCAATCCTCAGGGCATGGAATTAGAAAAGAAATGCGAAATGTTAGAAGATGAAGCACTTCTCAGGGACAACAAGATGAAAACAATACCAATGGTTCTGCGATGAAGCTGTCCTCAGAGAAAACATGCTGAGGAGAAACCCAAGAAGTGGCCGAAGCAATCCTCAGGGCCTGGAATGAGAAAGAAAACACCAAATATTAGGAGATAAAGCATTTCTCAGGTACAACAAGGTGAAAACAATACCAAGATTTGTACGATGAAACTCTCCTCAGGGGAAACATGCTCAGGAGGGTCCGAAAGGTTGGACAATGCAGAATCCTCAGGGTCGCAGCGAAGAAAACACCAGAAGCTGCACGCTGAAGCAATCCTCAGGGCCTGCAACGAGAACAAAAACACCAAATGTTAGAAGATGAAGCACTTCTCAGGGACAACAAGATGAAAACAATACCAATGGTTCTACGATGAAGCTGTCCTCGCAGAAATCATGGTGAGGAGAACCCCAAGAACTAGACGAAGCAATCCTCAGGGCCTGGAATGAGAAAAAAAACACCAAATATTAGAAGATAAAGCATTTCTCAGGTACAACAAGGTGAAAACAATACCAAGATTTGTACGATGAAACTCTCCTCAGAGAAAACATGCTGAGGAGGATCCCAAAGGTTGGACAATGCTGAATCCTCAGGGTCGCAGCGAAGAAAGCACCAGAAGCTGCACGCTGAAGCAATCCTCAGGGCCTGCAACGAGAACAAAAACACCAAATGTTAGAAGATGAAGCACTTCTCAGGGGCAACAAGATGAAAACAATACCAATGGTTCTGCGATGAAGCTGTCCTCGCAGAAATCATGGTGAGGAGAACCCCAAGAAGTGGCCGAAGCAATCCTCAGGGCCTGGAATGAGAAAGAAAACAACAAATATTAGAAGATAAAGCATTTCTCAGGGACAACAAGATGAAAACAATACCAAGAGTTGTACGATGAAGCTGTCCTCAGGGAAAACATGGTAAGGAGGATCCCAAAGGTTGGACAACGCAGAATCCTCACTGTCGCAGCGAAGAAAACACCAGAAGCTGCACGCTGAAGCAATCCTCAGGGCCTGCAACGAGAACAAAAACACCAAATGTTAGAACATGAAGCACGTCTCAGGGACAACAAGATGAAAACAATACCAAGAGTTGTACGATGAAGCTCTCCTCAGGGAAAACATGCTGAGGAGGATCCCAAAGGTTGGACAATGCAGAATCCTCAGGGTCACAGCGAAGAAAACACCAGAAGCTGCACGCTGAAGCAATCCTCAGGGCCTGCAACGAGAACAAAAACACCAAATGTTAGAAGATGAAGCACTTCTCAGGGACAACAAGATGAAAACAATACCAATGGTTCTACGATGAAGCTGTCCTCGCAGAAATCATGGTGAGGAGAACCCCAAGAACTAGACGAAGCAATCCTCAGGGCCTGGAATGAGAAAAAAAACACCAAATATTAGAAGATAAAGCATTTCTCAGGTACAACAAGGTGAAAACAATACCAAGATTTGTACGATGAAACTCTCCTCAGAGAAAACATGCTGAGGAGGATCCCAAAGGTTGGACAATGCTGAATCCTCAGGGTCGCAGCGAAGAAAGCACCAGAAGCTGCACGCTGAAGCAATCCTCAGGGCCTGCAACGAGAACAAAAACACCAAATGTTACAAAATGAAGCACTTCTCAGGGGCAACAAGATGAAAACAATACCAATGGTTCTACGATGAAGCTGTCATCGCAAAAATCATGGTGAGGAGAACCCCAAGAACTGGACGAAGCAATCCTCAGGGCATGGAATTAGAAAAGAAATGCGAAATGTTAGAAGATGAAGCACTTCTCAGGGACAACAAGATGAAAACATTACCAATGGTTCTGCGATGAAGCTGTCCTCAGAGAAAACATGCTGAGGAGGATCCCAAAGGTTGGACAATGCAGAATCCTCAGGGTCGCAGTGAAGAAAACACCAGAAGCTGCACGCTGAAGCAATCCTCAGGGCCTGCAACGAGAACAAAAACACCAAATGTTAGAACATGAAGCACTTCTCACGCGCAACAAGATGAAAACAATACCAATGGTTCTGCGATGAAGCTGTCCTCGCAGAAATCATGGTGAGGAGAACCCCAAGAAGTGGCCGAAGCAATCCTCAGGGCCTGGAATGAGAAAGAAAACACCAAATATTAGAAGATAAATCATTTCTCAGGTACAACAAGGTGAAAACAATACCAAGAGTTGTACGATGAAGCTGTCCTCAGGGAAAACATGGTGAGGAGGATCCCAAAGGTTGGACAACGCAGAATCCTCACTGTCGCAGCGAAGAAAACACCAGAAGCTGCACGCTGAAGCAATCCTCAGGGCCTGTAACGAGAACAAAAACACCAAATGTTAGAACATGAAGCACTTCTCAGGGACAACAAGATGAAAACAATACCAAGAGTTGTATGATGAAGCTCTCCTCAGGGAAAACATGCTGAGGTGGAACCCAAAGGTTGGACAATGCAGAATCCTCAGGGTCGCAGCGAAGTCAACACCGGAAGCTGACGCTGAAGCAATCCTCAGGGCCTGCAACGAGAACAAAAACACCAAATGTTAGAAGATGAAGCACTTCTCAGGGACAACAAGATAAAAATAATACCAATGGTTCTGCGATGAAGCTGTCCTCAGAGAAAACATGCTGAGGAGGATCCCAAAGGTTGGACAATGCAGAATCCTCACGGTCGCAGCGAAGAAAACACCAGAAGCTGCATGCTGAAGCAATCCTCAGGGCCTGCAACGAGAACAAAAACACCAAATGTTAGAACATGAAGCACGTCTCAGGGACAACAAGATGAAAACAATACCAAGAGTTGTACGATGAAGCTCTCCTCAGGGAAAACATGCTGAGGAGGATCCCAAAGGTTGGACAATGCAGAATCCTCAGGGTCACAGCGAAGAAAACACCAGAAGCTGCACGCTGAAGCAATCCTCAGGGCCTGCAACGAGAACAAAAACACCAAATGTTAGAAGATGAAGCACTTCTCAGGGACAACAAGATGAAAACAATACCAATGGTTCTACGATGAAGCTGTCCTCGCAGAAATCATGGTGAGGAGAACCCCAAGAAGTGGCCGAAGCAATCCTCAGGGCCTGGAATGAGAAAAAAAACACCAAATATTAGAAGATAAAGCATTTCTCAGGTACAACAAGGTGAAAACAATACCAAGATTTGTACGATGAAACTCTCCTCAGAGAAAACATGCTGAGGAGGATCCCAAAGGTTGGACAATGCTGAATCCTCAGGGTCGCAGCGAAGAAAGCACCAGAAGCTGCACGCTGAAGCAATCCTCAGGGCCTGCAACGAGAACAAAAACACCAAATATTACAAAATGAAGCACTTCTCAGGGGCAACAAGATGAAAACGATACCAATGGTTCTACGATGAAGCTGTCATCGCAAAAATCATGGTGAGGAGAACCCCAAGAAGTGGCCGAAGCAATCCTCAGGGCATGGAATTAGAAAAGAAATGCGAAATGTTAGAAGATGAAGCACTTCTCAGGGACAACAAGATGAAAACAATACCAATGGTTCTGCGATGAAGCTGTCCTCAGAGAAAACATGCTGAGGAGGATCCCAAAGGTTGGACAATGCAGAATCCTCAGGGTTCCAGTGAAGAAAACACCAGAAGCTGCACGCTGAAGCAATCCTCAGGGCCTGCAACGAGAACAAAAACACCAAATGTTAGAAGATGAAGCACTTCTCAGGGGCAAGAAGATGAAAATAATACCAATGGTTCTGCGATGAAGCTGTCCTCGCAGAAATCATGGTGAGGAGAACCCCAAGAAGTGCCCGAAGCAATCCTCAGGGCCTGGAATGAGAAAGAAAACACCAAATATTAGGAGATAAAGCATTTCTCAGGTACAACAAGGTGAAAACAATACCAAGATTTGTACGATGAAACTCTCCTCAGAGAAAACATGCTGAGGAGGATCCCAAAGGTTGGACAATGCTGAATCCTCAGGGTCGCAGCGAAGAAAGCACCAGAAGCTGCACGCTGAAGCAATCCTCAGGGCCTGCAACGAGAACAAAAACACCAAATGTTACAAAATGAAGCACTTCTCAGGGACAACAAGATAAAAACTATACCAAGAGTTGTACGATGAAGCTCTCCTCAGGGAAAACATGCTGAGGTGGAACCCAAAGGTTGGACAATGCAGAATCCTCAGGGTCGCAGCGAAGAAAACACCAGAAGCTGCACGCTGAAGCAATCCTCAGGGCCTGCAACGAGAACAAAAACACCAAATGTTAGAAGATGAAGCACTTCTCAGGGGCAACAAGATGAAAACAATACCAATGGTTCTGCGATGAAGCTGTCCTCAGAGAAAACATGCTGAGGAGGATCCCAAAGGTTGGACAATGCAGAATCCTCAGGGTCACAGCGAAGAAAACACCAGAAGCTGCATGCTGAAGCAATCCTCAGGGCCTGCAACGAGAACAAAAACACCAAATGTTAGAACATGAAGCACGTCTCAGGGACAACAAGATGAAAACAATACCAAGAGTTGTACGATGAAGCTCTCCTCAGGGAAAACATGCTGAGGAGGATCCCAAAGGTTGGACAATGCAGAATCCTCAGGGTCACAGCGAAGAAAACACCAGAAGCTGCACGCTGAAGCAATCCTCAGGGCCTGCAACGAGAACAAAAACACCAAATGTTAGAACATGAAGCACTTCTCAGGGACAACAAGATGAAAACAATACCAATGGTTCTACGATGAAGCTGTCCTCGCAGAAATCATGGTGAGGAGAACCCCAAGAACTAGACAAAGCAATCCTCAGGGCCTGGAATGAGAAAAAAAAACACCAAATATTAGAAGATAAAGCATTTCTCAGGTACAACAAGGTGAAAACAATACCAAGATTTGTACGATGAAACTCTCCTCAGAGAAAACATGCTGAGGAGGATCCCAAAGGTTGGACAATGCAGAATCCTCAGGGTCGCAGCGAAGAAAGCACCAGAAGCTGCACGCTGAAGCAATCCTCAGGGCCTGCAACGAGAACAAAAACACCAAATGTTACAAAATGAAGCACTTCTCAGGGGCAACAAGATGAAAACAATACCAATGGTTCTACGATGAAGCTGTCATCGCAAAAATCATGGTGAGGAGAACCCCAAGAAGTGGCCGAAGCAATCCTCAGGGCATGGAATTAGAAAAGAAATGCGAAATGTTAGAAGATGAAGCACTTCTCAGGGACAACAAGATGAAAACATTACCAATGGTTCTGCGATGAAGCTGTCCTCAGAGAAAACATGCTGAGGAGGATCCCAAAGGTTGGACAATGCAGAATCCTCAGGGTCGCAGCGAAGAAAACACCAGAAGCTGCACGCTGAAGCAATCCTCAGGGCCTGCAACGAGAACAAAAACACCAAATGTTAGAAGATGAAGCACTTCTCAGGGACAACAAGATGAAAACAATACCAAGAGTTGTACGATGAAGCTCTCCTCAGGGAAAACATGCTGAGGAGGATCCCAAAGGTTGGACAATGCAGAATCCTCAGGGTCACAGCGAAGAAAACACCAGAAGCTGCACGCTGAAGCAATCCTCAGGGCCTGCAATGAGAACAAAAACACCAAATGTTAGAAGATGAAGCACTTCTCAGGGGCAACAAGATGAAAACAATACCAATGGTTCTGCGATGAAGCTGTCCTCGCAGAAATCATGGTGAGGAGAACCCCAAGAAGTGGCCGAAGCAATCCTCAGGGCCTGGAATTAGAAAGAAAACAACAAATATTAGAAGATAAAGCATTTCTCAGGGACAACAAGATGAAAACAATACCAAGAGTTGTACGATGAAGCTGTCCTCAGGGAAAACATGGTGAGGAGGATCCCAAAGGTTGGACAACGCAGAATCCTCACTGTCGCAGCGAAGAAAACACCAGAAGCTGCACGCTGAAGCAATCCTCAGGGCCTGTAACGAGAACAAAAACACCAAATGTTAGAAGATGAAGCACTTCTCAGGGACAACAAGATGAAAACAATACCAATGGTTCTGCGATGAAGCTGTCCTCAGAGAAAACATGCTGAGGAGAATCCCAAAGGTTGGACAATGCAGAATCCTCAGGGTCGCAGCGAAGAAAACACCAGAAGCTGCATGCTGAAGCAATCCTCAGGGCCTGCAACGAGAACAAAAACACCAAATGTGAGAACATGAAGCACGTCTCAGGGACAACAAGATGAAAACAATACCAAGAGTTGTACGATGAAGCTCTCCTCAGGGAAAACATGCTGAGGAGGATCCCAAAGGTTGGACAATGCAGAATCCTCAGGGTCACAGTGAAGAAAACACCAGAAGCTGCACGCTGAAGCAATCCTCAGGGCCTGCAACGAGAACAAAAACACCAAATGTTAGAAGATGAAGCACTTCTCAGGGACAACAAGATGAAAACAATACCAATGGTTCTACGATGAAGCTGTCCTCGCAGAAATCATGGTGAGGAGAACCCCAAGAACTAGACGAAGCAATCCTCAGGGCCTGGAATGAGAAAAAAAACACCAAATATTAGAAGATAAAGCATTTCTCAGGTACAACAAGGTGAAAACAATACCAAGATTTGTACGATGAAACTCTCCTCAGAGAAAACATGCTGAGGAGGATCCCAAAGGTTGGACAATGCTGAATCCTCAGGGTCGCAGCGAAGAAAGCACCAGAAGCTGCACGCTGAAGCAATCCTCAGGGCCTGCAACGAGAACAAAAACACCAAATGTTACAAAATGAAGCACTTCTCAGGGGCAACAAGATGAAAACAATACCAATGGTTCTACGATGAAGCTGTCATCGCAAAAATCATGGTGAGGAGAACCCCAAGAAGTGGCCGAAGCAATCCTCAGGGCATGGAATTAGAAAAGAAATGCGAAATGTTAGACGATGAAGCACTTCTCAGGGACAACAAGATAAAAACTATACCAAGAGTTGTACGATGAAGCTCTCCTCAGGGAAAACATGCTGAGGTGGAACCCAAAGGTTGGACAATGCAGAATCCTCAGGGTCGCAGCGAAGAAAACACCAGAAGCTGCACGCTGAAGCAATCCTCAGGGCCTGCAACGAGAACAAAAACACCAAATGTTAGAAGATGAAGCACTTCTCAGGGGCAACAAGATGAAAACAATACCAATGGTTCTGCGATGAAGCTGTCCTCAGAGAAAACATGCTGAGGAGGATCCCAAAGGTTGGACAATGCAGAATCCTCAGGGTCACAGCGAAGAAAACACCAGAAGCTGCATGCTGAAGCAATCCTCAGGGCCTGCAACGAGAACAAAAACACCAAATGTTAGAACATGAAGCACGTCTCAGGGACAACAAGATGAAAACAATACCAAGAGTTGTACGATGAAGCTCTCCTCAGGGAAAACATGCTGAGGAGGATCCCAAAGGTTGGACAATGCAGAATCCTCAGGGTCACAGCGAAGAAAACACCAGAAGCTGCACGCTGAAGCAATCCTCAGGGCCTGCAATGAGAACAAAAACACCAAATGTTAGAACATGAAGCACTTCTCAGGGACAACAAGATGAAAACAATACCAATGGTTCTACGATGAAGCTGTCCTCGCAGAAATCATGGTGAGGAGAACCCCAAGAACTAGACAAAGCAATCCTCAGGGCCTGGAATGAGAAAAAAAAACACCAAATATTAGAAGATAAAGCATTTCTCAGGTACAACAAGGTGAAAACAATACCAAGATTTGTACGATGAAACTCTCCTCAGAGAAAACATGCTGAGGAGGATCCCAAAGGTTGGACAATGCAGAATCCTCAGGGTCGCAGCGAAGAAAGCACCAGAAGCTGCACGCTGAAGCAATCCTCAGGGCCTGCAACGAGAACAAAAACACCAAATGTTACAAAATGAAGCACTTCTCAGGGGCAACAAGATGAAAACAATACCAATGGTTCTACGATGAAGCTGTCATCGCAAAAATCATGGTGAGGAGAACCCCAAGAAGTGGCCGAAGCAATCCTCAGGGCATGGAATTAGAAAAGAAATGCGAAATGTTAGAAGATGAAGCACTTCTCAGGGACAACAAGATGAAAACATTACCAATGGTTCTGCGATGAAGCTGTCCTCAGAGAAAACATGCTGAGGAGGATCCCAAAGGTTGGACAATGCAGAATCCTCAGGGTCGCAGCGAAGAAAACACCAGAAGCTGCACGCTGAAGCAATCCTCAGGGCCTGCAACGAGAACAAAAACACCAAATGTTAGAAGATGAAGCACTTCTCAGGGACAACAAGATGAAAACAATACCAAGAGTTGTACGATGAAGCTCTCCTCAGGGAAAACATGCTGAGGAGGATCCCAAAGGTTGGACAATGCAGAATCCTCAGGGTCACAGCGAAGAAAACACCAGAAGCTGCACGCTGAAGCAATCCTCAGGGCCTGCAATGAGAACAAAAACACCAAATGTTAGAAGATGAAGCACTTCTCAGGGGCAACAAGATGAAAACAATACCAATGGTTCTGCGATGAAGCTGTCCTCGCAGAAATCATGGTGAGGAGAACCCCAAGAAGTGGCCGAAGCAATCCTCAGGGCCTGGAATTTGAAAGAAAACAACAAATATTAGAAGATAAAGCATTTCTCAGGGACAACAAGATGAAAACAATACCAAGAGTTGTACGATGAAGCTGTCCTCAGGGAAAACATGGTGAGGAGGATCCCAAAGGTTGGACAACGCAGAATCCTCACTGTCGCAGCGAAGAAAACACCAGAAGCTGCACGCTGAAGCAATCCTCAGGGCCTGTAACGAGAACAAAAACACCAAATGTTAGAAGATGAAGCACTTCTCAGGGACAACAAGATGAAAACAATACCAATGGTTCTGCGATGAAGCTGTCCTCAGAGAAAACATGCTGAGGAGAATCCCAAAGGTTGGACAATGCAGAATCCTCAGGGTCGCAGCGAAGAAAACACCAGAAGCTGCATGCTGAAGCAATCCTCAGGGCCTGCAACGAGAACAAAAACACCAAATGTGAGAACATGAAGCACGTCTCAGGGACAACAAGATGAAAACAATACCAAGAGTTGTACGATGAAGCTCTCCTCAGGGAAAACATGCTGAGGAGGATCCCAAAGGTTGGACAATGCAGAATCCTCAGGGTCACAGTGAAGAAAACACCAGAAGCTGCACGCTGAAGCAATCCTCAGGGCCTGCAACGAGAACAAAAACACCAAATGTTAGAAGATGAAGCACTTCTCAGGGACAACAAGATGAAAACAATACCAATGGTTCTACGATGAAGCTGTCCTCGCAGAAATCATGGTGAGGAGAACCCCAAGAACTAGACGAAGCAATCCTCAGGGCCTGGAATGAGAAAAAAAACACCAAATATTAGAAGATAAAGCATTTCTCAGGTACAACAAGGTGAAAACAATACCAAGATTTGTACGATGAAACTCTCCTCAGAGAAAACATGCTGAGGAGGATCCCAAAGGTTGGACAATGCTGAATCCTCAGGGTCGCAGCGAAGAAAGCACCAGAAGCTGCAAGCTGAAGCAATCCTCAGGGCCTGCAACGAGAACAAAAACACCAAATGTTACAAAATGAAGCACTTCTCAGGGGCAACAAGATGAAAACAATACCAATGGTTCTACGATGAAGCTGTCATCGCAAAAATCATGGTGAGGAGAACCCCAAGAAGTGGCCGAAGCAATCCTCAGGGCATGGAATTAGAAAAGAAATGCGAAATGTTAGACGATGAAGCACTTCTCAGGGACAACAAGATAAAAACTATACCAAGAGTTGTACGATGAAGCTCTCCTCAGGGAAAACATGCTGAGGTGGAACCCAAAGGTTGGACAATGCAGAATCCTCAGGGTCGCAGCGAAGAAAACACCAGAAGCTGCACGCTGAAGCAATCCTCAGGGCCTGCAACGAGAACAAAAACACCAAATGTTAGAAGATGAAGCACTTCTCAGGGGCAACAAGATGAAAACAATACCAATGGTTCTGCGATGAAGCTGTCCTCAGAGAAAACATGCTGAGGAGGATCCCAAAGGTTGGACAATGCAGAATCCTCAGGGTCACAGCGAAGAAAACACCAGAAGCTGCATGCTGAAGCAATCCTCAGGGCCTGCAACGAGAACAAAAACACCAAATGTTAGAACATGAAGCACGTCTCAGGGACAACAAGATGAAAACAATACCAAGAGTTGTACGATGAAGCTCTCCTCAGGGAAAACATGCTGAGGAGGATCCCAAAGGTTGGACAATGCAGAATCCTCAGGGTCACAGCGAAGAAAACACCAGAAGCTGCACGCTGAAGCAATCCTCAGGGCCTGCAACGAGAACAAAAACACCAAATGTTAGAAGATGAAGCACTTCTCAGGGACAACAAGATGAAAACAATACCAATGGTTCTACGATGAAGCTGTCCTCGCAGAAATCATGGTGAGGAGAACCCCAAGAACTAGACGAAGCAATCCTCAGGGCCTGGAATGAGAAAAAAAACACCAAATATTAGAAGATAAAGCATTTCTCAGGTACAACAAGGTGAAAACAATACCAAGAT
Organism: Aythya ferina; assembly: GCF_964211825.1. NCBI lineage: Eukaryota > Metazoa > Chordata > Aves > Anseriformes > Anatidae > Aythya > Aythya ferina. The sequence goes on from NC_140298.1 coordinate 9,385,907, forward strand.
TTGTACGATGAAACTCTCCTCAGAGAAAACATGCTGAGGAGGATCCCAAAGGTTGGACAATGCTGAATCCTCAGCGTCGCAGCGAAGAAAGCACCAGAAGCTGCACGCTGAAGCAATCCTCAGGGCCTGCAATGAGAACAAAAACACCAAATGTTACAAAATGAAGCACTTCTCAGGGGCAACAAGATGAAAACAATACCAATGGTTCTACGATGAAGCTGTCATCGCAAAAATCATGGTGAGGAGAACCCCAAGAAGTGGCCGAAGCAATCCTCAGGGCATGGAATTAGAAAAGAAATGCGAAATGTTAGACGATGAAGCACTTCTCAGGGACAACAAGATAAAAACTATACCAAGAGTTGTACGATGAAGCTCTCCTCAGGGAAAACATGCTGAGGTGGAACCCAAAGGTTGGACAATGCAGAATCCTCAGGGTCGCAGCGAAGAAAACACCAGAAGCTGCACGCTGAAGCAATCCTCAGGGCCTGCAACGAGAACAAAAACACCAAATGTTAGAAGATGAAGCACTTCTCAGGGGCAACAAGATGAAAACAATACCAATGGTTCTGCGATGAAGCTGTCCTCAGAGAAAACATGCTGAGGAGGATCCCAAAGGTTGGACAATGCAGAATCCTCAGGGTCACAGCGAAGAAAACACCAGAAGCTGCATGCTGAAGCAATCCTCAGGGCCTGCAACGAGAACAAAAACACCAAATGTTAGAACATGAAGCACGTCTCAGGGACAACAAGATGAAAACAATACCAAGAGTTGTACGATGAAGCTCTCCTCAGGGAAAACATGCTGAGGAGGATCCCAAAGGTTGGACAATGCAGAATCCTCAGGGTCACAGCGAAGAAAACACCAGAAGCTGCACGCTGAAGCAATCCTCAGGGCCTGCAACGAGAACAAAAACACCAAATGTTAGAAGATGAAGCACTTCTCAGGGACAACAAGATGAAAACAATACCAATGGTTCTACGATGAAGCTGTCCTCGCAGAAATCATGGTGAGGAGAACCCCAAGAACTAGACGAAGCAATCCTCAGGGCCTGGAATGAGAAAAAAAACACCAAATATTAGAAGATAAAGCATTTCTCAGGTACAACAAGGTGAAAACAATACCAAGATTTGTACGATGAAACTCTCCTCAGAGAAAACATGCTGAGGAGGATCCCAAAGGTTGGACAATGCTGAATCCTCAGGGTCGCAGCGAAGAAAGCACCAGAAGCTGCACGCTGAAGCAATCCTCAGGGCCTGCAACGAGAACAAAAACACCAAATGTTACAAAATGAAGCACTTCTCAGGGACAACAAGATAAAAACTATACCAAGAGTTGTACGATGAAGCTCTCCTCAGGGAAAACATGCTGAGGTGGAACCCAAAGGTTGGACAATGCAGAATCCTCAGGGTCGCAGCGAAGAAAACACCAGAAGCTGCACGCTGAAGCAATCCTCAGGGCCTGCAACGAGAACAAAAACACCAAATGTTAGAAGATGAAGCACTTCTCAGGGGCAACAAGATGAAAACAATACCAATGGTTCTGCGATGAAGCTGTCCTCAGAGAAAACATGCTGAGGAGGATCCCAAAGGTTGGACAATGCAGAATCCTCAGGGTCACAGCGAAGAAAACACCAGAAGCTGCATGCTGAAGCAATCCTCAGGGCCTGCAACGAGAACAAAAACACCAAATGTTAGAACATGAAGCACGTCTCAGGGACAACAAGATGAAAACAATACCAAGAGTTGTACGATGAAGCTCTCCTCAGGGAAAACATGCTGAGGAGGATCCCAAAGGTTGGACAATGCAGAATCCTCAGGGTCACAGCGAAGAAAACACCAGAAGCTGCACGCTGAAGCAATCCTCAGGGCCTGCAACGAGAACAAAAACACCAAATGTTAGAAGATGAAGCACTTCTCAGGGACAACAAGATGAAAACAATACCAATGGTTCTACGATGAAGCTGTCCTCGCAGAAATCATGGTGAGGAGAACCCCAAGAACTAGACGAAGCAATCCTCAGGGCCTGGAATGAGAAAAAAAACACCAAATATTAGAAGATAAAGCATTTCTCAGGTACAACAAGGTGAAAACAATACCAAGATTTGTACGATGAAACTCTCCTCAGGGGAAACATGCTGAGGAGGATCCCAAAGGTTGGACAATGCTGAATCCTCAGGGTCGCAGCGAAGAAAGCACCAGAAGCTGCACGCTGAAGCAATCCTCAGGGCCTGCAACGAGAACAAAAACACCAAATGTTACAAAATGAAGCACTTCTCAGGGGCAACAAGATGAAAACAATACCAATGGTTCTACGATGAAGCTGTCATCGCAAAAATCCTGGTGAGGAGAACCCCAAGAAGTGGCCGAAGCAATCCTCAGGGCATGGAATTAGAAAAGAAATGCGAAATGTTAGAAGATGAAGCACTTCTCAGGGACAACAAGATGAAAACATTACCAATGGTTCTGCGATGAAGCTGTCCTCAGAGAAAACATGCAGAGGAGGATCCCAAAGGTTGGACAATGCAGAATCCTCAGGGTCGCAGCGAAGAAAACACCAGAAGCTGCACGCTGAAGCAATCCTCAGGGCCTGCAACGAGAACAAAAACACCAAATGTTAGAAGATGAAGCCCTTCTCAGGGACAACAAGATGAAAACAATACCAAGAGTTGTACGATGAAGCTCTCCTCAGGGAAAACATGCTGAGGAGGATCCCAAAGGTTGGACAATGCAGAATCCTCAGGGTCACAGCGAAGAAAACACCAGAAGCTGCACGCTGAAGCAATCCTCAGGGCCTGCAATGAGAACAAAAACACCAAATGTTAGAAGATGAAGCACTTCTCAGGGGCAAGAAGATGAAAACAATACCAATGGTTCTGCGATGAAGCTGTCCTCGCAGAAATCATGGTGAGGAGAACCCCAAGAAGTGGCCGAAGCAATCCTCAGGGCCTGGAATGAGAAAGAAAACACCAAATATTAGAAGATAAAGCATTTCTCAGGGACAACAAGATGAAAACAATACCAAGAGTTGTACGATGAATCTGTCCTCAGGGAAAACATGGTGAGGAGGATCCCAAAGGTTGGACAACGCAGAATCCTCACTGTCGCAGCGAAGAAAACACCAGAAGCTGCACGCTGAAGCAATCCTCAGGGCCTGCAATGAGAACAAAAACACCAAATGTTAGAAGATGAAGCACTTCTCAGGGACAACAAGATGAAAACAATACCAATGGTTCTACGATGAAGCTGTCCTCGCAGAAATCATGGTGAGGAGAACCCCAAGAACTAGACGAAGCAATCCTCAGGGCCTGGAATGAGAAAAAAAACACCAAATATTAGAAGATAAAGCATTTCTCAGGTACAACAAGGTGAAAACAATACCAAGATTTGTACGATGAAACTCTCCTCAGAGAAAACATGCTGAGGAGGATCCCAAAGGTTGGACAATGCTGAATCCTCAGGGTCGCAGCGAAGAAAGCACCAGAAGCTGCACGCTGAAGCAATCCTCAGGGCCTGCAACGAGAACAAAAACACCAAATGTTACAAAATGAAGCACTTCTCAGGGGCAACAAGATGAAAACAATACCAATGGTTCTACGATGAAGCTGTCATCGCAAAAATCATGGTGAGGAGAACCCCAAGAAGTGGCCGAAGCAATCCTCAGGGCATGGAATTAGAAAAGAAATGCGAAATGTTAGACGATGAAGCACTTCTCAGGGACAACAAGATAAAAACTATACCAAGAGTTGTACGATGAAGCTCTCCTCAGGGAAAACATGCTGAGGTGGAACCCAAAGGTTGGACAATGCAGAATCCTCAGGGTCGCAGCGAAGAAAACACCAGAAGCTGCACGCTGAAGCAATCCTCAGGGCCTGCAACGAGAACAAAAACACCAAATGTTAGAAGATGAAGCACTTCTCAGGGGCAACAAGATGAAAACAATACCAATGGTTCTGCGATGAAGCTGTCCTCAGAGAAAACATGCTGAGGAGGATCCCAAAGGTTGGACAATGCAGAATCCTCAGGGTCACAGCGAAGAAAACACCAGAAGCTGCATGCTGAAGCAATCCTCAGGGCCTGCAACGAGAACAAAAACACCAAATGTTAGAACATGAAGCACGTCTCAGGGACAACAAGATGAAAACAATACCAAGAGTTGTACGATGAAGCTCTCCTCAGGGAAAACATGCTGAGGAGGATCCCAAAGGTTGGACAATGCAGAATCCTCAGGGTCACAGCGAAGAAAACACCAGAAGCTGCACGCTGAAGCAATCCTCAGGGCCTGCAACGAGAACAAAAACACCAAATGTTAGAAGATGAAGCACTTCTCAGGGACAACAAGATGAAAACAATACCAATGGTTCTACGATGAAGCTGTCCTCGCAGAAATCATGGTGAGGAGAACCCCAAGAACTAGACGAAGCAATCCTCAGGGCCTGGAATGAGAAAAAAAACACCAAATATTAGAAGATAAAGCATTTCTCAGGTACAACAAGGTGAAAACAATACCAAGATTTGTACGATGAAACTCTCCTCAGAGAAAACATGCTGAGGAGGATCCCAAAGGTTGGACAATGCTGAATCCTCAGGGTCGCAGCGAAGAAAGCACCAGAAGCTGCACGCTGAAGCAATCCTCAGGGCCTGCAACGAGAACAAAAACACCAAATGTTACAAAATGAAGCACTTCTCAGGGACAACAAGATAAAAACTATACCAAGAGTTGTACGATGAAGCTCTCCTCAGGGAAAACATGCTGAGGTGGAACCCAAAGGTTGGACAATGCAGAATCCTCAGGGTCGCAGCGAAGAAAACACCAGAAGCTGCACGCTGAAGCAATCCTCAGGGCCTGCAACGAGAACAAAAACACCAAATGTTAGAAGATGAAGCACTTCTCAGGGGCAACAAGATGAAAACAATACCAATGGTTCTGCGATGAAGCTGTCCTCAGAGAAAACATGCTGAGGAGGATCCCAAAGGTTGGACAATGCAGAATCCTCAGGGTCACAGCGAAGAAAACACCAGAAGCTGCATGCTGAAGCAATCCTCAGGGCCTGCAACGAGAACAAAAACACCAAATGTTAGAACATGAAGCACGTCTCAGGGACAACAAGATGAAAACAATACCAAGAGTTGTACGATGAAGCTCTCCTCAGGGAAAACATGCTGAGGAGGATCCCAAAGGTTGGACAATGCAGAATCCTCAGGGTCACAGCGAAGAAAACACCAGAAGCTGCACGCTGAAGCAATCCTCAGGGCCTGCAACGAGAACAAAAACACCAAATGTTAGAAGATGAAGCACTTCTCAGGGACAACAAGATGAAAACAATACCAATGGTTCTACGATGAAGCTGTCCTCGCAGAAATCATGGTGAGGAGAACCCCAAGAACTAGACGAAGCAATCCTCAGGGCCTGGAATGAGAAAAAAAACACCAAATATTAGAAGATAAAGCATTTCTCAGGTACAACAAGGTGAAAACAATACCAAGATTTGTACGATGAAACTCTCCTCACAGAAAACATGCTGAGGAGGATCCCAAAGGTTGGACAATGCTGAATCCTCAGGGTCGCAGCGAAGAAAGCACCAGAAGCTGCACGCTGAAGCAATCCTCAGGGCCTGCAACGAGAACAAAAACACCAAATGTTACAAAATGAAGCACTTCTCAGGGGCAACAAGATGAAAACAATACCAATGGTTCTACGATGAAGCTGTCATCGCAAAAATCCTGGTGAGGAGAACCCCAAGAAGTGGCCGAAGCAATCCTCAGGGCACGGAATTAGAAAAGAAATGCGAAATGTTAGAAGATGAAGCACTTCTCAGGGACAACAAGATGAAAACATTACCAATGGTTCTGCGATGAAGCTGTCCTCAGAGAAAACATGCAGAGGAGGATCCCAAAGGTTGGACAATGCAGAATCCTCAGGGTCGCAGCGAAGAAAACACCAGAAGCTGCACGCTGAAGCAATCCTCAGGGCCTGCAACGAGAACAAAAACACCAAATGTTAGAAGATGAAGCCCTTCTCAGGGACAACAAGATGAAAACAATACCAAGAGTTGTACGATGAAGCTCTCCTCAGGGAAAACATGCTGAGGAGGATCCCAAAGGTTGGACAATGCAGAATCCTCAGGGTCACAGCGAAGAAAACACCAGAAGCTGCACGCTGAAGCAATCCTCAGGGCCTGCAATGAGAACAAAAACACCAAATGTTAGAAGATGAAGCACTTCTCAGGGACAACAAGATGAAAACAATACCAATGGTTCTGCGATGAAGCTGTCCTCGCAGAAATCATGGTGAGGAGAACCCCAAGAAGTGGCCGAAGCAATCCTCAGGGCCTGGAATGAGAAAGAAAACACCAAATATTAGAAGATAAAGCATTTCTCAGGGACAACAAGATGAAAACAATACCAAGAGTTGTACGATGAATCTGTCCTCAGGGAAAACATGGTGAGGAGGATCCCAAAGGTTGGACAACGCAGAATCCTCACTGTCGCAGCGAAGAAAACACCAGAAGCTGCACGCTGAAGCAATCCTCAGGGCCTGCAATGAGAACAAAAACACCAAATGTTAGAAGATGAAGCACTTCTCAGGGACAACAAGATGAAAACAATACCAATGGTTCTACGATGAAGCTGTCCTCGCAGAAATCATGGTGAGGAGAACCCCAAGAACTAGACGAAGCAATCCTCAGGGCCTGGAATGAGAAAAAAAACACCAAATATTAGAAGATAAAGCATTTCTCAGGTACAACAAGGTGAAAACAATACCAAGATTTGTACGATGAAACTCTCCTCAGAGAAAACATGCTGAGGAGGATCCCAAAGGTTGGACAATGCTGAATCCTCAGCGTCGCAGCGAAGAAAGCACCAGAAGCTGCACGCTGAAGCAATCCTCAGGGCCTGCAACGAGAACAAAAACACCAAATGTTACAAAATGAAGCACTTCTCAGGGGCAACAAGATGAAAACAATACCAATGGTTCTACGATGAAGTTGTCATCGCAAAAATCATGGTGAGGAGAACCCCAAGAAGTGGCCGAAGCAATCCTCAGGGCATGGAATTAGAAAAGAAATGCGAAATGTTAGACGATGAAGCACTTCTCAGGGACAACAAGATAAAAACTATACCAAGAGTTGTACGATGAAGCTCTCCTCAGGGAAAACATGCTGAGGTGGAACCCAAAGGTTGGACAATGCAGAATCCTCAGGGTCGCAGCGAAGAAAACACCAGAAGCTGCACGCTGAAGCAATCCTCAGGGCCTGCAACGAGAACAAAAACACCAAATGTTAGAAGATGAAGCACTTCTCAGGGGCAACAAGATGAAAACAATACCAATGGTTCTGCGATGAAGCTGTCCTCAGAGAAAACATGCTGAGGAGGATCCCAAAGGTTGGACAATGCAGAATCCTCAGGGTCGCAGCGAAGAAAACACCAGAAGCTGCATGCTGAAGCAATCCTCAGGGCCTGCAACGAGAACAAAAACACCAAATGTTAGAACATGAAGCACGTCTCAGGGACAACAAGATGAAAACAATACCAAGAGTTGTACGATGAAGCTCTCCTCAGGGAAAACATGCTGAGGAGGATCCCAAAGGTTGGACAATGCAGAATCCTCAGGGTCACAGCGAAGAAAACACCAGAAGCTGCACGCTGAAGCAATCCTCAGGGCCTGCAACGAGAACAAAAACACCAAATGTTAGAAGATGAAGCACTTCTCAGGGACAACAAGATGAAAACAATACCAATGGTTCTACGATGAAGCTGTCCTCGCAGAAATCATGGTGAGGAGAACCCCAAGAACTAGACGAAGCAATCCTCAGGGCCTGGAATGAGAAAAAAAACACCAAATATTAGAAGATAAAGCATTTCTCAGGTACAACAAGGTGAAAACAATACCAAGATTTGTACGATGAAACTCTCCTCAGAGAAAACATGCTGAGGAGGATCCCAAAGGTTGGACAATGCTGAATCCTCAGGGTCGCAGCGAAGAAAGCACCAGAAGCTGCACGCTGAAGCAATCCTCAGGGCCTGCAACGAGAACAAAAACACCAAATGTTACAAAATGAAGCACTTCTCAGGGACAACAAGATAAAAACTATACCAAGAGTTGTACGATGAAGCTCTCCTCAGGGAAAACATGCTGAGGTGGAACCCAAAGGTTGGACAATGCAGAATCCTCAGGGTCGCAGCGAAGAAAACACCAGAAGCTGCACGCTGAAGCAATCCTCAGGGCCTGCAACGAGAACAAAAACACCAAATGTTAGAAGATGAAGCACTTCTCAGGGGCAACAAGATGAAAACAATACCAATGGTTCTGCGATGAAGCTGTCCTCAGAGAAAACATGCTGAGGAGGATCCCAAAGGTTGGACAATGCAGAATCCTCAGGGTCACAGCGAAGAAAACACCAGAAGCTGCATGCTGAAGCAATCCTCAGGGCCTGCAACGAGAACAAAAACACCAAATGTTAGAACATGAAGCACGTCTCAGGGACAACAAGATGAAAACAATACCAAGAGTTGTACGATGAAGCTCTCCTCAGGGAAAACATGCTGAGGAGGATCCCAAAGGTTGGACAATGCAGAATCCTCAGGGTCGCAGCGAAGAAAACACCAGAAGCTGCACGCTGAAGCAATCCTCAGGGCCTGCAACGAGAACAAAAACACCAAATGTTAGAAGATGAAGCACTTCTCAGGGGCAACAAGATGAAAACAATACCAATGGTTCTACGATGAAGCTGTCATCGCAGAAATCATGGTGAGGAGAAACCCAAGAAGTGGCCGAAGCAATCCTCAGGGCCTGGAATTAGAAAAGAAATGCAAAATGTTAGAAGATGAAGCACTTCTCAGGGACAACAAGATGAAAACAATACCAATGGTTCTGCGATGAAGCTGTCCTCAGAGAAAACATGCTGAGGAGGATCCCAAAGGTTGGACAATGCAGAATCCTCAGGGTCACAGTGAAGAAAACACCAGAAGCTGCACGCTGAAGCAATCCTCAGGGCCTGCAACGAGAACAAAAACACCAAATGTTAGAAGATGAAGCACTTCTCAGGGGCAAGAAGATGAAAATAATACCAATGGTTCTGCGATGAAGCTGTCCTCGCAGAAATCATGGTGAGGAGAACCCCAAGAAGTGGCCGAAGCAATCCTCAGGGCCTGGAATGAGAAAGAAAACACCAAATATTAGGAGATAAAGCATTTCTCAGGTACAACAAGATGAAAACAATACCAAGATTTGTACGATGAAACTCTCCTCAGGGGAAACATGCTCAGGAGGGTCCGAAAGGTTGGACAATGCAGAATCCTCAAAGTCGCAACAAAGAAAACACCAGAAGCTGCACGCTGAAGCAATCCTCAGGGCCTGCAACGAGAACAAAAACACCAAATGTTAGAAGATGAAGCACTTCTCAGAGACAACATGATGAAAACAATACCAAGAGTTGTACGATGAAGCTCTCCTCAGGGAAAACATGCTGAGGTGGAACCCAAAGTTCGGACAATGCAGAATCCTCAGGGTCGCAGCGAAGAAAACACCAGAAGCTGCACGCTGAAGCAATCCTCAAAGCCTACATCGAGAACAAAAACACCAAATGTTAGAAGATGAAGCACTTCTCAGGGACAACAAGATGAAAACAATACCAATGGTTCTACGATGAAGCTGTCCTCGCAGAAATCATGGTGAGGAGAACCCCAAGAAGTGGCCGAAGCAATCCTCAGGGCCTGGAATGAAAAAAAAAAACACCAAATATTGGAAGATGAAGCACTTCTCAGGGGCAAGAAGATGAAAACAATACCAATGATTCTGCGATGAAGCTGTCCTCGCAGAAATCATGGTGAGGAGAACCCCAAGAAGTGCCCGAAGCAATCCTCAGGGCCTGGAATGATAAAGAAAACACCAAATATTAGAAGATAAAGCATTTCTCAGGTACAACAAGGTGAAAACAATACCAAGATTTGTACGATGAACCTCTCCTCAGAGAAAACATGCTGAGGAGGATCCCAAAGGTTGGACAATGCTGAATCCTCAGGGTCGCAGCGAAGAAAGCACCAGAAGCTGCACGCTGAAGCAATCCTGAGAGCCTGGAAAGAGAAGAAAAACACCAAATGTTAGACGATGAAGCACTTCTCAGGGACAACAAGATAAAAACTATACCAAGAGTTGTACGATGAAGCTCTCCTCAGGGAAAACATGCTGAGGTGGAACCCAAAGGTTGGACAATGCAGAATCCTCAGGGTCGCAGCGAAGAAAACACCAGAAGCTGCACGCTGAAGCAATCCTCAGGGCCTGCAACGAGAACAAAAACACCAAATGTTAGAAGATGAAGCACTTCTCAGGGGCAACAAGATGAAAACAATACCAATGGTTCTGCGATGAAGCTGTCCTCAGAGAAAACATGCTGAGGAGGATCCCAAAGGTTGGACAATGCAGAATCCTCAGGGTCACAGCGAAGAAAACACCAGAAGCTGCATGCTGAAGCAATCCTCAGGGCCTGCAACGAGAACAAAAACACCAAATGTTAGAACATGAAGCACGTCTCAGGGACAACAAGATGAAAACAATACCAAGAGTTGTACGATGAAGCTCTCCTCAGGGAAAACATGCTGAGGAGGATCCCAAAGGTTGGACAATGCAGAATCCTCAGGGTCACAGCGAAGAAAACACCAGAAGCTGCACGCTGAAGCAATCCTCAGGGCCTGCAACGAGAACAAAAACACCAAATGTTAGAAGATGAAGCACTTCTCAGGGACAACAAGATGAAAACAATACCAATGGTTCTACGATGAAGCTGTCCTCGCAGAAATCATGGTGAGGAGAACCCCAAGAAGTGGCCGAAGCAATCCTCAGGGCCTGGAATGAGAAAAAAAACACCAAATATTAGAAGATAAAGCATTTCTCAGGTACAACAAGGTGAAAACAATACCAAGATTTGTACGATGAAACTCTCCTCAGAGAAAACATGCTGAGGAAAATCCCAAAGGTTGGACAATGCTGAATCCTCAGGGTCGCAGCGAAGAAAGCACCAGAAGCTGCACGCTGAAGCAATCCTCAGGGCCTGCAACGAGAACAAAAACACCAAATGTTACAAAATGAAGCACTTCTCAGGGGCAACAAGATGAAAACGATACCAATGGTTCTACGATGAAGCTGTCATCGCAAAAATCATGGTGAGGAGAACCCCAAGAAGTGGCCGAAGCAATCCTCAGGGCATGGAATTAGAAAAGAAATGCGAAATGTTAGAAGATGAAGCACTTCTCAGGGACAACAAGATGAAAACAATACCAATGGTTCTGCGATGAAGCTGTCCTCAGAGAAAAAATGCTGAGGAGGATCCCAAAGGTTGGACAATGCAGAATCCTCAGGGTCCCAGTGAAGAAAACACCAGAAGCTGCACGCTGAAGCAATCCTCAGGGCCTGCAACGAGAACAAAAACACCAAATGTTAGAAGATGAAGCACTTCTCAGGGGCAAGAAGATGAAAATAATACCAATGGTTCTGCGATGAAGCTGTCCTCGCAGAAATCATGGTGAGGAGAACCCCAAGAAGTGGCCGAAGCAATCCTCAGGGCCTGGAATGAGAAAGAAAACACCAAATATTAGGAGATAAAGCATTTCTCAGGTACAACAAGGTGAAAACAATACCAAGATTTGTACGATGAAACTCTCCTCAGGGGAAACATGCTCAGGAGGGTCCGAAAGGTTGGACAATGCAGAATCCTCAAAGTCGCAACAAAGAAAACACCAGAAGCTGCTCGCTGAAGCAATCCTCAGGGCCTGCAACGAGAACAAAAACACCAAATGTTAGAACATGAAGCACTTCTCAGGGACAACATGATGAAAACAATACCAAGAGTTGTACGATGAAGCTCTCCTCAGGGAAAACATGCTGAGGTGGAACCCAAAGTTCGGACAATGCAGAATCCTCAGGGTCGCAGCGAAGAAAACACCAGAAGCTGCACGCTGAAGCAATCCTCAAAGCCTTCATCGAGAACAAAAACACCAAATGTTAGAAGATGAAGCACTTCTCAGGGACAACAAGATGAAAACAATACCAATGGTTCTACGATGAAGCTGTCCTCGCAGAAATCATGGTGAGGAGAACCCCAAGAACTAGACGAAGCAATCCTCAGGGCATGGAATTAGAAAAGAAATGCGAAATGTTAGAAGATGAAGCACTTCTCAGGGACAACAAGATGAAAACATTACCAATGGTTCTGCGATGAAGCTGTCCTCAGAGAAAACATGCTGAGGAGGATCCCAAAGGTTGGACAATGCAGAATCCTCACGGTCGCAGCGAAGAAAACACCAGAAGCTGCACGCTGAAGCAATCCTCAGGGCCTGCAACGAGAACAAAAACACCAAATGTTAGAAGATGAAGCACTTCTCAGGGACAACAAGATGAAAACAATACCAAGAGTTGTACGATGAAGCTCTCCTCAGGGAAAACATGCTGAGGAGGATCCCAAAGGTTGGACAATGCAGAATCCTCAGGGTCACAGCGAAGAAAACACCAGAAGCTGCACGCTGAAGCAATCCTCAGGGCCTGCAATGAGAACAAAAACACCAAATGTTAGAAGATGAAGCACTTCTCAGGGACAACAAGATGAAAACAATACCAATGGTTCTGCGATGAAGCTGTCCTCAGAGAAAACATGCTGAGGAGGATCCCAAAGGTTGGACAATGCAGAATCCTCAGGGTCCCAGTGAAGAAAACACCAGAAGCTGCACGCTGAAGCAATCCTCAGGGCCTGCAACGAGAACAAAAACACCAAATGTTAGAAGATGAAGCACTTCTCAGGGGCAAGAAGATGAAAATAATACCAATGGTTCTGCGATGAAGCTGTCCTCGCAGAAATCATGGTGAGGAGAACCCCAAGAAGTGGCCGAAGCAATCCTCAGGGCCTGGAATGAGAAAGAAAACACCAAATATTAGGAGATAAAGCATTTCTCAGGTACAACAAGGTGAAAACAATACCAAGATTTGTACGATGAAACTCTCCTCAAGGGAAACATGCTCAGGAGCGTCCGAAAGGTTGGACAATGCAGAATCCTCAAAGTCGCAACAAAGAAAACACCAGAAGCTGCACGCTGAAGCAATCCTCAGGGCCTGCAACGAGAACAAAAACACCAAATGTTAGAAGATGAAGCACTTCTCAGGGGCAACAAGATGAAAACAATACCAATGGTTCTGCGATGAAGCTGTCCTCGCAGAAATCATGGTGAGGAGAACCCCAAGAAGTGCCCGAAGCAATCCTCAGGGCATGGAATTAGAAAAGAAATGCGAAATGTTAGACGATGAAGCACTTCTCAGGTACAACAAGGTGAAAACAATACCAAGATTTGTACGATGAAACTCTCCTCAGAGAAAACATGCTGAGGAGGATCCCAAAGGTTGGACAATGCTGAATCCTCAGGGTCGCAGCGAAGAAAGCACCAGAAGCTGCACGCTGAAGCAATCCTCAGGGCCTGCAACGAGAACAAAAACACCAAATGTTACAAAATGAAGCACTTCTCAGGGACAACAAGATAAAAACTATACCAAGAGTTGTACGATGAAGCTCTCCTCAGGGAAAACATGCTGAGGTGGAACCCAAAGGTTGGACAATGCAGAATCCTCAGGGTCGCAGCGAAGAAAACACCAGAAGCTGCACGCTGAAGCAATCCTCAGGGCCTGCAACGAGAACAAAAACACCAAATGTTAGAAGATGAAGCACTTCTCAGGGGCAACAAGATGAAAACAATACCAATGGTTCTGCGATGAAGCTGTCCTCAGAGAAAACATGCTGAGGAGGATCCCAAAGGTTGGACAATGCAGAATCCTCAGGGTCACAGCGAAGAAAACACCAGAAGCTGCATGCTGAAGCAATCCTCAGGGCCTGCAACGAGAACAAAAACACCAAATGTTAGAACATGAAGCACGTCTCAGGGACAACAAGATGAAAACAATACCAAGAGTTGTACGATGAAGCTCTCCTCAGGGAAAACATGCTGAGGAGGATCCCAAAGGTTGGACAATGCAGAATCCTCAGGGTCACAGCGAAGAAAACACCAGAAGCTGCACGCTGAAGCAATCCTCAGGGCCTGCAACGAGAACAAAAACACCAAATGTTAGAAGATGAAGCACTTCTCAGGGACAACAAGATGAAAACAATACCAATGGTTCTACGATGAAGCTGTCCTCGCAGAAATCATGGTGAGGAGAACCCCAAGAACTAGACGAAGCAATCCTCAGGGCCTGGAATGAGAAAAAAAACACCAAATATTAGAAGATAAAGCATTTCTCAGGTACAACAAGGTGAAAACAATACCAAGATTTGTACGATGAAACTCTCCTCAGAGAAAACATGCTGAGGAGGATCCCAAAGGTTGGACAATGCTGAATCCTCAGGGTCGCAGCGAAGAAAGCACCAGAAGCTGCACGCTGAAGCAATCCTCAGGGCCTGCAACGAGAACAAAAACACCAAATATTACAAAATGAAGCACTTCTCAGGGGCAACAAGATGAAAACGATACCAATGGTTCTACGATGAAGCTGTCATCGCAAAAATCATGGTGAGGAGAACCCCAAGAAGTGGCCGAAGCAATCCTCAGGGCATGGAATTAGAAAAGAAATGCGAAATGTTAGAAGATGAAGCACTTCTCAGGGACAACAAGATGAAAACAATACCAATGGTTCTGCGATGAAGCTGTCCTCAGAGAAAACATGCTGAGGAGAACCCCAAGAAGTGGCCGAAGCAATCCTCAGGGCCTGGAATGAGAAAGAAAACACCAAATATTAGGAGATAAAGCATTTCTCAGGTACAACAAGGTGAAAACAATACCAAGATTTGTACGATGAAACTCTCCTCAGAGAAAACATGCTCAGGAGGGTCCGAAAGGTTGGACAATGCAGAATCCTCAGGGTCGCAGCGAAGAAAACACCAGAAGCTGCACGCTGAAGCAATCCTCAGGGCCTGCAACGAGAACAAAAACACCAAATGTTAGAAGATGAAGCACTTCTCAGGGACAACAAGATGAAAACAATACCAATGGTTCTACGATGAAGCTGTCCTCGCAGAAATCATGGTGAGGAGAACCCCAAGAACTAGACGAAGCAATCCTCAGGGCCTGGAATGAGAAAAAAAACACCAAATATTAGAAGATAAAGCATTTCTCAGGTACAACAAGGTGAAAACAATACCAAGATTTGTACGATGAAACTCTCCTCAGAGAAAACATGCTGAGGAGGATCCCAAAGGTTGGACAATGCTGAATCCTCAGGGTCGCAGCGAAGAAAGCACCAGAAGCTGCACGCTGAAGCAATCCTCAGGGCCTGCAACGAGAACAAAAACACCAAATATTACAAAATGAAGCACTTCTAAGGGGCAACAAGATGAAAACGATACCAATGGTTCTACGATGAAGCTGTCATCGCAAAAATCATGGTGAGGAGAACCCCAAGAAGTGGCCGAAGCAATCCTCAGGGCATGGAATTAGAAAAGAAATGCGAAATGTTAGAAGATGAAGCACTTCTCAGGGACAACAAGATGAAAACAATACCAATGGTTCTGCGATGAAGCTGTCCTCAGGGAAAACATGCTGAGGAGGATCCCAAAGGTTGGACAATGCAGAATCCTCAGGGTCCCAGTGAAGAAAACACCAGAAGCTGCACGCTGAAGCAATCCTCAGGGCCTGCAACGAGAACAAAAACACCAAATGTTAGAAGATGAAGCACTTCTCAGGGGCAAGAAGATGAAAATAATACCAATGGTTCTGCGATGAAGCTGTCCTCGCAGAAATCATGGTGAGGAGAACCCCAAGAAGTGCCCGAAGCAATCCTCAGGGCCTGGAATGAGAAAGAAAACACCAAATATTAGGAGATAAAGCATTTCTCAGGTACAACAAGGTGAAAACAATACCAAGATTTGTACGATGAAACTCTCCTCAGAGAAAACATGCTGAGGAGGATCCCAAAGGTTGGACAATGCTGAATCCTCAGGGTCGCAGCGAAGAAAGCACCAGAAGCTGCACGCTGAAGCAATCCTGAGAGCCTGGAAAGAGAAGAAAAACACCAAATGTTAGACGATGAAGCACTTCTCAGGGACAACAAGATAAAAACTATACCAAGAGTTGTACGATGAAGCTCTCCTCAGGGAAAACATGCTGAGGTGGAACCCAAAGGTTGGACAATGCAGAATCCTCAGGGTCGCAGCGAAGAAAACACCAGAAGCTGCACGCTGAAGCAATCCTCAGGGCCTGCAACGAGAACAAAAACACCAAATGTTAGAAGATGAAGCACTTCTCAGGGGCAACAAGATGAAAACAATACCAATGGTTCTGCGATGAAGCTGTCCTCAGAGAAAACATGCTGAGGAGGATCCCAAAGGTTGGACAATGCAGAATCCTCAGGGTCACAGCGAAGAAAACACCAGAAGCTGCATGCTGAAGCAATCCTCAGGGCCTGCAACGAGAACAAAAACACCAAATGTTAGAACATGAAGCACGTCTCAGGGACAACAAGATGAAAACAATACCAAGAGTTGTACGATGAAGCTCTCCTCAGGGAAAACATGCTGAGGAGGATCCCAAAGGTTGGACAATGCAGAATCCTCAGGGTCACAGCGAAGAAAACACCAGAAGCTGCACGCTGAAGCAATCCTCAGGGCCTGCAACGAGAACAAAAACACCAAATGTTAGAAGATGAAGCACATCTCAGGGACAACAAGATGAAAACAATACCAATGGTTCTACGATGAAGCTTTCCTCGCAGAAATCATGGTGAGGAGAACCCCAAGAACTAGAAGAAGCAATCCTCAGGGCCTGGAATGAGAAAAAAAACACCAAATATTAGAAGATAAAGCATTTCTCAGGTACAACAAGGTGAAAACAATACCAAGATTTGTACGATGAAACTCTCCTCAGAGAAAACATGCTGAGGAGGATCCCAAAGGTTGGACAATGCTGAATCCTCAGGGTCGCAGCGAAGAAAGCACCAGAAGCTGCACGCTGAAGCAATCCTCAGGGCCTGCAACGAGAACAAAAACACCAAATATTACAAAATGAAGCACTTCTCAGGGGCAACAAGATGAAAACGATACCAATGGTTCTACGATGAAGCTGTCATCGCAAAAATCATGGTGAGGAGAACCCCAAGAAGTGGCCGAAGCAATCCTCAGGGCATGGAATTAGAAAAGAAATGCGAAATGTTAGAAGATGAAGCACTTCTCAGGGACAACAAGATGAAAACAATACCAATGGTTCTGCGATGAAGCTGTCCTCAGAGAAAACATGCTGAGGAGAACCCCAAGAAGTGGCCGAAGCAATCCTCAGGGCCTGGAATGAGAAAGAAAACAACAAATATTAGAAGATAAAGCATTTCTCAGGTACAACAAGGTGAAAACAATACCAAGATTTGTACGATGAAACTCTCCTCAGAGAAAACATGCTGAGGAGGATCCCAAAGGTTGGACAATGCTGAATCCTCAGGGTCGCAGCGAAGAAAGCACCAGAAGCTGCACGCTGAAGCAATCCTGAGAGCCTGGAAAGAGAAGAAAAACACCAAATGTTAGACAATGAAGCACTTCTCAGGGACAACAAGATAAAAACTATACCAAGAGTTGTACGATGAAGCTCTCCTCAGGGAAAACATGCTGAGGTGGAACCCAAAGGTTGGACAATGCAGAATCCTCAGGGTCGCAGCGAAGAAAACACCAGAAGCTGCACGCTGAAGCAATCCTCAGGGCCTGCAACGAGAACAAAAACACCAAATGTTAGAAGATGAAGCACTTCTCAGGGGCAACAAGATGAAAACAATACCAATGGTTCTGCGATGAAGCTGTCCTCGCAGAAATCATGGTGAGGAGAACCCCAAGAAGTGGCCGAAGCAATCCTCAGGGCCTGGAATGAGAAAGAAAACAACAAATATTAGAAGATAAAGCATTTCTCAGGGACAACAAGATGAAAACAATACCAAGAGTTGTACGATGAAGCTGTCCTCAGGGAAAACATGGTAAGGAGGATCCCAAAGGTTGGACAACGCAGAATCCTCACTGTCGCAGCGAAGAAAACACCAGAAGCTGCACGCTGAAGCAATCCTCAGGGCCTGCAACGAGAACAAAAACACCAAATGTTAGAACATGAAGCACGTCTCAGGGACAACAAGATGAAAACAATACCAAGAGTTGTACGATGAAGCTCTCCTCAGGGAAAACATGCTGAGGAGGATCCCAAAGGTTGGACAATGCTGAATCCTCAGGGTCACAGCGAAGAAAACACCAGAAGCTGCACGCTGAAGCAATCCTCAGGGCCTGCAACGAGAACAAAAACACCAAATGTTAGAAGATGAAGCACTTCTCAGGGACAACAAGATGAAAATAATACCAATGGTTCTACGATGAAGCTGTCCTCGCAGAAATCATGGTGAGGAGAACCCCAAGAACTAGACGAAGCAATCCTCAGGGCCTGGAATGAGAAAAAAAACACCAAATATTAGAAGATAAAGCATTTCTCAGGTACAACAAGGTGAAAACAATACCAAGATTTGTACGATGAAACTCTCCTCAGAGAAAACATGCTGAGGAGGATCCCAAAGGTTGGACAATGCTGAATCCTCAGGGTCGCAGCGAAGAAAGAACCAGAAGCTGCACGCTGAAGCAATCCTCAGGGCCTGCAACGAGAACAAAAACACCAAATGTTACAAAATGAAGCACTTCTCAGGGGCAACAAGATGAAAACAATACCAATGGTTCTACGATGAAGCTGTCATCGCAAAAATCATGGTGAGGAGAACCCCAAAAACTGGACGAAGCAATCCTCAGGGCATGGAATTAGAAAAGAAATGCGAAATGTTAGAAGATGAAGCACTTCTCAGGGACAACAAGATGAAAACATTACCAATGGTTCTGCGATGAAGCTGTCCTCAGAGAAAACATGCTGAGGAGGATCCCAAAGGTTGGACAATGCAGAATCCTCAGGGTCGCAGCGAAGAAAACACCAGAAGCTGCACGCTGAAGCAATCCTCAGGGCCTGCAACGAGAACAAAAACACCAAATGTTAGAACATGAAGCACGTCTCAGGGACAACAAGATGAAAACAATACCAAGAGTTGTACGATGAAGCTCTCCTCAGGGAAAACATGCTGAGGTGGAACCCAAAGGTTGGACAATGCAGAATCCTCAGGGTCGCAGCGAAGAAAACACCAGAAGCTGACGCTGAAGCAATCCTCAGGGCCTGCAACGAGAACAAAAACACCAAATGTTAGAAGATGAAGCACTTCTCAGGGACAACAAGATAAAAATAATACCAATGGTTCTGCGATGAAGCTGTCCTCAGAGAAAACATGCTGAGGAGGATCCCAAAGGTTGGACAATGCAGAATCCTCACGGTCGCAGCGAAGAAAACACCAGAAGCTGCATGCTGAAGCAATCCTCAGGGCCTGCAACGAGAACAAAAACACCAAATGTTAGAACATGAAGCACGTCTCAGGGACAACAAGATGAAAACAATACCAAGAGTTGTACGATGAAGCTCTCCTCAGGGAAAACATGCTGAGGAGGATCCCAAAGGTTGGACAATGCAGAATCCTCAGGGTCACAGCGAAGAAAACACCAGAAGCTGCACGCTGAAGCAATCCTCAGGGCCTGCAACGAGAACAAAAACACCAAATGTTAGAAGATGAAGCACTTCTCAGGGACAACAAGATGAAAACAATACCAATGGTTCTACGATGAAGCTGTCCTCGCAGAAATCATGGTGAGGAGAACCCCAAGAAGTGGCCGAAGCAATCCTCAGGGCCTGGAATGAGAAAAAAAACACCAAATATTAGAAGATAAAGCATTTCTCAGGTACAACAAGGTGAAAACAATACCAAGATTTGTACGATGAAACTCTCCTCAGAGAAAACATGCTGAGGAGGATCCCAAAGGTTGGACAATGCTGAATCCTCAGGGTCGCAGCGAAGAAAGCACCAGAAGCTGCACGCTGAAGCAATCCTCAGGGCCTGCAACGAGAACAAAAACACCAAATATTACAAAATGAAGCACTTCTCAGGGGCAACAAGATGAAAACGATACCAATGGTTCTACGATGAAGCTGTCATCGCAAAAATCATGGTGAGGAGAACCCCAAGAAGTGGCCGAAGCAATCCTCAGGGCATGGAATTAGAAAAGAAATGCGAAATGTTAGAAGATGAAGCACTTCTCAGGGACAACAAGATGAAAACAATACCAATGGTTCTGCGATGAAGCTGTCCTCAGAGAAAACATGCTGAGGAGGATCCCAAAGGTTGGACAATGCAGAATCCTCAGGGTTCCAGTGAAGAAAACACCAGAAGCTGCACGCTGAAGCAATCCTCAGGGCCTGCAACGAGAACAAAAACACCAAATGTTAGAAGATGAAGCACTTCTCAGGGGCAAGAAGATGAAAATAATACCAATGGTTCTGCGATGAAGCTGTCCTCGCAGAAATCATGGTGAGGAGAACCCCAAGAAGTGCCCGAAGCAATCCTCAGGGCCTGGAATGAGAAAGAAAACACCAAATATTAGGAGATAAAGCATTTCTCAGGTACAACAAGGTGAAAACAATACCAAGATTTGTACGATGAAACTCTCCTCAGAGAAAACATGCTGAGGAGGATCCCAAAGGTTGGACAATGCTGAATCCTCAGGGTCGCAGCGAAGAAAGCACCAGAAGCTGCACGCTGAAGCAATCCTCAGGGCCTGCAACGAGAACAAAAACACCAAATGTTACAAAATGAAGCACTTCTCAGGGACAACAAGATAAAAACTATACCAAGAGTTGTACGATGAAGCTCTCCTCAGGGAAAACATGCTGAGGTGGAACCCAAAGGTTGGACAATGCAGAATCCTCAGGGTCGCAGCGAAGAAAACACCAGAAGCTGCACGCTGAAGCAATCCTCAGGGCCTGCAACGAGAACAAAAACACCAAATGTTAGAAGATGAAGCACTTCTCAGGGGCAACAAGATGAAAACAATACCAATGGTTCTGCGATGAAGCTGTCCTCAGAGAAAACATGCTGAGGAGGATCCCAAAGGTTGGACAATGCAGAATCCTCAGGGTCACAGCGAAGAAAACACCAGAAGCTGCATGCTGAAGCAATCCTCAGGGCCTGCAACGAGAACAAAAACACCAAATGTTAGAACATGAAGCACGTCTCAGGGACAACAAGATGAAAACAATACCAAGAGTTGTACGATGAAGCTCTCCTCAGGGAAAACATGCTGAGGAGGATCCCAAAGGTTGGACAATGCAGAATCCTCAGGGTCACAGCGAAGAAAACACCAGAAGCTGCACGCTGAAGCAATCCTCAGGGCCTGCAATGAGAACAAAAACACCAAATGTTAGAACATGAAGCACTTCTCAGGGACAACAAGATGAAAACAATACCAATGGTTCTACGATGAAGCTGTCCTCGCAGAAATCATGGTGAGGAGAACCCCAAGAACTAGACAAAGCAATCCTCAGGGCCTGGAATGAGAAAAAAAAACACCAAATATTAGAAGATAAAGCATTTCTCAGGTACAACAAGGTGAAAACAATACCAAGATTTGTACGATGAAACTCTCCTCAGAGAAAACATGCTGAGGAGGATCCCAAAGGTTGGACAATGCAGAATCCTCAGGGTCGCAGCGAAGAAAGCACCAGAAGCTGCACGCTGAAGCAATCCTCAGGGCCTGCAACGAGAACAAAAACACCAAATGTTACAAAATGAAGCACTTCTCAGGGGCAACAAGATGAAAACAATACCAATGGTTCTACGATGAAGCTGTCATCGCAAAAATCATGGTGAGGAGAACCCCAAGAAGTGGCCGAAGCAATCCTCAGGGCATGGAATTAGAAAAGAAATGCGAAATGTTAGAAGATGAAGCACTTCTCAGGGACAACAAGATGAAAACATTACCAATGGTTCTGCGATGAAGCTGTCCTCAGAGAAAACATGCTGAGGAGGATCCCAAAGGTTGGACAATGCAGAATCCTCAGGGTCGCAGCGAAGAAAACACCAGAAGCTGCACGCTGAAGCAATCCTCAGGGCCTGCAACGAGAACAAAAACACCAAATGTTAGAAGATGAAGCACTTCTCAGGGACAACAAGATGAAAACAATACCAAGAGTTGTACGATGAAGCTCTCCTCAGGGAAAACATGCTGAGGAGGATCCCAAAGGTTGGACAATGCAGAATCCTCAGGGTCACAGCGAAGAAAACACCAGAAGCTGCACGCTGAAGCAATCCTCAGGGCCTGCAATGAGAACAAAAACACCAAATGTTAGAAGATGAAGCACTTCTCAGGGACAACAAGATGAAAACAATACCAATGGTTCTGCGATGAAGCTGTCCTCGCAGAAATCATGGTGAGGAGAACCCCAAGAAGTGGCCGAAGCAATCCTCAGGGCCTGGAATTAGAAAGAAAACAACAAATATTAGAAGATAAAGCATTTCTCAGGGACAACAAGATGAAAACAATACCAAGAGTTGTACGATGAAGCTGTCCTCAGGGAAAACATGGTGAGGAGGATCCCAAAGGTTGGACAACGCAGAATCCTCACTGTCGCAGCGAAGAAAACACCAGAAGCTGCACGCTGAAGCAATCCTCAGGGCCTGTAACGAGAACAAAAACACCAAATGTTAGAAGATGAAGCACTTCTCAGGGACAACAAGATGAAAACAATACCAATGGTTCTGCGATGAAGCTGTCCTCAGAGAAAACATGCTGAGGAGAATCCCAAAGGTTGGACAATGCAGAATCCTCAGGGTCGCAGCGAAGAAAACACCAGAAGCTGCATGCTGAAGCAATCCTCAGGGCCTGCAACGAGAACAAAAACACCAAATGTGAGAACATGAAGCACGTCTCAGGGACAACAAGATGAAAACAATACCAAGAGTTGTACGATGAAGCTCTCCTCAGGGAAAACATGCTGAGGAGGATCCCAAAGGTTGGACAATGCAGAATCCTCAGGGTCACAGTGAAGAAAACACCAGAAGCTGCACGCTGAAGCAATCCTCAGGGCCTGCAACGAGAACAAAAACACCAAATGTTAGAAGATGAAGCACTTCTCAGGGACAACAAGATGAAAACAATACCAATGGTTCTACGATGAAGCTGTCCTCGCAGAAATCATGGTGAGGAGAACCCCAAGAACTAGACGAAGCAATCCTCAGGGCCTGGAATGAGAAAAAAAACACCAAATATTAGAAGATAAAGCATTTCTCAGGTACAACAAGGTGAAAACAATACCAAGATTTGTACGATGAAACTCTCCTCAGAGAAAACATGCTGAGGAGGATCCCAAAGGTTGGACAATGCTGAATCCTCAGGGTCGCAGCGAAGAAAGCACCAAAAGCTGCACGCTGAAGCAATCCTCAGGGCCTGCAACGAGAACAAAAACACCAAATGTTACAAAATGAAGCACTTCTCAGGGGCAACAAGATGAAAACAATACCAATGGTTCTACGATGAAGCTGTCATCGCAAAAATCATGGTGAGGAGAACCCCAAGAAGTGGCCGAAGCAATCCTCAGGGCATGGAATTAGAAAAGAAATGCGAAATGTTAGACGATGAAGCACTTCTCAGGGACAACAAGATAAAAACTATACCAAGAGTTGTACGATGAAGCTCTCCTCAGGGAAAACATGCTGAGGTGGAACCCAAAGGTTGGACAATGCAGAATCCTCAGGGTCGCAGCGAAGAAAACACCAGAAGCTGCACGCTGAAGCAATCCTCAGGGCCTGCAACGAGAACAAAAACACCAAATGTTAGAAGATGAAGCACTTCTCAGGGGCAACAAGATGAAAACAATACCAATGGTTCTGCGATGAAGCTGTCCTCAGAGAAAACATGCTGAGGAGGATCCCAAAGGTTGGACAATGCAGAATCCTCAGGGTCACAGCGAAGAAAACACCAGAAGCTGCATGCTGAAGCAATCCTCAGGGCCTGCAACGAGAACAAAAACACCAAATGTTAGAACATGAAGCACGTCTCAGGGACAACAAGATGAAAACAATACCAAGAGTTGTACGATGAAGCTCTCCTCAGGGAAAACATGCTGAGGAGGATCCCAAAGGTTGGACAATGCAGAATCCTCAGGGTCACAGCGAAGAAAACACCAGAAGCTGCACGCTGAAGCAATCCTCAGGGCCTGCAATGAGAACAAAAACACCAAATGTTAGAACATGAAGCACTTCTCAGGGACAACAAGATGAAAACAATACCAATGGTTCTACGATGAAGCTGTCCTCGCAGAAATCATGGTGAGGAGAACCCCAAGAACTAGACAAAGCAATCCTCAGGGCCTGGAATGAGAAAAAAAAACACCAAATATTAGAAGATAAAGCATTTCTCAGGTACAACAAGGTGAAAACAATACCAAGATTTGTACGATGAAACTCTCCTCAGAGAAAACATGCTGAGGAGGATCCCAAAGGTTGGACAATGCAGAATCCTCAGGGTCGCAGCGAAGAAAGCACCAGAAGCTGCACGCTGAAGCAATCCTCAGGGCCTGCAACGAGAACAAAAACACCAAATGTTACAAAATGAAGCACTTCTCAGGGGCAACAAGATGAAAACAATACCAATGGTTCTACGATGAAGCTGTCATCGCAAAAATCATGGTGAGGAGAACCCCAAGAAGTGGCCGAAGCAATCCTCAGGGCATGGAATTAGAAAAGAAATGCGAAATGTTAGAAGATGAAGCACTTCTCAGGGACAACAAGATGAAAACATTACCAATGGTTCTGCGATGAAGCTGTCCTCAGAGAAAACATGCTGAGGAGGATCCCAAAGGTTGGACAATGCAGAATCCTCAGGGTCGCAGCGAAGAAAACACCAGAAGCTGCACGCTGAAGCAATCCTCAGGGCCTGCAACGAGAACAAAAACACCAAATGTTAGAAGATGAAGCACTTCTCAGGGACAACAAGATGAAAACAATACCAAGAGTTGTACGATGAAGCTCTCCTCAGGGAAAACATGCTGAGGAGGATCCCAAAGGTTGGACAATGCAGAATCCTCAGGGTCACAGCGAAGAAAACACCAGAAGCTGCACGCTGAAGCAATCCTCAGGGCCTGCAATGAGAACAAAAACACCAAATGTTAGAAGATGAAGCACTTCTCAGGGGCAACAAGATGAAAACAATACCAATGGTTCTGCGATGAAGCTGTCCTTGCAGAAATCATGGTGAGGAGAACCCCAAGAAGTGGCCGAAGCAATCCTCAGGGCATGGAATTAGAAAAGAAATGCGAAATGTTAGACGATGAAGCACTTCTCAGGGACAACAAGATAAAAACTATACCAAGAGTTGTACGATGAAGCTCTCCTCAGGGAAAACATGCTGAGGTGGAACCCAAAGGTTGGACAATGCAGAATCCTCAGGGTCGCAGCGAAGAAAACACCAGAAGCTGCACGCTGAAGCAATCCTCAGGGCCTGCAACGAGAACAAAAACACCAAATGTTAGAAGATGAAGCACTTCTCAGGGGCAACAAGATGAAAACAATACCAATGGTTCTGCGATGAAGCTGTCCTCAGAGAAAACATGCTGAGGAGGATCCCAAAGGTTGGACAATGCAGAATCCTCAGGGTCACAGCGAAGAAAACACCAGAAGCTGCATGCTGAAGCAATCCTCAGGGCCTGCAACGAGAACAAAAACACCAAATGTTAGAACATGAAGCACGTCTCAGGGACAACAAGATGAAAACAATACCAAGAGTTGTACGATGAAGCTCTCCTCAGGGAAAACATGCTGAGGAGGATCCCAAAGGTTGGACAATGCAGAATCCTCAGGGTCACAGCGAAGAAAACACCAGAAGCTGCACGCTGAAGCAATCCTCAGGGCCTGCAACGAGAACAAAAACACCAAATGTTAGAAGATGAAGCACTTCTCAGGGACAACAAGATGAAAACAATACCAATGGTTCTACGATGAAGCTGTCCTCGCAGAAATCATGGTGAGGAGAACCCCAAGAACTAGACGAAGCAATCCTCAGGGCCTGGAATGAGAAAAAAAACACCAAATATTAGAAGATAAAGCATTTCTCAGGTACAACAAGGTGAAAACAATACCAAGATTTGTACGATGAAACTCTCCTCAGAGAAAACATGCTGAGGAGGATCCCAAAGGTTGGACAATGCTGAATCCTCAGGGTCGCAGCGAAGAAAGCACCAGAAGCTGCACGCTGAAGCAATCCTCAGGGCCTGCAATGAGAACAAAAACACCAAATGTTACAAAATGAAGCACTTCTCAGGGGCAACAAGATGAAAACAATACCAATGGTTCTACGATGAAGCTGTCATCGCAAAAATCATGGTGAGGAGAACCCCAAGAAGTGGCCGAAGCAATCCTCAGGGCATGGAATTAGAAAAGAAATGCGAAATGTTAGACGATGAAGCACTTCTCAGGGACAACAAGATAAAAACTATACCAAGAGTTGTACGATGAAGCTCTCCTCAGGGAAAACATGCTGAGGTGGAACCCAAAGGTTGGACAATGCAGAATCCTCAGGGTCGCAGCGAAGAAAACACCAGAAGCTGCACGCTGAAGCAATCCTCAGGGCCTGCAACGAGAACAAAAACACCAAATGTTAGAAGATGAAGCACTTCTCAGGGGCAACAAGATGAAAACAATACCAATGGTTCTGCGATGAAGCTGTCCTCAGAGAAAACATGCTGAGGAGGATCCCAAAGGTTGGACAATGCAGAATCCTCAGGGTCACAGCGAAGAAAACACCAGAAGCTGCATGCTGAAGCAATCCTCAGGGCCTGCAACGAGAACAAAAACACCAAATGTTAGAACATGAAGCACGTCTCAGGGACAACAAGATGAAAACAATACCAAGAGTTGTACGATGAAGCTCTCCTCAGGGAAAACATGCTGAGGAGGATCCCAAAGGTTGGACAATGCAGAATCCTCAGGGTCACAGCGAAGAAAACACCAGAAGCTGCACGCTGAAGCAATCCTCAGGGCCTGCAACGAGAACAAAAACACCAAATGTTAGAAGATGAAGCACTTCTCAGGGACAACAAGATGAAAACAATACCAATGGTTCTACGATGAAGCTGTCCTCGCAGAAATCATGGTGAGGAGAACCCCAAGAACTAGACGAAGCAATCCTCAGGGCCTGGAATGAGAAAAAAAACACCAAATATTAGAAGATAAAGCATTTCTCAGGTACAACAAGGTGAAAACAATACCAAGATTTGTACGATGAAACTCTCCTCAGAGAAAACATGCTGAGGAGGATCCCAAAGGTTGGACAATGCTGAATCCTCAGGGTCGCAGCGAAGAAAGCACCAGAAGCTGCACGCTGAAGCAATCCTCAGGGCCTGCAACGAGAACAAAAACACCAAATGTTACAAAATGAAGCACTTCTCAGGGACAACAAGATAAAAACTATACCAAGAGTTGTACGATGAAGCTCTCCTCAGGGAAAACATGCTGAGGTGGAACCCAAAGGTTGGACAATGCAGAATCCTCAGGGTCGCAGCGAAGAAAACACCAGAAGCTGCATGCTGAAGCAATCCTCAGGGCCTGCAACGAGAACAAAAACACCAAATGTTAGAAGATGAAGCACTTCTCAGGGGCAACAAGATGAAAACAATACCAATGGTTCTGCGATGAAGCTGTCCTCAGAGAAAACATGCTGAGGAGGATCCCAAAGGTTGGACAATGCAGAATCCTCAGGGTCACAGCGAAGAAAACACCAGAAGCTGCATGCTGAAGCAATCCTCAGGGCCTGCAACGAGAACAAAAACACCAAATGTTAGAACATGAAGCACGTCTCAGGGACAACAAGATGAAAACAATACCAAGAGTTGTACGATGAAGCTCTCCTCAGGGAAAACATGCTGAGGAGGATCCCAAAGGTTGGACAATGCAGAATCCTCAGGGTCACAGCGAAGAAAACACCAGAAGCTGCACGCTGAAGCAATCCTCAGGGCCTGCAACGAGAACAAAAACACCAAATGTTAGAAGATGAAGCACTTCTCAGGGACAACAAGATGAAAACAATACCAATGGTTCTACGATGAAGCTGTCCTCGCAGAAATCATGGTGAGGAGAACCCCAAGAACTAGACGAAGCAATCCTCAGGGCCTGGAATGAGAAAAAAAACACCAAATATTAGAAGATAAAGCATTTCTCAGGTACAACAAGGTGAAAACAATACCAAGATTTGTACGATGAAACTCTCCTCAGGGGAAACATGCTGAGGAGGATCCCAAAGGTTGGACAATGCTGAATCCTCAGGGTCGCAGCGAAGAAAGCACCAGAAGCTGCACGCTGAAGCAATCCTCAGGGCCTGCAACGAGAACAAAAACACCAAATGTTACAAAATGAAGCACTTCTCAGGGGCAACAAGATGAAAACAATACCAATGGTTCTACGATGAAGCTGTCATCGCAAAAATCCTGGTGAGGAGAACCCCAAGAAGTGGCCGAAGCAATCCTCAGGGCATGGAATTAGAAAAGAAATGCGAAATGTTAGAAGATGAAGCCCTTCTCAGGGACAACAAGATGAAAACAATACCAAGAGTTGTACGATGAAGCTGTCCTCAGAGAAAACATGCTGAGGAGGATCCCAAAGGTTGGACAATGCAGAATCCTCAGGGTCACAGCGAAGAAAACACCAGAAGCTGCACGCTGAAGCAATCCTCAGGGCCTGCAATGAGAACAAAAACACCAAATGTTAGAAGATGAAGCACTTCTCAGGGGCAAGAAGATGAAAACAATACCAATGGTTCTGCGATGAAGCTGTCCTCGCAGAAATCATGGTGAGGAGAACCCCAAGAAGTGGCCGAAGCAATCCTCAGGGCCTGGAATGAGAAAGAAAACACCAAATATTAGAAGATAAAGCATTTCTCAGGGACAACAAGATGAAAACAATACCAAGAGTTGTACGATGAAGCTGTCCTCAGGGAAAACATGGTGAGGAGGATCCCAAAGGTTGGACAACGCAGAATCCTCACTGTCGCAGCGAAGAAAACACCAGAAGCTGCACGCTGAAGCAATCCTCAGGGCCTGCAATGAGAACAAAAACACCAAATGTTAGAAGATGAAGCACTTCTCAGGGACAACAAGATGAAAACAATACCAATGGTTCTACGATGAAGCTGTCCTCGCAGAAATCATGGTGAGGAGAACCCCAAGAACTAGACGAAGCAATCCTCAGGGCCTGGAATGAGAAAAAAAACACCAAATATTAGAAGATAAAGCATTTCTCAGGTACAACAAGGTGAAAACAATACCAAGATTTGTACGATGAAACTCTCCTCAGAGAAAACATGCTGAGGAGGATCCCAAAGGTTGGACAATGCTGAATCCTCAGGGTCGCAGCGAAGAAAGCACCAGAAGCTGCACGCTGAAGCAATCCTCAGGGCCTGCAACGAGAACAAAAACACCAAATGTTACAAAATGAAGCACTTCTCAGGGGCAACAAGATGAAAACAATACCAATGGTTCTACGATGAAGCTGTCCTCGCAGAAATCATGGTGAGGAGAACCCCAAGAAGTGGCCGAAGCAATCCTCAGGGCATGGAATTAGAAAAGAAATGCGAAATGTTAGACGATGAAGCACTTCTCAGGGACAACAAGATAAAAACTATACCAAGAGTTGTACGATGAAGCTCTCCTCAGGGAAAACATGCTGAGGTGGAACCCAAAGGTTGGACAATGCAGAATCCTCAGGGTCACAGCGAAGAAAACACCAGAAGCTGCACGCTGAAGCAATCCTCAGGGCCTGCAACGAGAACAAAAACACCAAATGTTAGAAGATGAAGCACTTCTCAGGGGCAACAAGATGAAAACAATACCAATGGTTCTGCGATGAAGCTGTCCTCAGAGAAAACATGCTGAGGAGGATCCCAAAGGTTGGACAATGCAGAATCCTCAGGGTCACAGCGAAGAAAACACCAGAAGCTGCATGCTGAAGCAATCCTCAGGGCCTGCAACGAGAACAAAAACACCAAATGTTAGAACATGAAGCACGTCTCAGGGACAACAAGATGAAAACAATACCAAGAGTTGTACGATGAAGCTCTCCTCAGGGAAAACATGCTGAGGAGGATCCCAAAGGTTGGACAATGCAGAATCCTCAGGGTCACAGCGAAGAAAACACCAGAAGCTGCACGCTGAAGCAATCCTCAGGGCCTGCAACGAGAACAAAAACACCAAATGTTAGAAGATGAAGCACTTCTCAGGGACAACAAGATGAAAACAATACCAATGGTTCTACGATGAAGCTGTCCTCGCAGAAATCATGGTGAGGAGAACCCCAAGAACTAGACGAAGCAATCCTCAGGGCCTGGAATGAGAAAAAAAACACCAAATATTAGAAGATAAAGCATTTCTCAGGTACAACAAGGTGAAAACAATACCAAGATTTGTACGATGAAACTCTCCTCAGAGAAAACATGCTGAGGAGGATCCCAAAGGTTGGACAATGCTGAATCCTCAGGGTCGCAGCGAAGAAAGCACCAGAAGCTGCACGCTGAAGCAATCCTCAGGGCCTGCAACGAGAACAAAAACACCAAATGTTACAAAATGAAGCACTTCTCAGGGACAACAAGATAAAAACTATACCAAGAGTTGTACGATGAAGCTCTCCTCAGGGAAAACATGCTGAGGTGGAACCCAAAGGTTGGACAATGCAGAATCCTCAGGGTCGCAGCGAAGAAAACACCAGAAGCTGCACGCTGAAGCAATCCTCAGGGCCTGCAACGAGAACAAAAACACCAAATGTTAGAAGATGAAGCACTTCTCAGGGGCAACAAGATGAAAACAATACCAATGGTTCTGCGATGAAGCTGTCCTCAGAGAAAACATGCTGAGGAGGATCCCAAAGGTTGGACAATGCAGAATCCTCAGGGTCACAGCGAAGAAAACACCAGAAGCTGCATGCTGAAGCAATCCTCAGGGCCTGCAACGAGAACAAAAACACCAAATGTTAGAACATGAAGCACGTCTCAGGGACAACAAGATGAAAACAATACCAAGAGTTGTACGATGAAGCTCTCCTCAGGGAAAACATGCTGAGGAGGATCCCAAAGGTTGGACAATGCAGAATCCTCAGGGTCGCAGCGAAGAAAACACCAGAAGCTGCACGCTGAAGCAATCCTCAGGGCCTGCAACGAGAACAAAAACACCAAATGTTAGAAGATGAAGCACTTCTCAGGGGCAACAAGATGAAAACAATACCAATGGTTCTACGATGAAGCTGTCATCGCAGAAATCATGGTGAGGAGAAACCCAAGAAGTGGCCGAAGCAATCCTCAGGGCCTGGAATTAGAAAAGAAATGCAAAATGTTAGAAGATGAAGCACTTCTCAGGGACAACAAGATGAAAACAATACCAATGGTTCTGCGATGAAGCTGTCCTCAGAGAAAACATGCTGAGGAGGATCCCAAAGGTTGGACAATGCAGAATCCTCAGGGTCACAGTGAAGAAAACACCAGAAGCTGCACGCTGAAGCAATCCTCAGGGCCTGCAACGAGAACAAAAACACCAAATGTTAGAAGATGAAGCACTTCTCAGGGGCAAGAAGATGAAAATAATACCAATAGTTCTGCGATGAAGCTGTCCTCGCAGAAATCATGGTGAGGAGAACCCCAAGAAGTGGCCGAAGCAATCCTCAGGGCCTGGAATGAGAAAGAAAACACCAAATATTAGGAGATAAAGCATTTCTCAGGTACAACAAGATGAAAACAATACCAAGATTTGTACGATGAAACTCTCCTCAGGGGAAACATGCTCAGGAGGGTCCGAAAGGTTGGACAATGCAGAATCCTCAAAGTCGCAACAAAGAAAACACCAGAAGCTGCACGCTGAAGCAATCCTCAGGGCCTGCAACGAGAACAAAAACACCAAATGTTAGAAGATGAAGCACTTCTCAGAGACAACATGATGAAAACAATACCAAGAGTTGTACGATGAAGCTCTCCTCAGGGAAAACATGCTGAGGTGGAACCCAAAGTTCGGACAATGCAGAATCCTCAGGGTCGCAGCGAAGAAAACACCAGAAGCTGCACGCT
The DNA here is from genome assembly GCF_964211825.1 of Aythya ferina. NCBI lineage: Eukaryota > Metazoa > Chordata > Aves > Anseriformes > Anatidae > Aythya > Aythya ferina. The sequence goes on from NC_140298.1 coordinate 9,417,910, forward strand.
GAAGCAATCCTCAAAGCCTACATCGAGAACAAAAACACCAAATGTTAGAAGATGAAGCACTTCTCAGGGACAACAAGATGAAAACAATACCAATGGTTCTACGATGAAGCTGTCCTCGCAGAAATCATGGTGAGGAGAACCCCAAGAAGTGGCCGAAGCAATCCTCAGGGCCTGGAATGAAAAAAAAAAACACCAAATATTGGAAGATGAAGCACTTCTCAGGGGCAAGAAGATGAAAACAATACCAATGATTCTGCGATGAAGCTGTCCTCGCAGAAATCATGGTGAGGAGAACCCCAAGAAGTGCCCGAAGCAATCCTCAGGGCCTGGAATGATAAAGAAAACACCAAATATTAGAAGATAAAGCATTTCTCAGGTACAACAAGGTGAAAACAATACCAAGATTTGTACGATGAACCTCTCCTCAGAGAAAACATGCTGAGGAGGATCCCAAAGTTTGGACAATGCTGAATCCTCAGGGTCGCAGCGAAGAAAGCACCAGAAGCTGCACGCTGAAGCAATCCTGAGAGCCTGGAAAGAGAAGAAAAACACCAAATGTTAGACGATGAAGCACTTCTCAGGGACAACAAGATAAAAACTATACCAAGAGTTGTACGATGAAGCTCTCCTCAGGGAAAACATGCTGAGGTGGAACCCAAAGGTTGGACAATGCAGAATCCTCAGGGTCGCAGCGAAGAAAACACCAGAAGCTGCACGCTGAAGCAATCCTCAGGGCCTGCAACGAGAACAAAAACACCAAATGTTAGAAGATGAAGCACTTCTCAGGGGCAACAAGATGAAAACAATACCAATGGTTCTGCGATGAAGCTGTCCTCAGAGAAAACATGCTGAGGAGGATCCCAAAGGTTGGACAATGCAGAATCCTCAGGGTCACAGCGAAGAAAACACCAGAAGCTGCATGCTGAAGCAATCCTCAGGGCCTGCAACGAGAACAAAAACACCAAATGTTAGAACATGAAGCACGTCTCAGGGACAACAAGATGAAAACAATACCAAGAGTTGTACGATGAAGCTCTCCTCAGGGAAAACATGCTGAGGAGGATCCCAAAGGTTGGACAATGCAGAATCCTCAGGGTCACAGCGAAGAAAACACCAGAAGCTGCACGCTGAAGCAATCCTCAGGGCCTGCAACGAGAACAAAAACACCAAATGTTAGAAGATGAAGCACTTCTCAGGGACAACAAGATGAAAACAATACCAATGGTTCTACGATGAAGCTGTCCTCGCAGAAATCATGGTGAGGAGAACCCCAAGAAGTGGCCGAAGCAATCCTCAGGGCCTGGAATGAGAAAAAAAACACCAAATATTAGAAGATAAAGCATTTCTCAGGTACAACAAGGTGAAAACAATACCAAGATTTGTACGATGAAACTCTCCTCAGAGAAAACATGCTGAGGAAAATCCCAAAGGTTGGACAATGCTGAATCCTCAGGGTCGCAGCGAAGAAAGCACCAGAAGCTGCACGCTGAAGCAATCCTCAGGGCCTGCAACGAGAACAAAAACACCAAATGTTACAAAATGAAGCACTTCTCAGGGGCAACAAGATGAAAACGATACCAATGGTTCTACGATGAAGCTGTCATCGCAAAAATCATGGTGAGGAGAACCCCAAGAAGTGGCCGAAGCAATCCTCAGGGCATGGAATTAGAAAAGAAATGCGAAATGTTAGAAGATGAAGCACTTCTCAGGGACAACAAGATGAAAACAATACCAATGGTTCTGCGATGAAGCTGTCCTCAGAGAAAAAATGCTGAGGAGGATCCCAAAGGTTGGACAATGCAGAATCCTCAGGGTCCCAGTGAAGAAAACACCAGAAGCTGCACGCTGAAGCAATCCTCAGGGCCTGCATCGAGAACAAAAACACCAAATGTTAGAAGATGAAGCACTTCTCAGGGGCAAGAAGATGAAAACAATACCAATGGTTCTGCGATGAAGCTGTCCTCGCAGAAATCATGGTGAGGAGAACCCCAAGAACTAGACGAAGCAATCCTCAGGGCATGGAATTAGAAAAGAAATGCGAAATGTTAGAAGATGAAGCACTTCTCAGGGACAACAAGATGAAAACATTACCAATGGTTCTGCGATGAAGCTGTCCTCAGAGAAAACATGCTGAGGAGGATCCCAAAGGTTGGACAATGCAGAATCCTCACGGTCGCAGCGAAGAAAACACCAGAAGCTGCACGCTGAAGCAATCCTCAGGGCCTGCAACGAGAACAAAAACACCAAATGTTAGAACATGAAGCACTTCTCAGGGACAACAAGATGAAAACAATACCAAGAGTTGTACGATGAAGCTCTCCTCAGGGAAAACATGCTGAGGTGGAACCCAAAGGTTGGACAATGCAGAATCCTCAGGGTCGCAGCGAAGAAAACACCAGAAGCTGCACGCTGAAGCAATCCTCAGGGCCTGCAACGAGAACAAAAACACCAAATGTTAGAAGATGAAGCACTTCTCAGGGGCAACAAGATGAAAACAATACCAATGGTTCTGCGATGAAGCTGTCCTCAGAGAAAACATGCTGAGGAGGATCCCAAAGGTTGGACAATGCAGAATCCTCAGGGTCACAGCGAAGAAAACACCAGAAGCTGCATGCTGAAGCAATCCTCAGGGCCTGCAACGAGAACAAAAACACCAAATGTTAGAACATGAAGCACGTCTCAGGGACAACAAGATGAAAACAATACCAAGAGTTGTACGATGAAGCTCTCCTCAGGGAAAACATGCTGAGGAGGATCCCAAAGGTTGGACAATGCAGAATCCTCAGGGTCACAGCGAAGAAAACACCAGAAGCTGCACGCTGAAGCAATCCTCAGGGCCTGCAACGAGAACAAAAACACCAAATGTTAGAAGATGAAGCACTTCTCAGGGACAACAAGATGAAAACAATACCAATGGTTCTACGATGAAGCTGTCCTCGCAGAAATCATGGTGAGGAGAACCCCAAGAACTAGACGAAGCAATCCTCAGGGCCTGGAATGAGAAAAAAAACACCAAATATTAGAAGATAAAGCATTTCTCAGGTACAACAAGGTGAAAACAATACCAAGATTTGTACGATGAAACTCTCCTCAGAGAAAACATGCTGAAGAGGATCCCAAAGGTTGGACAATGCAGAATCCTCAGGGTCGCAGCGAAGAAAGCACCAGAAGCTGAACGCTGAAGCAATCCTCAGGGCCTGCAACGAGAACAAAAACACCAAATGTTACAAAATGAAGCACTTCTCAGGGGCAACAAGATGAAAACAATACCAATGGTTCTACGATGAAGTTGTCATCGCAAAAATCATGGTGAGGAGAACCCCAAGAAGTGGCCGAAGCAATCCTCAGGGCATGGAATTAGAAAAGAAATGCGAAATGTTAGACGATGAAGCACTTCTCAGGGACAACAAGATAAAAACTATACCAAGAGTTGTACGATGAAGCTCTCCTCAGGGAAAACATGCTGAGGTGGAACCCAAAGGTTGGACAATGCAGAATCCTCAGGGTCGCAGCGAAGAAAACACCAGAAGCTGCACGCTGAAGCAATCCTCAGGGCCTGCAACGAGAACAAAAACACCAAATGTTAGAAGATGAAGCACTTCTCAGGGGCAACAAGATGAAAACAATACCAATGGTTCTGCGATGAAGCTGTCCTCAGAGAAAACATGCTGAGGAGGATCCCAAAGGTTGGACAATGCAGAATCCTCAGGGTCACAGCGAAGAAAACACCAGAAGCTGCATGCTGAAGCAATCCTCAGGGCCTGCAACGAGAACAAAAACACCAAATGTTAGAACATGAAGCACGTCTCAGGGACAACAAGATGAAAACAATACCAAGAGTTGTACGATGAAGCTCTCCTCAGGGAAAACATGCTGAGGAGGATCCCAAAGGTTGGACAATGCAGAATCCTCAGGGTCACAGCGAAGAAAACACCAGAAGCTGCACGCTGAAGCAATCCTCAGGGCCTGCAACGAGAACAAAAACACCAAATGTTAGAAGATGAAGCACTTCTCAGGGACAACAAGATGAAAACAATACCAATGGTTCTGCGATGAAGCTGTCCTCGCAGAAATCATGGTGAGGAGAACCCCAAGAACTAGACGAAGCAATCCTCAGGGCCTGGAATGAGAAAAAAAAACACCAAATATTAGAAGGTAAAGCATTTCTCAGGTACAACAAGGTGAAAACAATACCAAGATTTGTACGATGAAACTCTCCTCAGAGAAAACATGCTGAAGAGGATCCCAAAGGTTGGACAATGCAGAATCCTCAGGGTCGCAGCGAAGAAAACACCAGAAGCTGCACGCTGAAGCAATCCTCAGGGCCTGCAACGAGAACAAAAACACCAAATGTTACAAAATGAAGCACTTCTCAGGGGCAACAAGATGAAAACAATACCAATGGTTCTACGATGAAGTTGTCATCGCAAAAATCATGGTGAGGAGAACCCCAAGAAGTGGCCGAAGCAATCCTCAGGGCATGGAATTAGAAAAGAAATGCGAAATGTTAGAAGATGAAGCACTTCTCAGGGACAACAAGATAAAAACTATACCAAGAGTTGTACGATGAAGCTCTCCTCAGGGAAAACATGCTGAGGTGGAACCCAAAGGTTGGACAATGCAGAATCCTCAGGGTCGCAGCGAAGAAAACACCAGAAGCTGCACGCTGAAGCAATCCTCAGGGCCTGCAACGAGAACAAAAACACCAAATATTAGAAGATGAAGCACTTCTCAGGGACAACAAGATGAAAACAATACCAATGGTTCTGCGATGAAGCTGTCCTCAGAGAAAACATGCTGAGGAGGATCCCAAAGGTTGGACAATGCAGAATCCTCAGGGTCGCAGCGAAGAAAACACCAGAAGCTGCATGCTGAAGCAATCCTCAGGGCCTGCAACGAGAACAAAAACACCAAATGTTAGAACATGAAGCACGTCTCAGGGACAACAAGATGAAAACAATACCAAGAGTTGTACGATGAAGCTCTCCTCAGGGAAAACATGCTGAGGAGGATCCCAAAGGTTGGACAATGCAGAATCCTCAGGGTCACAGCGAAGAAAACACCAGAAGCTGCACGCTGAAGCAATCCTCAGGGCCTGCAACGAGAACAAAAACACCAAATGTTAGAAGATGAAGCACTTCTCAGGGACAACAAGATGAAAACAATACCAATGGTTCTACGATGAAGCTGTCCTCGCAGAAATCATGGTGAGGAGAACCCCAAGAACTAGACGAAGCAATCCTCAGGGCCTGGAATGAGAAAAAAAACACCAAATATTAGAAGATAAAGCATTTCTCAGGTACAACAAGGTGAAAACAATACCAAGATTTGTACGATGAAACTCTCCTCAGAGAAAACATGCTGAGTAGGATCCCAAAGGTTGGACAATGCTGAATCCTCAGGGTCGCAGCGAAGAAAGCACCAGAAGCTGCACGCTGAAGCAATCCTCAGGGCCTGCAACGAGAACAAAAACACCAAATGTTACAAAATGAAGCACTTCTCAGGGGCAACAAGATGAAAACAATACCAATGGTTCTACGATGAAGCTGTCATCGCAAAAATCATGGTGAGGAGAACCCCAAGAAGTGGCCGAAGCAATCCTCAGGGCATGGAATTAGAAAAGAAATGCGAAATGTTAGAAGATGAAGCACTTCTCAGGGACAACAAGATGAAAACATTACCAATGGTTCTGCGATGAAGCTGTCCTCAGAGAATACATGCTGAGGAGGATCCCAAAGGTTGGACAATGCAGAATCCTCAGGGTCGCAGCAAAGAAAACACCAGAAGCTGCACGCTGAAGCAATCCTCAGGGCCTGCAACGAGAACAAAAACACCAAATGTTAGAAGATGAAGCCCTTCTCAGGGACAACAAGATGAAAACAATACCAAGAGTTGTACGATGAAGCTCTCCTCAGGGAAAACATGCTGAGGTGGAACCCAAAGTTCGGACAATGCAGAATCCTCAGGGTCGCAGCGAAGAAAACACCAGAAGCTGCACGCTGAAGCAATCCTCAAAGCCTGCATCGAGAACAAAAACACCAAATGTTAGAAGATGAAGCACTTCTCAGGGGCAACAAGATGAAAACAATACCAATGGTTCTGCGATGAAGCTGTCATCGCAGAAATCATGGTGAGGAGAACCCCAAGAAGTGGCCGAAGCAATCCTCAGGGCCTCGAATGAGAAAGAAAACACCAAATATTAGAAGATAAAGCATTTCTCAGGTACAACAAGGTGAAAACAATACCAAGATTTGTACGATGAAACTCTCCTCAGAGAAAACATGCTGAGGAGGATCCCAAAGGTTGGACAATGCTGAATCCTCAGGGTCGCAGCGAAGAAAGCACCAGAAGCTGCACGCTGAAGCAATCCTGAGAGCCTGGAAAGAGAAGAAAAACACCAAATGTTAGAAGATGAAGCACTTCTCAGGGGCAACAAGATGAAAACGATACCAATGGTTCTGCGATGAAGCTGTCCTCAGAGAAAACATGCTGAGGAGGATCCCAAAGGTTGGACAATGCAGAATCCTCAGGGTCACAGTGAAGAAAACACCAGAAGCTGCACGCTGAAGCAATCCTCAGGGCCTGCAACGAGAACAAAAACACCAAATGTTAGAAGATGAAGCACTTCTCAGGGGCAAGAAGATGAAAATAATATCAATGGTTCTGCGATGAAGCTGTCCTCGCAGAAATCATGGTGAGGAGAACCCCAAGAAGTGGCCGAAGCAATCCTCAGGGCCTGGAATGAGAAAGAAAACACCAAATATTAGGAGATAAAGCATTTCTCAGGTACAACAAGATGAAAACAATACCAAGATTTGTACGATGAAACTCTCCTCAGGGGAAACATGCTCAGGAGGGTCCGAAAGGTTGGACAATGCAGAATCCTCAAAGTCGCAACAAAGAAAACACCAGAAGCTGCACGCTGAAGCAATCCTCAGGGCCTGCAACGAGAACAAAAACACCAAATGTTAGAAGATGAAGCACTTCTCAGAGACAACATGATGAAAACAATACCAAGAGTTGTACGATGAAGCTCTCCTCAGGGAAAACATGCTGAGGTGGAACCCAAAGTTCGGACAATGCAGAATCCTCAGGGTCGCAGCGAAGAAAACACCAGAAGCTGCACGCTGAAGCAATCCTCAAAGCCTGCATCGAGAACAAAAACACCAAATGTTAGAAGATGAAGCACTTCTCAGGGACAACAAGATGAAAACAATACCAATGGTTCTACGATGAAGCTGTCCTCGCAGAAATCATGGTGAGGAGAACCCCAAGAAGTGGCCGAAGCAATCCTCAGGGCCTGGAATGAAAAAAAAAACCACCAAATATTGGAAGATGAAGCACTTCTCAGGGGCAAGAAGATCAAAACAATACCAATGATTCTGCGATGAAGCTGTCCTCGCAGAAATCATGGTGAGGAGAACCCCAAGAAGTGCCCGAAGCAATCCTCAGGGCCTCGAATGAGAAAGAAAACACCAAATATTAGAAGATAAAGCATTTCTCAGGTACAACAAGGTGAAAACAATACCAAGATTTGTACGATGAAACTCTCCTCAGAGAAAACATGCTGAGGAGGATCCCAAAGGTTGGACAATGCTGAATCCTCAGGGTCGCAGCGAAGAAAGCACCAGAAGCTGCACGCTGAAGCAATCCTGAGAGCCTGGAAAGAGAAGAAAAACACCAAATGTTAGACGATGAAGCACTTCTCAGGGACAACAAGATAAAAACTATACCAAGAGTTGTACGATGAAGCTCTCCTCAGGGAAAACATGCTGAGGTGGAACCCAAAGGTTGGACAATGCAGAATCCTCAGGGTCGCAGCGAAGAAAACACCAGAAGCTGCATGCTGAAGCAATCCTCAGGGCCTGCAACGAGAACAAAAACACCAAATGTTAGAAGATGAAGCACTTCTCAGGGGCAACAAGATGAAAACAATACCAATGGTTCTGCGATGAAGCTGTCCTCAGAGAAAACATGCTGAGGAGGATCCCAAAGGTTGGACAATGCAGAATCCTCAGGGTCACAGCGAAGAAAACACCAGAAGCTGCATGCTGAAGCAATCCTCAGGGCCTGCAACGAGAACAAAAACACCAAATGTTAGAACATGAAGCACGTCTCAGGGACAACAAGATGAAAACAATACCAAGAGTTGTACGATGAAGCTCTCCTCAGGGAAAACATGCTGAGGAGGATCCCAAAGGTTGGACAATGCAGAATCCTCAGGGTCACAGCGAAGAAAACACCAGAAGCTGCACGCTGAAGCAATCCTCAGGGCCTGCAACGAGAACAAAAACACCAAATGTTAGAAGATGAAGCACTTCTCAGGGACAACAAGATGAAAACAATACCAATGGTTCTACGATGAAGCTGTCCTCGCAGAAATCATGGTGAGGAGAACCCCAAGAACTAGACGAAGCAATCCTCAGGGCCTGGAATGAGAAAAAAAACACCAAATATTAGAAGATAAAGCATTTCTCAGGTACAACAAGGTGAAAACAATACCAAGATTTGTACGATGAAACTCTCCTCAGAGAAAACATGCTGAGGAGGATCCCAAAGGTTGGACAATGCTGAATCCTCAGGGTTGCAGCGAAGAAAGCACCAGAAGCTGCACGCTGAAGCAATCCTCAGGGCCTGCAACGAGAACAAAAACACCAAATGTTACAAAATGAAGCACTTCTCAGGGGCAACAAGATGAAAACAATACCAATGGTTCTACGATGAAGCTGTCATCGCAAAAATCATGGTGAGGAGAACCCCAAGAAGTGGCCGAAGCAATCCTCAGGGCATGGAATTAGAAAAGAAATGCGAAATGTTAGAAGATGAAGCACTTCTCAGGGACAACAAGATGAAAACATTACCAATGGTTCTGCGATGAAGCTGTCCTCAGAGAAAACATGCTGAGGAGGATCCCAAAGGTTGGACAATGCAGAATCCTCAGGGTCGCAGCGAAGAAAACACCAGAAGCTGCACGCTGAAGCAATCCTCAGGGCCTGCAACGAGAACAAAAACACCAAATGTTAGAAGATGAAGCACTTCTCAGGGACAACAAGATGAAAACAATACCAAGAGTTGTACGATGAAGCTCTCCTCAGGGAAAACATGCTGAGGTGGAACCCAAAGGTTGGACAATGCAGAATCCTCAGGGTCGCAGCGAAGAAAACACCAGAAGCTGCATGCTGAAGCAATCCTCAGGGCCTGCAACGAGAACAAAAACACCAAATGTTAGAAGATGAAGCACTTCTCAGGGGCAACAAGATGAAAACAATACCAATGGTTCTGCGATGAAGCTGTCCTCAGAGAAAACATGCTGAGGAGGATCCCAAAGGTTGGACAATGCAGAATCCTCAGGGTCGCAGCGAAGAAAACACCAGAAGCTGCATGCTGAAGCAATCCTCAGGGCCTGCAACGAGAACAAAAACACCAAATGTTAGAACATGAAGCACGTCTCAGGGACAACAAGATGAAAACAATACCAAGAGTTGTACGATGAAGCTCTCCTCAGGGAAAACATGCTGAGGAGGATACCAAAGGTTGGACAATGCAGAATCCTCAGGGTCACAGTGAAGAAAACACCAGAAGCTGCACGCTGAAGCAATCCTCAGGGCCTGCAACGAGAACAAAAACACCAAATGTTAGAAGATGAAGCACTTCTCAGGGACAACAAGATGAAAACAATACCAATGGTTCTACGATGAAGCTGTCATCGCAAAAATCATGGTGAGGAGAACCCCAAGAAGTGGCCGAAGCAATCCTCAGGGCATGGAATTAGAAAAGAAATGCGAAATGTTAGAAGATGAAGCACTTCTCAGGGACAACAAGATGAAAACAATACCAATGGTTCTACGATGAAGCTGTCCTCGCAGAAATCATGGTGAGGAGAACCCCAAGAACTAGACGAAGCAATCCTCAGGGCCTGGAATGAGAAAGAAAACACCAAATATTAGAAGATAAAGCATTTCTCAGGTACAACAAGGTGAAAACAATACCAAGATTTGTACGATGAAACTCTCCTCAGAGAAAACATGCTGAGGAGGATCCCAAAGGTTGGACAATGCTGAATCCTCAGGGTCGCAGCGAAGAAAGCACCAGAAGCTGCACGCTGAAGCAATCCTCAGGGCCTGCAACGAGAACAAAAACACCAAATGTTACAAAATGAAGCACTTCTCAGGGGCAACAAGATGAAAACAATACCAATGGTTCTACGATGAAGCTGTCATCGCAAAAATCATGGTGAGGAGAACCCCAAGAAGTGGCCGAAGCAATCCTCAGGGCATGGAATTAGAAAAGAAATGCGAAATGTTAGAAGATGAAGCACTTCTCAGGGACAACAAGATGAAAACATTACCAATGGTTCTGCGATGAAGCTGTCCTCAGAGAAAACATGCTGAGGAGGATCCCAAAGGTTGGACAATGCAGAATCCTCAGGGTCGCAGCGAAGAAAACACCAGAAGCTGCACGCTGAAGCAATCCTCAGGGCCTGCAACGAGAACAAAAACACCAAATGTTAGAAGATGAAGCCCTTCTCAGGGACAACAAGATGAAAACAATACCAAGAGTTGTACGATGAAGCTCTCCTCAGGGAAAACATGCTGAGGAGGATCCCAAAGGTTGGGCAATGCAGAATCCTCAGGGTCACAGCGAAGAAAACACCAGAAGCTGCACGCTGAAGCAATCCTCAGGGCCTGCAACGAGAACAAAAAAACCAAATGTTAGAAGATGAAGCACTTCTCAGGGGCAAGAAGATGAAAATAATACCAATGGTTCTGTGATGAAGCTGTCCTCGCAGAAATCATGGTGAGGAGAACCCCAAGAAGTGGCCGAAGCAATCCTCAGGGTCTGGAATGAGAAAGAAAACACCAAATATTAGGAGATAAAGCATTTCTCAGGTACAACAAGATGAAAACAATACCAAGATTTGTACGATGAAACTCTCCTCAGGGGAAACATGCTCAGGAGGGTCCGAAAGGTTGGACAATGCAGAATCCTCAAAGTCGCAACAAAGAAAACACCAGAAGCTGCACGCTGAAGCAATCCTCAGGGCCTGCAACGAGAACAAAAACACCAAATGTTAGAAGATGAAGCACTTCTCAGAGACAACATGATGAAAACAATACCAAGAGTTGTACGATGAAGCTCTCCTCAGGGAAAACATGCTGAGCTGGAACCCAAAGTTCGGACAATGCAGAATCCTCAGGGTCGCAGCGAAGAAAACACCAGAAGCTGCACGCTGAAGCAATCCTCAAAGCCTGCATCGAGAACAAAAACACCAAATGTTAGAAGATGAAGCACTTCTCAGGGACAACAAGATGAAAACAATACCAATGGTTCTACGATGAAGCTGTCCTCGCAGAAATCATGGTGAGGAGAACCCCAAGAAGTGGCCGAAGCAATCCTCAGGGCCTGGAATGAAAAAAAAAAACACCAAATATTGGAAGATGAAGCACTTCTCAGGGGCAAGAAGATCAAAACAATACCAATGATTCTGCGATGAAGCTGTCCTCGCAGAAATCATGGTGAGGAGAACCCCAAGAAGTGCCCGAAGCAATCCTCAGGGCCTGGAATGATAAAGAAAACACCAAATATTAGAAGATAAAGCATTTCTCAGGGACAACAAGGTGAAAACAATACCAAGATTTGTACGATGAAACTCTCCTCAGAGAAAACATGCTGAGGAGGATCCCAAAGGTTGGACAATGCTGAATCCTCAGGGTCGCAGCGAAGAAAGCACCAGAAGCTGCACGCTGAAGCAATCCTGAGAGCCTGGAAAGAGAAGAAAAACACCAAATGTTAGACGATGAAGCACTTCTCAGGGACAACAAGATAAAAACTATACCAAGAGTTGTACGATGAAGCTCTCCTCAGGGAAAACATGCTGAGGTGGAACCCAAAGGTTGGACAATGCAGAATCCTCAGGGTCGCAGCGAAGAAAACACCAGAAGCTGCACGCTGAAGCAATCCTCAGGGCCTGCAACGAGAACAAAAACACCAAATGTTAGAAGATGAAGCACTTCTCAGGGGCAACAAGATGAAAACAATACCAATGGTTCTGCGATGAAGCTGTCCTCAGAGAAAACATGCTGAGGAGGATCCCAAAGGTTGGACAATGCAGAATCCTCAGGGTCACAGCGAAGAAAACACCAGAAGCTGCATGCTGAAGCAATCCTCAGGGCCTGCAACGAGAACAAAAACACCAAATGTTAGAACATGAAGCACGTCTCAGGGACAACAAGATGAAAACAATACCAAGAGTTGTACGATGAAGCTCTCCTCAGGGAAAACATGCTGAGGAGGATCCCAAAGGTTGGACAATGCAGAATCCTCAGGGTCACAGCGAAGAAAACACCAGAAGCTGCACGCTGAAGCAATCCTCAGGGCCTGCAACGAGAACAAAAACACCAAATGTTAGAAGATGAAGCACTTCTCAGGGACAACAAGATGAAAACAATACCAATGGTTCTACGATGAAGCTGTCCTCGCAGAAATCATGGTGAGGAGAACCCCAAGAACTAGACGAAGCAATCCTCAGGGCCTGGAATGAGAAAAAAAACACCAAATATTAGAAGATAAAGCATTTCTCAGGTACAACAAGGTGAAAACAATACCAAGATTTGTACGATGAAACTCTCCTCAGAGAAAACATGCTGAGGAGGATCCCAAAGGTTGGACAATGCTGAATCCTCAGGGTCGCAGCGAAGAAAGCACCAGAAGCTGCACGCTGAAGCAATCCTCAGGGCCTGCAACGAGAACAAAAACACCAAATGTTACAAAATGAAGCACTTCTCAGGGGCAACAAGATGAAAACAATACCAATGGTTCTACGATGAAGCTGTCATCGCAAAAATCATGGTGAGGAGAACCCCAAGAAGTGGCCGAAGCAATCCTCAGGGCATGGAATTAGAAAAGAAATGCGAAATGTTAGAAGATGAAGCACTTCTCAGGGACAACAAGATGAAAACATTACCAATGGTTCTGCGATGAAGCTGTCCTCAGAGAAAACATGCTGAGGAGGATCCCAAAGGTTGGACAATGCAGAATCCTCAGGGTCGCAGCGAAGAAAACACCAGAAGCTGCACACTGAAGCAATCCTCAGGGCCTGCAACGAGAACAAAAACACCAAATGTTAGAAGATGAAGCCCTTCTCAGGGACAACAAGATGAAAACAATACCAAGAGTTGTACGATGAAGCTCTCCTCAGGGAAAACATGCTGAGGAGGATCCCAAAGGTTGGACAATGCAGAATCCTCAGGGTCACAGCGAAGAAAACACCAGAAGCTGCACGCTGAAGCAATCCTCAGGGCCTGCAATGAGAACAAAAACACCAAATGTTAGAAGATGAAGCACTTCTCAGGGGCAAGAAGATGAAAACAATACCAATGGTTCTGCGATGAAGCTGTCCTCAGAGAAAACATGCTGAGGAGGATCCCAAAGGTTGGACAATGCAGAATCCTCAGGGTCGCAGCGAAGAAAACACCAGAAGCTGCACGCTGAAGCAATCCTCAGGGCCTGCAACGAGAACAAAAACACCAAATGTTAGAAGATGAAGCCCTTCTCAGGGACAACAAGATGAAAACAATACCAAGAGTTGTACGATGAAGCTCTCCTCAGGGAAAACATGCTGAGGAGGATCCCAAAGGTTGGACAATGCAGAATCCTCAGGGTCACAGTGAAGAAAAAACCAGAAGCTGCACGCTGAAGCAATCCTCAGGGCCTGCAACGAGAACAAAAACACCAAATGTTAGAAGATGAAGCACTTCTCAGGGGCAAGAAGATGAAAATAATACCAATGGTTCTGCGATGAAGCTGTCCTCGCAGAAATCATGGTGAGGAGAACCCCAAGAAGTGGCCGAAGCAATCATCAGGGCCTGGAATGTGACAGAAAACACCAAATATTAGGAGATAAAGCATTTCTCAGGTACAACAAGGTGAAAACAATACCAAGATTTGTACGATGAAACTCTCCTCAGGGGAAACATGCTCAGGAGGGTCCGAAAGGTTGGACAATGCAGAATCCTCAGGGTCGCAGCGAAGAAAACACCAGAAGCTGCATGCTGAAGCAATCCTCAGGGCCTGCAACGAGAACAAAAACACCAAATGTTAGAACATGAAGCACGTCTCAGGGACAACAAGATGAAAACAATACCAAGAGTTGTACGATGAAGCTCTCCTCAGGGAAAACATGCTGAGGTGGAACCCAAAGTTCGGACAATGCAGAATCCTCAGGGTCGCAGCGAAGAAAACACCAGAAGCTGCACGCTGAAGCAATCCTCAAAGCCTGCATCGAGAACAAAAACACCAAATGTTAGAAGATGAAGCACTTCTCAGGGGCAACAAGATGAAAACAATACCAATGGTTCTGCGATGAAGCTGTCCTCGCAGAAATCATGGTGAGGAGAACCCCAAGAAGTGCCCGAAGCAATCCTCAGGGCCTCGAATGCGAAAGAAAACACCAAATATTAGAAGATAAAGCATTTCTCAGGTACAACAAGGTGAAAACAATACCAAGATTTGTATGATGAAACTCTCCTCAGAGAAAACATGCTGAGGAGGATCCCAAAGGTTGGACAATGCTGAATCCTCAGGGTCGCAGCGAAGAAAGCACCAGAAGCTGCACGCTGAAGCAATCCTGAGAGTCTGGAAAGAGAAGAAAAACACCAAATGTTAGAAGATGAAGCACTTCTCAGGGACAACAAGATAAAAACTATACCAAGAGTTGTACGATGAAGCTCTCCTCAGGGAAAACATGCTGAGGTGGAACCCAAAGGTTGGACAATGCAGAATCCTCAGGGTCACAGCGAAGAAAACACCAGAAGCTGCACGCTGAAGCAATCCTCAGGGCCTGCAACGAGAACAAAAACACCAAATGTTAGAAGATGAAGCACTTCTCAGGGGCAACAAGGTGAAAACGATACCAATGGTTCTACGATGAAGCTGTCCTCGCAGAAATCATGGTGAGGAGAAACCCAAGAAGTGGCCGAAGCAATCCTCAGGGCCTGGAATTAGAAAAGAAATGCAAAATGTTAGAAGATGAAGCACTTCTCAGGGACAACAAGATGAAAACATTACCAATGGTTCTGCGATGAAGCTGTCCTCAGAGAAAACATGCTGAGGAGGATCCCAAAGGTTGGACAATGCAGAATCCTCAGGGTCGCAGCGAAGAAAACACCAGAAGCTGCACGCTGAAGCAATCCTCAGGGCCTGCAACGAGAACAAAAACACCAAATGTTAGAAGATGAAGCCCTTCTCAGGGACAACAAGATGAAAACAATACCAAGAGTTGTACGATGAAGCTCTCCTCAGGGAAAACATGCTGAGGAGGATCCCAAAGGTTGGACAATGCAGAATCCTCAGGGTCACAGCGAAGAAAACACCAGAAGCTGCACGCTGAAGCAATCCTCAGGGCCTGCAACGAGAACAAAAACACCAAATGTTAGAAAATGAAGCACTTCTCAGGGGCAAGAAGATGAAAATAATACCAATGGTTCTGCGATGAAGCTGTCCTCGCAGAAATCATGGTGAGGAGAACCCCAAGAACTAGACGAAGCAATCATCAGGGCCTGGAATGTGACAGAAAACACCAAATATTAGGAGATAAAGCATTTCTCAGGTACAAGAAGGTGAAAACAATACCAAGATTTGTACGATGAAACTCTCCTCAGGGGAAACATGCTCAGGAGGGTCCGAAAGGTTGGACAATGCAGAATCCTCAGGGTCGCAGCGAAGAAAACACCAGAAGCTGCATGCTGAAGCAATCCTCAGGGCCTGCAACGAGAACAAAAACACCAAATGTTAGAACATGAAGCACGTCTCAGGGACAACAAGATGAAAACAATACCAAGAGTTGTACAATGAAGCTCTCCTCAGGGAAAACATGCTGAGGAGGATACCAAAGGTTGGACAATGCAGAATCCTCAGGGTCACAGCGAAGAAAACACCAGAAGCTGCACGCTGAAGCAATCCTCAGGGCCTGCAACGAGAACAAAAACACCAAATGTTAGAAGATGAAGCACTTCTCAGGGACAACAAGATGAAAATAATACCATTGGTTCTGCGATGAAGCTGTCCTCGCAGAAATCATGGTGAGGAGAACCCCAAGAAGTGGCCGAAGCAATCCTCAGGGCCTGGAATGAGAAAGAAAACACCAAATATTAGGAGATAAAGCATTTCTCAGGTACAACAAGATGAAAACAATACCAAGATTTGTACGATGAAACTCTCCTCAGGGGAAACATGCTCAGGAGGGTCCGAAAGGTTGGACAATGCAGAATCCTCAAAGTCGCAACAAAGAAAACACCAGAAGCTGCACGCTGAAGCAATCCTCAGGGCCTGCAACGAGAACAAAAACACCAAATGTTAGAAGATGAAGCACTTCTCAGAGACAACATGATGAAAACAATACCAAGAGTTGTACGATGAAGCTCTCCTCAGGGAAAACATGCTGAGGTGGAACCCAAAGTTCGGACAATGCAGAATCCTCAGGGTCGCAGCGAATAAAACACCAGAAGCTGCACGCTGAAGCAATCCTCAGGGCCTGCAACGAGAACAAAAACACCAAATGTTAGAAGATGAAGCACTTCTCAGGGGAAACAAGATGAAAACAATACCAATGGTTCTGCGATGAAGCTGTCCTCAGAGAAAACATGCTGAGGAGTATCCCAAAGGTTGGACAATGCAGAATCCTCAGGGTCACAGCGAAGAAAACACCAGAAGCTGCATGCTGAAGCAATCCTCAGGGCCTGCAACGAGAACAAAAACACCAAATGTTAGAACATGAAGCACGTCTCAGGGACAACAAGATGAAAACAATACCAAGAGTTGTACGATGAAGCTCTCCTCAGGGAAAACATGCTGAGGTGGAACCCAAAGTTCGGACAATGCAGAATCCTCAGGGTCGCAGCGAAGAAAACACCAGAAGCTGCACGCTGAAGCAATCCTCAAAGCCTGCATCGAGAACAAAAACACCAAATGTTAGAAGATGAAGCACTTCTCAGGGGCAACAAGATGAAAACAATACCAATGGTTCTGCGATGAAGCTGTCCTCGCAGAAATCATGGTTAGGAGAACCCCAAGAAGTGCCCGAAGCAATCCTCAGGGCCTCGAATGAGAAAGAAAACACCAAATATTAGAAGATAAAGCATTTCTCAGATACAACAAGGTGAAAACAATACCAAGATTTGTACCATGAAACTCTCCTCAGAGAAAACATGCTGAGGAGGATCCCAAAGGTTGGACAATGCTGAATCCTCAGGGTCGCAGCGAAGAATGCACCAGAAGCTGCACGCTGAAGCAATCCTGAGAGCCTGGAAAGAGAAGAAAAACACCAAATGTTAGAAGATGAAGCACTTCTCAGGGACAACAAGATAAAAACTATACCAAGAGTTGTACGATGAAGCTCTCCTCAGGGAAAACATGCTGAGGTGGAACCCAAAGGTTGGACAATGCAGAATCCTCAGGGTCACAGCGAAGAAAACACCACAAGCTGCACGCTGAAGCAATCCTCAGGGCCTGCAACGAGAACAAAAACACCAAATGTTAGAAGATGAAGCACTTCTCAGGGGCAACAAGGTGAAAACGATACCAATGGTTCTACGATGAAGCTGTCCTCGCAGAAATCATGGTGAGGAGAAACCCAAGAAGTGGCCGAAGCAATCCTCAGGGCCTGGAATTAGAAAAGAAATGCAAAATGTTAGAAGATGAAGCACTTCTCAGGGACAACAAGATGAAAACATAACCAATGGTTCTGCGATGAAGCTGTCCTCAGAGAAAACATGCTGAGGAGGATCCCAAAGGTTGGACAATGCAGAATCCTCAGGGTCGCAGCGAAGAAAACACCAGAAGCTGCACGCTGAAGCAATCCTCAGGGCCTGCAACGAGAACAAAAACACCAAATGTTAGAAGATGAAGCCCTTCTCAGGGACAACAAGATGAAAACAATACCAAGAGTTGTACGATGAAGCTCTCCTCAGGGAAAACATGCTGAGGAGGATCCCAAAGGTTGGACAATGCAGAATCCTCAGGGTCACAGCGAAGAAAACACCAGAAGCTGCACGCTGAAGCAATCCTCAGGGCCTGCAACGAGAACAAAAACACCAAATGTTAGAAAATGAAGCACTTCTCAGGGGCAAGAAGATGAAAATAATACCAATGGTTCTGCGATGAAGCTGTCCTCGCAGAAATCATGGTGAGGAAAACCCCAAGAAGTGGCCGAAGCAATCATCAGGGCCTGGAATGTGACAGAAAACACCAAATATTAGGAGATAAAGCATTTCTCAGGTACAAGAAGGTGAAAACAATACCAAGATTTGTACGATGAAACTCTCCTCAGGGGAAACATGCTCAGGAGGGTCCGAAAGGTTGGACAATGCAGAATCCTCAGGGTCGCAGCGAAGAAAACACCAGAAGCTGCATGCTGAAGCAATCCTCAGGGCCTGCAACGAGAACAAAAACACCAAATGTTAGAACATGAAGCACGTCTCAGGGACAACAAGATGAAAACAATACCAAGAGTTGTACGATGAAGCTCTCCTCAGGGAAAACATGCTGAGGTGGAACCCAAAGGTTGGACAATGCAGAATCCTCAGGGTCGCAGCGAAGAAAACACCAGAAGCTGCACGCTGAAGCAATCCTCAGGGCCTGCAACGAGAACAAAAACACCAAATGTTAGAAGATGAAGCACTTCTCAGGGGCAACAAGATGAAAACAATACCAAGAGTTGTACGATGAAGCTCTCCTCAGGGAAAACATGCTAAAGGAGGATCCCAAAGGTTGGACAATGCAGAATCCTCAGGGTCGCAGCGAAGTCAACACCGGAAGCTGCACGCTGAAGCAATCCTCAGGGCCTGCAACGAGAACAAAAACACCAAATGTTAGAACATGAAGCACGTCTCAGGGACAACAAGATGAAAACAATACCAAGAGTTGTACGATGAAGCTCTCCTCAGGGAAAACATGCTGAGGAGGATCCCAAAGGTTGGACAATGCAGAATCCTCAGGGTCACAGTGAAGAAAACACCAGAAGCTGCACGCTGAAGCAATCCTCAGGGCCTGCAACGAGAACAAAAACACCAAATGTTAGAAGATGAAGCACTTCTCAGGGACAACAAGATGAAAACAATACCAATGGTTCTACGATGAAGCTGTCCTCGCAGAAATCATGGTGAGGAGAACCCCAAAAACTAGACGAAGCAATCCTCAGGGCCTGGAATGAGAAAAAAAACACCAAATATTAGAAGATAAAGCATTTCTCAGGTACAACAAGGTGAAAACAATACCAAGATTTGTACGATGAAACTCTCCTCAGAGAAAACATGCTGAGGAGGATCCCAAAGGTTGGACAATGCTGAATCCTCAGGGTCGCAGCGAAGAAAGCACCAGAAGCTGCACGCTGAAGCAATCCTCAGGGCCTGCAACGAGAACAAAAACACCAAATGTTACAAAATGAAGCACTTCTCAGGGGCAACAAGATGAAAACAATACCAATGGTTCTACGATGAAGCTGTCATCGCAAAAATCATGGTGAGGAGAACCCCAAGAAGTGGCCGAAGCAATCCTCAGGGCATGGAATTAGAAAAGAAATGCGAAATGTTAGAAGATGAAGCACTTCTCAGGGACAACAAGATGAAAACATTACCAATGGTTCTGCGATGAAGCTGTCCTCAGAGAAAACATGCTGAGGAGGATCCCAAAGGTTGGACAATGCTGAATCCTCAGGGTCGCAGCGAAGAAAGCACCAGAAGCTGCACGCTGAAGTAATCCTCAGGGCCTGCAATGAGAACAAAAACACCAAATGTTAGAAGATGAAGCACTTCTCAGGGGCAAGAAGATGAAAACAATACCAATGGTTCTGCGATGAAGCAGTCCTCGCAGAAATCATGGTGAGGAGAACCCCAAGAAGTGCCCGAAGCAATCCTCAGGGCCTGGAATGAGAAAGAAAACACCAAATATTAGAAGATAAAGCATTTCTCAGGGACAACAAGATGAAAACAATACCAAGAGTTGTACGATGAAGCTGTCCTCAGGGAAAACATGGTGAGGAGGATCCCAAAGGTTGGACAACGCAGAATCCTCACTGTCGCAGCGAAGAAAACACCAGAAGCTGCACGCTGAAGCAATCCTCAGGGCCTGTAACGAGAACAAAAACACCAAATGTTAGAAGATGAAGCACTTCTCAGGGACAACAAGATGAAAACAATACCAAGAGTTGTACGATGAAGCTCTCCTCAGGGAAAACATGCTGAGGTGGAACCCAAAGGTTGGACAATGCAGAATCCTCAGGGTCGCAGCGAAGAAAACACCAGAAGCTGCACGCTGAAGCAATCCTCAGGGCCTGCAACGAGAACAAAAACACCAAATGTTAGAACATGAAGCACGTCTCAGGGACAACAAGATGAAAACAATACCAATAGTTCTACGATGAAGCTGTCCTCGCAGAAATCATGTTGAGGAGAACCCCAAGAAGTGGCCGAAGCAATCCTCAGGGCCTGGAATGAGAAAAAAAACACCAAATATTAGAAGATAAAGCATTTCTCAGGTACAACAAGGTGAAAACAATACCAAGATTTGTACGATGAAACTCTCCTCAGAGAAAACATGCTGAGGAGGATCCCAAAGGTTGGACAATGCTGAATCCTCAGGGTCGCAGCGAAGAAAGCACCAGAAGCTGCACGCTGAAGCAATCCTCAGGGCCTGCAACGAGAACAAAAACACCAAATGTTACAAAATGAAGCACTTCTCAGGGGCAACAAGATGAAAACAATACCAATGGTTCTACGATGAAGCTGTCATCGCAAAAATCATGGTGAGGAGAACCCCAAGAAGTGGCCGAAGCAATCCTCAGGGCATGGAATTAGAAAAGAAAAGCGAAATGTTAGAAGATGAAGCACTTCTCAGGGACAACAAGATGAAAACATTACCAATGGTTCTGCGATGAAGCTGTCCTCAGAGAAAACATGCTGAGGAGGATCCCAAAGGTTGGACAATGCAGAATCCTCAGGGTCGCAGCGAAGAAAACAACAGAAGCTGCACGCTGAAGCAATCCTCAAGGCCTGCAACGAGAACAAAAACACCAAATGTTAGAACATGAAGCACTTCTCAGGGGCAACAAGATGAAAACAATACCAATGGTTCTGCGATGAAGCTGTCCTCGCAGAAATCATGGTGAGGAGAACCCCAAGAAGTGGCCGAAGCAATCCTCAGGGCCTGCAATGAGAAAGAAAACACCAAATATTAGAAGATAAAGCATTTCTCAGGGACAACAAGGTGAAAACAATACCAAGATTTGTACGATGAAACTCTCCTCAGAGAAAACATGCTGAGGAGGATCCCAAAGGTTGGACAATGCAGAATCCTCAGGGTCGCAGCGAAGAAAGCACCAGAAGCTGCACGCTGAAGCAATCCTGAGAGCCTGGAAAGAGAAGAAAAACACTAAATGTTAGAAGATGAAGCACTTCTCAGGGACAACAAGATGAAAACATTACCAATGGTTCTGTGATGAGGCTGTCCTCAGAGAAAACATGCTGAGGAGGATCCCAAAGGTTGGACAATGCAGAATCCTCAGGGTCGCAGCGATGATAACACCAGAAGCTGCACGCTGAAGCAATCCTCAGGGCCTGCAACGAGAACAAAAACACCAAATGTCAGAAGATGAAGTACTTCTCAGGGGCAACAAGGTGAAAACGATACCAATGGTTCTACGATGAAGCTGTCCTCGCAGAAATCATGGTGAGGAGAACCCCAAGAAGTGCCCGAAGCAATCCTCAGGGCCTCGAATGAGAAAGAAAACAACAAATATTAGAAGATAAAGCATTTCTCAGGGACAACAAGGTGAAAACAATACCAAGATTTGTACGATGAAACTCTCCTCAGACAAAACATGCTGAGGAGGATCCCAAAGGTTGGACAATGCTGAATCCTCAGGGTCGCAGCGAAGAAAGCACCAGAAGCTGCACGCTGAAGCAATCCTCAGGGCCTGCAACGAGAACAAAACCACCAAATGTTAGAAGATGAAGCACTTCTCAGGGGCAACAAGATGAAAACAATACCAATGGTTCTGCGATGAAGCTGTCCTCGCAGAAATCATGGTGAGGAGAACCCCAAGAAGTGCCCGAAGCAATCCTCAGGGCCTCGAATGAGAAAGAAAACAACAAATATTAGAAGATAAAGCATTTCTCAGGGACAACAAGATGAAAACAATACCAAGAGTTGTACGATGAAGCTGTCCTCAGGGAAAACATGCTGAGGAGGATCCCAAAGGTTGGACAACGCAGAATCCTCACTGTCGCAGCGAAGAAAACACCAGAAGCTGCATGGTGAAGCAATCCTCAGGGCCTGCAACGAGAACAAAAACACCAAATGTTAGAACATGAAGCACGTCTCAGGGACAACAAGATGAAAACAATACCAAGAGTTGTACGATGAAGCTCTCCTCAGGGAAAACATGCTGAGTAGGATCCCAAAGGTTGGACAATGCAGAATCCTCAGGGTCACAGCGAAGAAAACACCAGAAGCTGCACGCTGAAGCAATCCTCAGGGCCTGCAACGAGAACAAAAACACCAAATGTTAGAAGATGAAGCACTTCTCAGGGACAACAAGATGAAAACAATACCAATGGTTCTACGATGAAGCTGTCCTCGCAGAAATCATGGTGAGGAGAACCCCAAGAACTAGACGAAGCAATCCTCAGGGCCTGGAAAGAGAAAAAAAACACCAAATATTAGAAGATAAAGCATTTCTCAGGTACAACAAGGTGAAAACAATACCAAGATTTGTACGATGAAACTCTCCTCAGAGAAAACATGCTGAGGAGGATCCCAAAGGTTGGACAATGCTGAATCCTCAGGGTCGCAGCGAAGAAAGCACCAAAAGCTGAACGCTGAAGCAATCCTCAGGGCCTGCAACGAGAACAAAAACACCAAATGTTAGAAGATGAAGCACTTCTCAGGGGCAACAAGATGAAAGCAATACCAATGGTTCTACGATGAAGCTGTCATCGCAAAAATCATGGTGAGGAGAACGCCAAGAAGTGGCCGAAGCAATCCTCAGGGCATGGAATTAGAAAAGAAATGCGAAATGTTAGAAGATGAAGCACTTCTCAGGGACAACAAGATGAATACATTACAAATGGTTCTGCGATGAAGCTGTCCTCAGAGAAAACATGCTGAGGAGGATCCCAAAGGTTGGACAATGCAGAATCCTCAGGGTCGCAGCGAAGAAAACACCAGAAGCTGCACGCTGAAGCAATCCTCAGGGCCTGTAACGAGAACAAAAACACCAAATGTTAGAAGATGAAGCACTTCTCAGGGACAACAAGATGAAAAGAATACCAAGAGTTGTACGATGAAGCTCTCCTCAGGGAAAACATGCTGAGGTGGAACCCAAAGGTTGGACAATGCAGAATCCTCAGGGTCGCAGCGAAGAAAGCACCAGAAGCTGCACGCTGAAGCAATCCTCAGGGCCTGCAACGAGAACAAAAACACCAAATGTTAGAACATGAAGCACTTCTCAGGGACAACAAGATGAAAACAATACCAATGGTCCTGCGATGAAGCTGTCCTCAGAGAAAACATGCTGAGGAGGATCCCAAAGGTTGGACAATGCAGAATCCTCAAAGTCGCAGCGAAGAAAACACCAGAAGCTGCATGCTGAAGCAATCCTCAGGGCCTGCAACGAGAACAAAAACACCAAATGTTAGAACATGAAGCACGTCTCAGGGACAACAAGATGAAAACAATACCAAGAGTTGTACGATGAAGCTCTCCTCAGGGAAAACATGCTGAGGAGGATCCCAAAGGTTGGACAATGCAGAATCCTCAGGGTCACAGCGAAGAAAACACCAGAAGCTGCATGCTGAAGCAATCCTCAGGGCCTGCAACGAGAACAAAAACACCAAATGTTAGAAGATGAAGCACTTCTCAGGGACAACAAGATGAAAACAATACCAATGGTTCTACGATGAAGCTGTCCTCGCAGAAATCATGGTGAGGAGAACCCCAAGAACTAGACGAAGAAATCCTCAGGGCCTGGAATGAGAAAAAAAACACCAAATATTAGAAGATAAAGCATTTCTCAGGTACAACAAGGTGAAAACAATACCAAGATTTGTACGATGAAACTCTCCTCAGAGAAAACATGCTGAGGAGGATCCCAAAGGTTGGACAATGCTGAATCCTCAGGGTCGCAGCGAAGAAAGCACCAGAAGCTGCACGCTGAAGCAATCCTCAGGGCCTGCAACGAGAACAAAAACACCAAATGTTACAAAATGAAGCACTTCTCAGGGGCAACAAGATGAAAACAATACCAATGGTTCTACGATGAAGCTGTCCTCGCAGAAATCATGGTGAGGAGAACCCCAAGAAGTGGCCGAAGCAATCCTCAGGGCATGGAATTAGAAAAGAAATGCGAAATGTTAGAAGATGAAGCACTTCTCAGGGACAACAAGATGAAAACATTACCAATGGTTCTGCGATGAAGCTGTCCTCAGAGAAAACATGCTGAGGAGGATCCCAAAGGTTGGACAATGCAGAATCCTCAGGGTCACAGCGAAGAAAACACCAGAAGCTGCACGCTGAAGCAATCCTCAGGGCCTGCAACGAGAACAAAAACACCAAATGTTAGAAGATGAAGCCCTTCTCAGGGACAACAAGATGAAAACAATACCAAGAGTTGTACGATGAAGCTCTCCTCAAAGAAAACATGCTGAGGAGGATCCCAAAGGTTGGACAATGCAGAATCCTCAGGGTCACAGCGAAGAAAGCACCAGAAGCTGCACGCTGAAGCAATCCTCAGGGCCTGCAATGAGAACAAAAACACCAAATGTTAGAACATGAAGCACTTCTCAGGGGCAACAAGATGAAAACAATACCAATGGTTCTACGATGAAGCTGTCCTCGCAGAAATCATGGTGAGGAGAACCCCAAGAAGTGGCCGAAGCAATCCTCAGGGCCTGGAATGAGAAAGAAAACAACAAATATTAGAAGATAAAGCATTTCTCAGGGACAACAAGATGAAAACAATACCAAGAGTTGTACGATGAAGCTGTCCTCAGGGAAAACATGGTGAGGAGGATCCCAAAGGTTGGACAATGCAGAATCCTCAAAGTCGCAACAAAGAAAACACCAGAAGCTGCACGCTGAAGCAATCCTCAGGGCCTGCAACGAGAACGAAAACACCAAATGTTAGAAGATGAAGCACTTCTCAGAGACAACATGATGAAAACAATACCAATGGTACTACGATGAAGCTGTCCTCGCAGAAATCATGGTGAGGAGAACCCCAAGAAGTGGCCGAAGCAATCCTCAGGGCCTGGAATGAAAAAAAAAAACACCAAATATTGGAAGATGAAGCACTTCTCAGGGGCAAGAAGATGAAAACAATACCAATGGTTCTGCGATGAAGCTGTCCTCGCAGAAATCATGGTGAGGAGAACCCCAAGAAATGGCCGAAGCAATCCTCAGGGCCTGGAATGAGAAAGAAAACACCAAATATTAGAAGATAAAGCATTTCTCAGGTACAACAAGGTGAAAACAATACCAAGATTTGTACGATGAAACTCTCCTCAGAGAAAACATGCTGAGGAGGATCCCAAAGGTTGGACAACGCAGAATCCTCACTGTCGCAGCGAAGAAAACACCAGAAGCTGCACGCTGAAGCAATCCTCAGGGCCTGTAACGAGAACAAAAACACCAAATGTTAGAAGATGAAGCACTTCTCAGGGACAACAAGATGAAAAGAATACCAAGAGTTGTACGATGAAGCTCTCCTCAGGGAAAACATGCTGAGGTGGAACCCAAAGGTTGGACAATGCAGAATCCTCAGGGTCGCAGCGAAGTCAACACCGGAAGCTGCACGCTGAAGCAATCCTCAGGGCCTGCAACGAGAACAAAAACACCAAATGTTAGAAGATGAAGCACTTCTCAGGGGCAACAAGGTGAAAACGATACCAATGGTTCTACGATGAAGCTGTCCTCACAGAAATCATGGTGAGGAGAAACCCAAGAAGTGGCCGAAGCAATCCTCAGGGCCTGGAATTAGAAAAGAAATGCAAAATGTTAGAAGATGAAGCACTTCTCAGGGACAACAAGATGAAAACAATACCAATGGTTCTGCGATGAAGCTGTCCTCAGAGAAAACATGCTGAGGAGGATCCCAAAGGTTGGACAATGCAGAATCCTCAGGGTCACAGTGAAGAAAACACCGGAAGCTGCACGCTGAAGCAATCCTCAGGGCCTGCAACGAGAACAAAAACACCAAAAGTTAGAACATGAAGCCCGTCTCAGGGACAACAAGATGAAAACAATACCAAGAGTTGTACGAAGAAGCTCTCCTCAGGGAAAACATGCTGAGGAGGATCCCAAAGGTTGGACAATGCAGAATCCTCAGGGTCGCAGCGAGGAAAACACCAGAAGCTGCACGCTGAAGCAATCCTCAGGGCCTGCAACGAGAACAAAAACACCAAATGTTAGAAGATGAAGCACTTCTCAGGGACAACAAGATGAAAACAATACCAATGGTTCTACGATGAAGCTGTCCTCGCAGAAATCATGGTGAGGAGAACCCCAAGAACTAGACGAAGCAATCCTCAGGGCGTGGAATGAGAAAAAAAACACCAAATATTAGAAGATAAAGCATTTCTCAGGTACAACAAGGTGAAAACAATACCAAGATTTGTACGATGAAACTCTCCTCAGAGAAAACATGCTGAGGAGGATCCCAAAGGTTGGACAATGCAGAATCCTCAGGGTCGCAGCGAAGAAAGCACCAGAAGCTGCACGCTGAAGCAATCCTCAGGGCCTGCAACGAGAACAAAAACACCAAATGTTACAAAATGAAGCACTTCTCAGGGGCAACAAGATGAAAACAATACCAATGGTTCTACGATGAAGCTGTCATCGCAAAAATCATGGTGAGGAGAACCCCAAGAAGTGGCCGAAGCAATCCTCAGGGCATGGAATTAGAAAAGAAATGCGAAATGTTAGAAGATGAAGCACTTCTCAGGGACAACAAGATGAAAACAATACCAATGGTTCTACGATGAAGCTGTCATCGCAAAAACCATGGTGAGGAGAACCCCAAGAAGTGGCCGAAGCAATCCTCAGGGCATGGAATTAGAAAAGAAATGCGAAATGTTAGAAGATGAAGCACTTCTCAGGGACAACAAGATGAAAACATTACCAATGGTTCTGCGATGAAGCTGTCCTCAGAGAAAACATGCTGAGGAGGATCCCAAAGGTTGGACAATGCAGAATCCTCAGGGTCACAGCGAAGAAAACACCAGAAGCTGCACGCTGAAGCAATCCTCAGGGCCTGCAACGAGAACAAAAACACCAAATGTTAGAAGATGAAGCCCTTCTCAGGGACAACAAGATGAAAACAATACCAAGAGTTGTACGATGAAGCTCTCCTCAAAGAAAACATGCTGAGGAGGATCCCAAAGGTTGGACAATGCAGAATCCTCAGGGTCGCAGCGAAGAAAGCACCAGAAGCTGCACGCTGAAGCAATCCTCAGGGCCTGCAATGAGAACAAAAACACCAAATGTTAGAAGATGAAGCACTTCTCAGGGGCAAGAAGATGAAAACAATACCAATGGTTCTACGATGAAGCTGTCCTCGCAGAAATCATGGTGAGGAGAACCCCAAGAAGTGCCCGAAGCAATCCTCAGGGCCTGGAATGAGAAAGAAAACAACAAATATTAGAAGATAAAGCATTTCTCAGGGACAACAAGATGAAAACAATACCAAGAGTTGTACGATGAAGCTGTCCTCAGGGAAAACATGGTGAGGAGGATCCCAAAGGTTGGACAACGCAGAATCCTCACTGTCGCAGCGAAGAAAACACCAGAAGCTGCACGCTGAAGCAATCCTCAGGGCCTGTAACGAGAACAAAAACACCAAATGTTAGAAGATGAAGCACTTCTCAGGGACAACAAGATGAAAAGAATACCAAGAGTTGTACGATGAAGCTCTCCTCAGGGAAAACATGCTGAGGTGGAACCCAAAGGTTGGACAATGCAGAATCCTCAGGGTCGCAGCGAAGTCAACACCGGAAGCTGCACGCTGAAGCAATCCTCAGGGCCTGCAACGAGAACAAAAACACCAAATGTTAGAAGATGAAGCACTTCTCAGGGGCAACAAGGTTAAAACGATACCAATGGTTCTACGATGAAGCTGTCCTCACAGAAATCATGGTGAGGAGAAACCCAAGAAGTGGCCGAAGCAATCCTCAGGGCCTGGAATTAGAAAAGAAATGCAAAATGTTAGAAGATGAAGCACTTCTCAGGGGCAAGAAGATGAAAATAATACCAATGGTTCTGCGATGAAGCTGTCCTCGCAGAAATCATGGTGAGGAGAACCCCAAGAAGTGGCCGAAGCAATCCTCAAGGCCTGGAATGAGAAAGAAAACACCAAATATTAGGAGATAAAGCATTTCTCAGGTACAACAAGGTGAAAACAATACCAAGATTTGTACGATGAAACTCTCCTCAGGGAAAACATGCTGAGGAGGGTCCGAAAGGTTGGACAATGCAGAATCCTCAAAGTCGCAACAAAGAAAACACCAGAAGCTGCACGCTGAAGCAATCCTCAAGGCCTGCAACGAGAACGAAAACACCAAATGTTAGAAGATGAAGCACTTCTCAGAGACAACATGATGAAAACAATACCAATGGTACTACGATGAAGCTGTCCTCGCAGAAATCATGGTGAGGAGAACCCCAAGAAGTGGCCGAAGCAATCCTCAGGGCCTGGAATGAAAAAAAAAAACACCAAATATTGGAAGATGAAGCACTTCTCAGGGGCAAGAAGATGAAAACAATACCAATGGTTCTGCGATGAAGCTGTCCTCGCAGAAATCATGGTGAGGAGAACCCCAAGAAATGGCCAAAGCAATCCTCAGGGCCTGGAATGAGAAAGAAAACACCAAATATTAGAAGATAAAGCATTTCTCAGGTACAACAAGGTGAAAACAATACCAAGATTTGTACGATGAAACTCTCCTCAGAGAAAACATGCTGAGGAGGATCCCAAAGGTTGGACAATGCTGAATCCTCAGGGTCGCAGCGAAGAAAGCACCAGAAGCTGCACGCTGAAGCAATCCTGAGAGCCTGGAAAGAGAAGAAAAACACCAAATGTTAGACGATGAAGCACTTCTCAGGGACAACAAGATAAAAACTATACCAAGAGTTGTACGATGAAGCTCTCCTCAGGGAAAACATGCTGAGGTGGAACCCAAAGGTTAGACAATGCAGAATCCTCAGGGTCGCAGCGAAGAAAACACCAGAAGCTGCATGCTGAAGCAATCCTCAGGGCCTGCAACGAGAACAAAAACACCAAATGTTAGAAGATGAAGCACTTCTCAGGGGCAACAAGATGAAAACAATACCAATGGTTCTGCGATGAAGCTGTCCTCAGAGAAAACATGCTGAGGAGGATCCCAAAGGTTGGACAATGCAGAATCCTCAGGGTCACAGCGAAGAAAACACCAGAAGCTGCATGCTGAAGCAATCCTCAGGGCCTGCAACGAGAACAAAACCACCAAATGTTAGAACATGAAGCACGTCTCAGGGACAACAAGATGAAAACAATACCAAGAGTTGTACGATGAAGCTCTCCTCAGGGAAAACATGCTGAGGAGGATCCCAAAGGTTGGACAATGCAGAATCCTCAGGGTCACAGCGAATAAAACACCAGAAGCTGCACGCTGAAGCAATCCCCAGGGCCTGCAACGAGAACAAAAACACCAAATGTTAGAAGATGAAGCACTTCTCAGGGACAACAAGATGAAAACAATACCAATGGTTCTACGATGAAGCTGTCCTCGCAGAAATCATGGTGAGGAGAACCCCAAGAACTACACGAAGCAATCCTCAGGGCCTGGAATGAGAAAAAAAACACCAAATATTAGAAGATAAAGCATTTCTCAGGTACAACAAGGTGAAAACAATACCAAGATTTGTACGATGAAACTCTCCTCAGAGAAAACATGCTGAGGAGGATCCCAAAGGTTGGACAATGCTGAATCCTCAGGGTCGCAGCGAAGAAAGCACCAGAAGCTGCACGCTGAAGCAATCCTCAGGGCCTGCAACGAGAACAAAAACACCAAATGTTACAAAATGAAGCACTTCTCAGGGGCAACAAGATGAAAACAATACCAATGGTTCTACGATGAAGCTGTCATCGCAAAAATCATGGTGAGGAGAACCCCAAGAAGTGGCCGAAGCAATCCTCAGGGCATGGAATTAGAAAAGAAATGCGAAATGTTAGAAGATGAAGCACTTCTCAGGGACAACAAGATGAAAACATTACCAATGGTTCTGCGATGAAGCTGTCCTCAGAGAAAACATGCTGAGGAGGATCCCAAAGGTTGGACAATGCAGAATCCTCAGGGTCGCAGCGAAGAAAACACCAGAAGCTGCACGCTGAAGCAATCCTCAGGGCCTGCAACGAGAACAAAAACACCAAATGTTAGAACATGAAGCCCTTCTCAGGGACAACAAGATGAAAACAATACCAAGAGTTGTACAATGAAGCTCTCCTCAGGGAAAACATGCTGAGGAGGATCCCAAAGGTTGGACAACGCAGAATCCTCAGGGTCACAGCGAAGAAAACACCAGAAGCTGCACGCTGAAGCAATCCTCAGGGCCTGCAATGAGAACAAAAACACCAAATGTTAGAACATGAATCACTTCTCAGGGGCAACAAGATGAAAACAATACCAATGGTTCTGCGATGAAGCTGTCCTCGCAGAAATCATGGTGAGGAGAACCCCAAGAAGTGGCCGAAGCAATCCTCAGGGCCTGGAATGAGAAAGAAAACAACAAATATTAGAAGATAAAGCATTTCTCAGGGACAACAAGATGAAAACAATACCAAGAGTTGTACGATGAAGCTGTCCTCAGGGAAAACATGGTGAGGAGGATCCCAAAGGTTGGACAACGCAGAATCCTCACTGTCGCAGCGAAGAAAACACCAGAAGCTGCACGCTGAAGCAATCCTCAGGGCCTGTAACGAGAACAAAAACACCAAATGTTAGAAGATGAAGCACTTCTCAGGGACAACAAGATGAAAAGAATACCAAGAGTTGTACGATGAAGCTCTCCTCAGGGAAAACATGCTGAGGTGGAACCCAAAGGTTGGACAATGCAGAATCCTCAGGGTCGCAGCGAAGTCAACACCGGAAGCTGCACGCTGAAGCAATCCTCAGGGCCTGCAACGAGAACAAAAACACCAAATGTTAGAAGATGAAGCACTTCTCAGGGGCAACAAGGTGAAAACGATACCAATGGTTCTACGATGAAGCTGTCCTCACAGAAATCATGGTGAGGAGAAACCCAAGAAGTGGCCGAAGCAATCCTCAGGGCCTGGAATTAGAAAAGAAATGCAAAATGTTAGAAGATGAAGCACTTCTCAGGGACAACAAGATGAAAACAATACCAATGGTTCTGCGATGAAGCTGTCCTCAGAGAAAACATGCTGAGGAGGATCCCAAAGGTTGGACAATGCAGAATCCTCAGGGTCACAGTGAAGAAAACACCGGAAGCTGCACGCTGAAGCAATCCTCAGGGCCTGCAACGAGAACAAAAACACCAAAAGTTAGAACATGAAGCCCGTCTCAGGGACAACAAGATGAAAACAATACCAAGAGTTGTACGAAGAAGCTCTCCTCAGGGAAAACATGCTGAGGAGGATCCCAAAGGTTGGACAATGCAGAATCCTCAGGGTCACAGCGAAGAAAACACCAGAAGCTGCACGCTGAAGCAATCCTCAGGGCCTGCAACGAGAACAAAAACACCAAATGTTAGAAGATGAAGCACTTCTCAGGGACAACAAGATGAAAACAATACCAATGGTTCTACGATGAAGCTGTCCTCGCAGAAATCATGGTGTGGAGAACCCCAAGAACTAGACGAAGCAATCCTCAGGGCGTGGAATGAGAAAAAAAACACCAAATATTAGAAGATAAAGCATTTCTCAGGTACAACAAGGTGAAAACAATACCAAGATTTGTACGATGAAACTCTCCTCAGAGAAAACATGCTGAGGAGGATCCCAAAGGTTGGACAATGCAGAATCCTCAGGGTCGCAGCGAAGAAAGCACCAGAAGCTGCACGCTGAAGCAATCCTCAGGGCCTGCAACGAGAACAAAACCACCAAATGTTAGAAGATGAAGCACTTCTCAGGGACAACAAGATGAAAAGAATACCAAGAGTTGTACGATGAAGCTCTCCTCAGGGAAAACATGCTGAGGTGGAACCCAAAGGTTGGACAATGCAGAATCCTCAGGGTCGCAGCGAAGTCAACACCGGAAGCTGCACGCTGAAGCAATCCTCAGGGCCTGCAACGAGAACAAAAACACCAAATGTTAGAAGATGAAGCACTTCTCAGGGGCAACAAGGTGAAAACGATACCAATGGTTCTACGATGAAGCTGTCCTCACAGAAATCATGGTGAGGAGAAACCCAAGAAGTGGCCGAAGCAATCCTCAGGGCCTGGAATTAGAAAAGAAATGCAAAATGTTAGAAGATGAAGCACTTCTCAAAGACAACAAGATGAAAACAATACCAATGGTTCTGCGATGAAGCTGTCCTCAGAGAAAACATGCTGAGGAGGATCCCAAAGGTTGGACAATGCAGAATCCTCAGGGTCACAGTGAAGAAAACACCAGAAGCTGCACGCTGAAGCAATCCTCAGGGCCTGCAACGAGAACAAAAACACCAAATGTTAGAAGATGAAGCACTTCTCAGGGGCAAGAAGATGAAAATAATACCAATGGTTCTGCGATGAAGCTGTCCTCGCAGAAATCATGGTGAGGAGAACCCCAAGAAGTGGCCGAAGCAATCCTCAAGGCCTGGAATGAGAAAGAAAACACCAAATATTAGGAGATAAAGCATTTCTCAGGTACAACAAGGTGAAAACAATACCAAGATTTGTACGATGAAACTCTCCTCAGGGGAAACATGCTGAGGAGGGTCCGAAAGGTTGGACAATGCAGAATCCTCAAAGTCGCAACAAAGAAAACACCAGAAGCTGCACGCTGAAGCAATCCTCAGGGCCTGCAACGAGAACAAAAACACCAAATGTTAGAAGATGAAGCACTTCTCAGAGACAACATGATGAAAACAATACCAATGGTACTACGATGAAGCTGTCCTCGCAGAAATCATGGTGAGGAGAACCCCAAGAAGTGGCCGAAGCAATCCTCAGGGCCTGGAATGAAAAAAAAAAACACCAAATATTGGAAGATGAAGCACTTCTCAGGGGCAACAAGATGAAAACAATACCAATGGTTCTGCGATGAAGCTGTCCTCGCAGAAATCATGGTGAGGAGAACCCCAAGAAGTGGCCGAAGCAATCCTCAGGGCCTGGAATGAGAAAGAAAACACCAAATATTAGAAGATAAAGCATTTCTCAGGTACAACAAGGTGAAAACAATACCAAGATTTGTACGATGAAACTCTCCTCAGAGAAAACATGCTGAGGAGGATCCCAAAGGTTGGACAATGCTGAATCCTCAGGGTCGCAGCGAAGAAAGCACCAGAAGCTGCACGCTGAAGCAATCCTGAGAGCCTGGAAAGAGAAGAAAAACACCAAATGTTAGACGATGAAGCACTTCTCAGGGGCAACAAGATGAAAACAATACCAATGGTTCTGCGATGAAGCTGTCCTCAGAGAAAACATGCTGAGGAGGATCCCAAAGGTTGGACAATGCAGAATCCTCAGGGTCACAGCGAAGAAAACACCAGAAGCTGCATGCTGAAGCAATCCTAAGGGCCTGCAACGAGAACAAAACCACCAAATGTTAGAACATGAAGCACGTCTCAGGGACAACAAGATGAAAACAATACCAAGAGTTGTACGATGAAGCTCTCCTCAGGGAAAACATGCTGAGGAGGATCCCAAAGGTTGGACAATGCAGAATCCTCAGGGTCACAGCGAATAAAACACCAGAAGCTGCACGCTGAAGCAATCCCCAGGGCCTGCAACGAGAACAAGACCACCAAATGTTAGAAGATGAAGCACTTCTCAGGGACAACAAGATGAAAACAATACCAATGGTTCTACGATGAAGCTGTCCTCGCAGAAATCATGGTGAGGAGAACCCCAAGAACTACACGAAGCAATCCTCAGGGCCTGGAATGAGAAAAAAAACACCAAATATTAGAAGATAAAGCATTTCTCAGGTACAACAAGGTGAAAACAATACCAAGATTTGTACGATGAAACTCTCCTCAGAGAAAACATGGTGAGGAGGATCCCAAAGGTTGGACAATGCTGAATCCTCAGGGTCGCAGCGAAGAAAGCACCAGAAGCTGCACGCTGAAGCAATCCTCAGGGCCTGCAACGAGAACAAAAACACCAAATGTTACAAAATGAAGCACTTCTCAGGGGCAACAAGATGAAAACAATACCAATGGTTCTACGATGAAGCTGTCATCGCAAAAATCATGGTGAGGAGAACCCCAAGAAGTGGCCGAAGCAATCCTCAGGGCATGGAATTAGAAAAGAAATGCGAAATGTTAGAAGATGAAGCACTTCTCAGGGACAACAAGATGAAAACATTACCAATGGTTCTGCGATGAAGCTGTCCTCAGAGAAAACATGCTGAGGAGGATCCCAAAGGTTGGACAATGCAGAATCCTCAGGGTCGCAGCGAAGAAAACACCAGAAGCTGCACGCTGAAGCAATCCTCAGGGCCTGCAACGAGAACAAAAACACCAAATGTTAGAACATGAAGCCCTTCTCAGGGACAACAAGATGAAAACAATACCAAGAGTTGTACAATGAAGCTCTCCTCAGGGAAAACATGCTGAGGAGGATCCCAAAGGTTGGACAACGCAGAATCCTCAGGGTCACAGCGAAGAAAACACCAGAAGCTGCACGCTGAAGCAATCCTCAGGGCCTGCAATGAGAACAAAAACACCAAATGTTAGAACATGAATCACTTCTCAGGGGCAACAAGATGAAAACAATACCAATGGTTCTGCGATGAAGCTGTCCTCGCAGAAATCATGGTGAGGAGAACCCCAAGAAGTGGCCGAAGCAATCCTCAGGGCCTGGAATGAGAAAGAAAACAACAAATATTAGAAGATAAAGCATTTCTCAGGGACAACAAGATGAAAACAATACCAAGAGTTGTACGATGAAGCTGTCCTCAGGGAAAACATGGTGAGGAGGATCCCAAAGGTTGGACAACGCAGAATCCTCACTGTCGCAGCGAAGAAAACACCAGAAGCTGCACGCTGAAGCAATCCTCAGGGCCTGTAACGAGAACAAAAACACCAAATGTTAGAAGATGAAGCACTTCTCAGGGACAACAAGATGAAAACAATACCAAGAGTTGTACGATGAAGCTCTCCTCAGGGAAAACATGCTGAGGTGGAACCCAAAGGTTGGACAATGCAGAATCCTCAGGGTCGCAGCGAAGTCAACACCGGAAGCTGCACGCTGAAGCAATCCTCAGGGCCTGCAACGAGAACAAAAACACCAAATGTTAGAAGATGAAGCACTTCTCAGGGGCAACAAGGTGAAAACGATACCAATGGTTCTACGATGAAGCTGTCCTCACAGAAATCATGGTGAGGAGAAACCCAAGAAGTGACCGAAGCAATCCTCAGGGCCTGGAATTAGAAAAGAAATGCAAAATGTTAGAAGATGAAGCACTTCTCAGGGACAACAAGATGAAAACAATACCAATGGTTCTGCGATGAAGCTGTCCTCAGAGAAAACATGCTGAGGAGGATCCCAAAGGTTGGACAATGCAGAATCCTCAGGGTCACAGTGAAGAAAACACCGGAAGCTGCACGCTGAAGCAATCCTCAGGGCCTGCAACGAGAACAAAAACACCAAAAGTTAGAACATGAAGCCCGTCTCAGGGACAACAAGATGAAAACAATACCAAGAGTTGTACGAAGAAGCTCTCCTCAGGGAAAACATGCTGAGGAGGATCCCAAAGGTTGGACAATGCAGAATCCTCAGGGTCACAGCGAAGAAAACACCAGAAGCTGCACGCTGAAGCAATCCTCAGGGCCTGCAACGAGAACAAAAACACCAAATGTTAGAAGATGAAGCACTTCTCAGGGACAACAAGATGAAAACAATACCAATGGTTCTACGATGAAGCTGTCCTCGCAGAAATCATGGTGTGGAGAACCCCAAGAACTAGACGAAGCAATCCTCAGGGCGTGGAATGAGAAAAAAAACACCAAATATTAGAAGATAAAGCATTTCTCAGGTACAACAAGGTGAAAACAATACCAAGATTTGTACGATGAAACTCTCCTCAGAGAAAACATGCTGAGGAGGATCCCAAAGGTTGGACAATGCAGAATCCTCAGGGTCGCAGCGAAGAAAGCACCAGAAGCTGCACGCTGAAGCAATCCTCAGGGCCTGCAACGAGAACAAAAACACCAAATGTTACAAAATGAAGCACTTCTCAGGGGCAACAAGATGAAAACAATACCAATGGTTCTACGATGAAGCTGTCATCGCAAAAATCATGGTGAGGAGAACCCCAAGAAGTGGCCGAAGCAATCCTCAGGGCATGGAATTAGAAAAGAAATGCGAAATGTTAGAAGATGAAGCACTTCTCAGGGACAACAAGATGAAAACATTACCAATGGTTCTGCGATGAAGCTGTCCTCAGAGAAAACATGCTGAGGACGATCCCAAAGGTTGGACAATGCAGAATCCTCAGGGTCGCAGCGAAGAAAACACCAGAAGCTGCACGCTGAAGCAATCCTCAGGGCCTGCAACGAGAACAAAAACACCAAATGTTAGAAGATGAAGCCCTTCTCAGGGACAACAAGATGAAAACAATACCAAGAGTTGTACGATGAAGCTCTCCTCAGGGAAAACATGCTGAGGAGGATCCCAAAGGTTGGGCAATGCAGAATCCTCAGGGTCACAGCGAAGAAAACACCAGAAGCTGCACGCTGAAGCAATCCTCAGGGCATGCAATGAGAACTAAAACACCAAATGTTAGAAGATGAAGCACTTCTCAGGGGCAACAAGATGAAAACAATACCAATGGTTCTGCGATGAAGCTGTCCTCGCAGAAATCATGGTGAGGACAACCCCAAGAAGTGGCCGAAGCAATCCTCAGGGCCTGGAATGAGAAAGAAAACACCAAATATTAGAAGATAAAGCATTTCTCAGGTACAACAAGGTGAAAACAATACCAAGATTTGTACGATGAAACTCTCCTCAGAGAAAACATGCTAAAGGAGGATCCCAAAGGTTGGACAATGCTGAATCCTCAGGGTCGCAGCGAAGAAAGCACCAGAAGCTGCACACTGAAGCAATCCTGAGAGCCTGGAAAGAGAAGAAAACCACCAAATGTTAGAAGATGAAGCACTTCTCAGGGACAAGAAGATAAAAACTATACCAAGAGTTGTACGATGAAGCTCTCCTCAGGGAAAACATGCTGAGGTGGAACCCAAAGGTTGGAAAATGCAGAATCCTCAGGGTCGCAGCGAAGAAAACACCAGAAGCTGCACGCTGAAGCAATCCTCAGGGCCTGCAACGAGAACAAAAACACCAAATGTTAGAAGATGAAGTACTTCTCATGGGCAACAAGGTGAAAACGATACCAATGGTTCTACGATGAAGCTGTCCTCGCAGAAATCATGGTGAGGAGAAACCCAAGAAGTGGCCGAAGCAATCCTCAGGGCCTGGAATGAGAAAAGAAATGCAAAATGTTAGAAGATGAAGCACTTCTCAGGGACAACAAGATGAAAACAATACCAATGGTTCTGCGATGAAGCTGTCCTCAGAGAAAACATGCTGAGGAGGATCCCAAAGGTTGGACAATGCAGAATCCTCAGGGTCACAGTGAAGAAAACACCAGAAGCTGCACGCTGAAGCAATCCTCAGGGCCTGCAACGAGAACAAAAACACCAAATGTTAGAAGATGAAGCACTTCTCAGGGACAACAAGATGAAAACATTACAAATGGTTCTGCGATGAAGCTGTCCTCAGAGAAAACATGCTGAGGAGGATCCCAAAGGTTGGACAATGCAGAATCCTCAGGGTCGCAACAAAGAAAACACCAGAAGCTGCACGCTGAAGCAATCCTCAGGGCCTGCAACGAGAACAAAAACACCAAATGTTAGAAGATGAAGCACTTCTCAGAGACAACATGATGAAAACAATACCAAGAGTTGTACGATGAAGCTCTCCTCAGGGAAAACATGCTGAGGTGGAACCCAAAGTTCGGACAATGCAGTATCCTCAGGGTCGCAGCGAAGAAAACACCAGAAGCTGCACGCTGAAGCAATCCTCAGGGCCTGCAACGAGAACAAAAACACCAAATGTTAGAAGATGAAGCACTTCTCAGGGGCAACAAGATGAAAACAATACCAATGGTTCTACGATGAAGCTGTCCTCGCAGAAATCATGGTGAGGAGAACCCCAAGAAGTGGCCGAAGCAATCCTCAGGGCCTGGAATGAAAAAAAAAAACACCAAATATTGGAAGATGAAGCACTTCTCAGGGGCAACAAGATGAAAACAATACCAATGGTTCTGCGATGAAGCTGTCCTCGCAGAAATCATGGTGAGGACAACCCCAAGAAGTGGCCGAAGCAATCCTCAGGGCCTGGAATGAGAAAGAAAACACCAAATATTAGAAGATAAAGCATTTCTCAGGTACAACAAGGTGAAAACAATACCAAGATTTGTACGATGAAACTCTCCTAAGAGAAAACATGCTAAGGAGGATCCCAAAGGTTGGACAATGCTGAATCCTCAGGGTCGCAGCGAAGAAAGCACCAGAAGCTGCACGCTGAAGCAATCCTGAGAGCCTGGAAAGAGAACAAAAACACCAAATGTTAGACGATGAAGCACTTCTCAGGGACAACAAGATAAAAACTATACCAAGAGTTGTACGATGAAGCTCTCCTCAGGGAAAACATGCTGAGGTGGAACCCAAAGGTTGGACAATGCAGAATCCTCAGGGTCGCAGCGAAGAAAACACCAGAAGCTGCACGCTGAAGCAATCCTCAGGGCCTGCAACGAGAACAAAAACACCAAATGTTAGAAGATGAAGAACTTCTCAGGGACAACAAGGTGAAAACAATACCAATGGTTCTACGATGAAGCTGTCATCGCAGAAATCATGGTGAGGTGAAACCCAAGAAGTGGCCGAAGCAATCCTCAGGACATGGAATTAGAAAAGAAATGCAAAATGTTAGAAGATGAAGCACTTCTCAGGGACAACAAGATGAAAACAATACCAATGGTTGTGCGATGAACCTGTCCTCAGAGAAAACATGCTGAGGAGGATCCCAAAGGTTGGACAATGCAGAATCCTCAGGGTCGCAGCGAAGAAAACACCAGAAGCTGCACGCTGAAGAAATCCTCAGGGCCTGCAACGAGAACAAAAACACCAAATGTTAGAAGATGAAGCCCTTCTCAGGGAAAACAAGATGAAAACAATACCAAGAGTTGTACGATGAAACTCTCCTCAGGGAAAACATGCTGAGGAGGATCCCAAAGGCTGGACAATGCAGAATCCTCAGGGTCACAGTGAAGAAAACACCAGAAGCTGCACGCTGAAGCAATCCTCAGGGCCTGCAATGAGAACAAAAACACCAAATGTTAGAAGATGAAGCACTTCTCAGGGGCAACAAGATGAAAATAATACCAATGGTTCTACGATGAAGCTGTCCTCGCAGAAATCATGGTGAGGAGAACCCCAAGAAGTGCCCGAAGCAATCCTCAGGGCCTGGAATGAGAAAAGAAATGCAAAATGTTAGATGATGAAGCACTTCTCAGGGACAACAGGATGAAAACAATACCAATGGTTCTGCGATGAAGCTGTCCTCAGAGAAAACATGGTGAGGAGGATCCCAAAGGTTGGACAATGCAGAATCCTCAGGGTCGCAGCGAGGAAAACACCAGAAGCTGCACGCTGAAGCAATCCTCAGAGCCTGGAAAGAGAAGAAAACCACCAAATGTTAGAAGATGAAGCACTTCTCAGGGACAACAAGGTGAAAACAATACCAAGAGATGTACGACGAAGCTCTCCTCAGGGAAAACATGCTGAGGTGGAACCCAAAGTTTGGACAATGCAGAATCCTCAGGGTCGCAGCGAAGAAAACACCAGAAGCTGCACGCTGTAGCAATCCTCAGGGCCTGCAACGAGAACAAAAACACCAAATGTTAGAAGATGAAGCACTTCTCAGGGGCAACAAGGTGAAAACAATAACAACGGTTCTGCGATGAAGCTGTCCTCAGAGGAAACGTGGTGCGGTGAACCCAAAGAACTGCACGATGCAGAATTCCTAAAGGCCGCGGTTAAGAAAACACTAAAAGATGCACGATGTAGAACTCCTCAGGTGCAACAAGGAGAAGAAACAAACAAAAAGCTACACAATAGAGCTCTCCTCAGGGGAGTCCTGGTTTACAGAACCCCAGTACCTGGACGATGCCGAAATCCGCATGGGACACAGTGAAGCGAGCCCCAAAACCTGCATGATGAAGCACACCTGAGTGCCTGCAACAAGAAAGAAAACAGCAAATATTAGAACATGAAGCACCTCTCAGGAACAACAAGGTGAAAACAATACCAAGAGTTGTACGATGAAGCTCTCCTCAGGGAAAACATGCTGAGGAGGATCCCAAAGGTTGGACAATGCAGAATCCTCAGGGTCGCAGCAAAGAAAACACCAGAAGATGCACGCTGTATTAATCCTGAGGGCCTGCAACAAGAAAAGAAACACCAAATGTTGGATGATGAAGAACTTCTCAGGGGCAACAAGATGAAAACAGTACCAATGGTTCTACGATGAAGCTGTCCTCGAGAAATCATGGTGAGGAGAACCCCAAGAAGTGGCCGAAGGAATCCTAAGGGCCTGCAACGAGAAAAGAAACGCCAAATGTTAGAAGATGATGCACGTCTCAGGGGCAAAAAGGTGAAGACATTACCAATGGTTCTGCAATGAAGCTATCCTCAGAGAAATCATGTAGAGGAAAACTCCAAGAAGTGGCTGAAGCAATCCTCAGGGCCTGCAACGAGAAAGAAACACCAAATATTAGAAGATGAAGCCCATCTCAGGGACAACAAGATGAAAACAATACCAAGAGTTGTACAATGAAGCTCTCCTCAGGGAAAACATGCTGAGGAGGATCCCAAAGGTTGGACAATGCAGAATCCTCAGGGTCGCAGCGAAGAAAACACCAGAAGCTGCACGCTGAAGCAATCCTCAGGGCCTGGAAGAGAAAAAAACACCAAATGTTAGAAGATGAAGCACTTCTCAGGGGCAACAAGATGAAAACAATACCTATGGTTCTGTGATGAAGCTGTCCTCAGAGAAATCATGGTGAGGAAGATCCCAAAGGTAGGACAATGCAGAATCCTCAGGGTCGCAGCGAAGAAAACACCACAAGCTGCACGCTGAAGCAATCCTCAGGGCCTGCAACGAGAACAAAAACACCAAATGTTAGAAGATGAAGCACTTCTCAGAGACAACATGATGAAAACAATACCAAGAGTTGTACGATGAAGCTCTCCTCAGGGAAATCATGCTGAGGTGGAACCCAAAGTTCGGACAATGCAGTATCCTCAGGGTCGCAGCGAAGAAAACACCAGAAGCTGCACGCTGAAGCAATCATCAAAGCCTGCATCGAGAACAAAAACACCAAATGTTAGAAGATGAAGCACTTCTCAGGGGCAACAAGATGAAAACAATACCAATGGTTCTACGATGAAGCTGTCCTCGCAGAAATCATGGTGAGGAGAACCCCAAGAAGTGGCCGAAGCAATCCTCAGGGCCTGGAATGAAAAAAAAAAAACACCAAATATTGCAAGATGAAGCACTTCTCAGGGGCAACAAGATGAAAACAATACCAATGGTTCTGCGATGAAGCTGTCATCGCAAAAATCATGGTGAGGAGAACCCCAAGAAGTGGCCGAAGCAATCCTCAGGGCCTGGAATGAGAAAGAAAACAACAAATATTAGAAGATAAAGCATTTCTCAGGTACAACAAGGTGAAAACAATACCAAGATTTGTACGATGAAACTCTCCTCAGAGAAAACATGCTGAGGAGGATCCCAAAGGTTGGACAATGCTGAATCCTCAGGGTCGCAGCGAAGAAAGCACCAGAAGCTGCACGCTGAAGCAATCCTGAGAGCCTGGAAAGAGAACAAAAACACCAAATGTTAGACGATGAAGCACTTCTCAGGGACAACAAGATAAAAACTATACCAAGAGTTGTACGATGAAGCTCTCCTCAGGGAAAACATGCTGAGGTGGAACCCAAAGGTTGGACAATGCAGAATCC
Organism: Aythya ferina; assembly: GCF_964211825.1. Taxonomy (NCBI): domain Eukaryota; kingdom Metazoa; phylum Chordata; class Aves; order Anseriformes; family Anatidae; genus Aythya; species Aythya ferina. Next base: position 9,460,183 of record NC_140298.1, read on the forward strand.
TCAGGGTCCCAGTGAAGAAAACACCAGAAGCTGCACGCTGAAGCAATCCTCAGGGCCTGCAACGAGAACAAAAACACCAAATGTTAGAAGATGAAGAACTTCTGAGGGACAACAAGGTGAAAACAATACCAATGGTTCTACGATGAAGCTGTCCTCGCAGAAATCATGGTGAGGTGAAACCCAAGAAGTGGCCGAAGCAATCCTCAGGACATGGAATTAGAAAAGAAATGCAAAATGTTAGAAGATGAAGCACTTCTCAGGGACAACAAGATGAAAACAATACCAATGGTTGTGCGATGAAGCTGTCCTCAGAGAAAACATGCTGAGGAGGATCCCAAAGGTTGGACAATGCAGAATCCTCAGGGTCGCAGCGAAGAAAACACCACAAGCGGAACGCTGAAGAAATCCTCAGGGCCTGCAACGAGAACAAAAACACCAAATGTTAGAAGATGAAGCCCTTCTCAGGGAAAACAAGATGAAAACAATACCAAGAGTTGTACGATGAAACTCTCCTCAGGGAAAACATGCTGAGGAGGATCCCAAAGGCTGGACAATGCAGAATCCTCAGGGTCACAGTGAAGAAAACACCAGAAGCTGCACGCTGAAGCAATCCTCAGGGCCTGCAATGAGAACAAAAACACCAAATGTTAGAAGATGAAGCACTTCTCAGGGGCAACAAGATGAAAATAATACCAATGGTTCTACGATGAAGCTGTCCTCGCAGAAATCATGGTGAGGAGAACCCCAAGAAGTGCCCGAAGCAATCCTCAGGGCCTGGAATGAGAAAAGAAATGCAAAATGTTAGATGATGAAGCACTTCTCAGGGACAACAGGATGAAAACAATACCAATGGTTCTGCGATGAAGCTGTCCTCAGAGAAAACATGGTGAGGAGGATCCCAAAGGTTGGACAATGCAGAATCCTCAGGGTCGCAGCGAGGAAAACACCAGAAGCTGCACGCTGAAGCAATCCTCAGAGCCTGGAAAGAGAAGAAAACCACCAAATGTTAGAAGATGAAGCACTTCTCAGGGACAACAAGGTGAAAACAATACCAAGAGATGTACGACGAAGCTCTCCTCAGGGAAAACATGCTGAGGTGGAACCCAAAGTTTGGACAATGCAGAATCCTCAGGGTCGCAGCGAAGAAAACACCAGAAGCTGCACGCTGTAGCAATCCTCAGGGCCTGCAACGAGAACAAAAACACCAAATGTTAGAAGATGAAGCACTTCTCAGGGGCAACAAGGTGAAAACAATAACAACGGTTCTGCGATGAAGCTGTCCTCAGAGGAAACGTGGTGCGGTGAACCCAAAGAACTGCACGATGCAGAATTCCTAAAGGCCGCGGTTAAGAAAACACTAAAAGATGCACGATGTAGAACTCCTCAGGTGCAACAAGGAGAAGAAACAAACAAAAAGCTACACAATAGAGCTCTCCTCAGGGGAGTCCTGGTTTACAGAACCCCAGTACCTGGACGATGCCGAAATCCGCATGGGACACAGTGAAGCGAGCCCCAAAACCTGCATGATGAAGCACACCTGAGTGCCTGCAACAAGAAAGAAAACAGCAAATATTAGAACATGAAGCACCTCTCAGGAACAACAAGGTGAAAACAATACCAAGAGTTGTACGATGAAGCTCTCCTCAGGGAAAACATGCTGAGGAGGATCCCAAAGGTTGGACAATGCAGAATCCTCAGGGTCGCAGCAAAGAAAACACCAGAAGATGCACGCTGTATTAATCCTGAGGGCCTGCAACAAGAAAAGAAACACCAAATGTTGGATGATGAAGAACTTCTCAGGGGCAACAAGATGAAAACAGTACCAATGGTTCTACGATGAAGCTGTCCTCGAGAAATCATGGTGAGGAGACCCCCAAGAAGTGGCCGAAGGAATCCTAAGGGCCTGCAACGAGAAAAGAAACGCCAAATGTTAGAAGATGATGCACGTCTCAGGGGCAAAAAGGTGAAGACATTACCAATGGTTCTGCAATGAAGCTATCCTCAGAGAAATCATGTAGAGGAAAACTCCAAGAAGTGGCTGAAGCAATCCTCAGGGCCTGCAACGAGAAAGAAACACCAAATATTAGAAGATGAAGCCCATCTCAGGGACAACAAGATGAAAACAATACCAAGAGTTGTACAATGAAGCTCTCCTCAGGGAAAACATGCTGAGGAGGATCCCAAAGGTTGGACAATGCAGAATCCTCAGGGTCGCAGCGAAGAAAACACCAGAAGCTGCACGCTGAAGCAATCCTCAGGGCCTGGAAGAGAAAAAAACACCAAATGTTAGAAGATGAAGCACTTCTCAGGGGCAACAAGATGAAAACAATACCAATGGTTCTACGATGAAGCTGTCCTCGCAGAAATCATGGTGAGGAGAACCCCAAGAAGTGGCCGAAGCAATCCTCAGGGCCTGGAATGAAAAAAAAAAAACACCAAATATTGCAAGATGAAGCACTTCTCAGGGGCAACAAGATGAAAACAATACCAATGGTTCTGCGATGAAGCTGTCATCGCAAAAATCATGGTGAGGAGAACCCCAAGAAGTGGCCGAAGCAATCCTCAGGGCCTGGAATGAGAAAGAAAACACCAAATATTAGAAGATAAAGCATTTCTCAGGTACAACAAGGTGAAAACAATACCAAGATTTGTACGATGAAACTCTCCTCAGAGAAAACATGCTGAGGAGGATCCCAAAGGTTGGACAATGCTGAATCCTCAGGGTCGCAGCGAAGAAAGCACCAGAAGCTGCACGCTGAAGCAATCCTGAGAGCCTGGAAAGAGAAGAAAAACACCAAATGTTAGACGATGAAGCACTTCTCAGGGACAACAAGATAAAAACTATACCAAGAGTTGTACGATGAAGCTCTCCTCAGGGAAAACATGCTGAGGTGGAACCCAAAGGTTGGACAATGCAGAATCCTCAGGGTCGCAGCGAAGAAAACACCAGAAGCTGCACGCTGAAGCAATCCTCAGGGCCTGCAACGAGAACAAAAACACCAAATGTTAGAAGATGAAGAACTTCTCAGGGACAACAAGGTGAAAACAATACCAATGGTTCTACGATGAAGCTGTCCTCGCAGAAATCATGGTGAGGTGAAACCCAAGAAGTGGCCGAAGCAATCCTCAAGACATGGAATTAGAAAAGAAATGCAAAATGTTAGAAGATGAAGCACTTCTCAGGGACAACAAGATGAAAACAATACCAATGGTTCTGCGATGAAGCTGTCCTCAGAGAAAACATGCTGAGGAGGATCCCAAAGGTTGGACAATGCAGAATCCTCAGGGTCGCAGCGAAGAAAACACCAGAAGCTGCACGCTGAAGAAATCCTCAGGGCCTGCAACGAGAACAAAAACACCAAATGTTAGAAGATGAAGCCCTTCTCAGGGAAAACAAGATGAAAACAATACCAAGAGTTGTACGATGAAGCTCTCCTCAGGGAAAACATGCTGAGGAGGATCCCAAAGGCTGGACAATGCAGAATCCTCAGGGTCACAGTGAAGAAAACACCAGAAGCTGCACGCTGAAGCAATCCTCAGGGCCTGCAATGAGAACAAAAACACCAAATGTTAGAAGATGAAGCACTTCTCAGGGGCAACAAGATGAAAACAATACCAATGGTTCTACGATGAAGCTGTCCTCGCAGAAATCATGGTGAGGAGAACCCCAAGAAGTGCCCGAAGCAATCCTCAGGGCCTGGAATGAGAAAGAAAACACCAAATATTAGGAGATAAAGCATTTCTCAGGTACAACAAGGTGAAAACAATACCAAGATTTGTACGATGAAACTCTCCTCAGGGGAAACATGCTGAGGTGGAACCCAAAGGTTGGACAATGCAGAATCCTCAGGGTCGCAGCGAAGTCAACACCGGAAGCTGCACGCTGAAGCAATCCTCAGGGCCTGCAACGAGAACAAAAACACCAAATGTTAGAAGATGAAGCACTTCTCAGGGACAACAAGATGAAAACAATACCAATGGTTCTGCGATGAAGCTGTCCTCAGAGAAAACATGCTGAGGAGGATCCCAAATGTTGGACAATGCAGAATCCTCAGGGTCGCAGCGAAGAAAACACCAGAAACTGCATGCTGAAGCAATCCTCAGGGCCTGCAACGAGAACAAAAACACCAAATGTTAGAAGATGAAGCCCTTCTCAGGGACAACAAGATGAAAACTATACCAAGAGTTGTACGATGAAGCTCTCCTCAGGGAAAACATGCTGAGGAGGATCCCAAAGGTTGGACAATGCAGAATCCTCAGGGTCGCAGCGAAGAAAACACCAGAAGCTGCACGCTGAAGCAATCCTCAGGGCCTGCAACGAAAACAAAAACACCAAATGTTAGAAGATGAAGCACTTCTCAGGGGCAACAAGGTGAAAACAATACCAATGGTTCTACGATGAAGCTGTCCTCGCAGAAATCATGGTGAGGAGAAACCCAAGAAGTGGCCGAAGTAATCCTCAGGGCCTGGAATGAGAAAAGAAATGCAAAATGTTAGAAGATGAAGCACTTCTCAGGGACAACAAGATGAAAACATTACCAATGGTTCTGCGATGAAGCTGTCCTCAGAGAAAACATGGTGAGGAGGATCCCAAAGGTTGGACAACGCAGAATCCTCAGGGTCGCAGCGAAGAAAACACCAGAAGCTGCACGCTGAAGCAATCCTCAGGGCCTGTAACGAGAACAAAAACACCAAATGTTAGAAGATGAAGCACTTCTCAGGGACAACAAGATGAAAACAATACCAAGAGTTGTACGATGAAGCTCTCCTCAGGGAAAACATGCTGAGGTGGAACCCAAAGGTTGGACAATGCAGAATCCTCAGGGTCGCAGCGAAGTCAACACCGGAAGCTGCACGCTGAAGCAATCCTCAGGGCCTGCAACGAGAACAAAAACACCAAATGTTAGAAGATGAAGCACTTCTCAGGGACAACAAGATGAAAACAATACCAATGGTTCTGCGATGAAGCTGTCCTCAGAGAAAACATGCTGAGGAGGATCCCAAAGGTTGGACAATGCAGAATCCTCAGGGTCGCAGCGAAGAAAACACCAGAAACTGCATGCTGAAGCAATCCTCAGGGCCTGCAACGAGAACAAAAACACCAAATGTTAGAAGATGAAGCCCTTCTCAGGGACAACAAGATGAAAACTATACCAAGAGTTGTACGATGAAGCTCTCCTCAGGGAAAACATGCTGAGGAGGATCCCAAAGGTTGGACAATGCAGAATCCTCAGGGTCGCAGCGAAGAAAACACCAGAAGCTGCACGCTGAAGCAATCCTCAGGGCCTGCAACGAGAACAAAAACACCAAATGTTAGAAGATGAAGCACTTCTCAGGGGCAACAAGGTGAAAACAATACCAATGGTTCTACGATGAAGCTGTCCTCGCAGAAATCATGGTGAGGAGAAACCCAAGAAGTGGCCGAAGCAATCCTCAGGGCCTGGAATTAGAAAAGAAATGCAAAATGTTAGAAGATGAAGCACTTCTCAGGGACAACAAGATGAAAACATTACCAATGGTTCTGCGATGAAGCTGTCCTCAGAGAAAACATGCTGAGGAGGATCCCAAAGGTTGGACAATGCAGAATCCTCAGGGTCACAGTGAAGAAAACACCAGAAGCTGCACGCTGAAGCAATCCTCAGGGCCTGCAACGAGAACAAAAACACCAAATGTTAGAAGATGAAGCACTTCTCAGGGACAACAAGATGAAAACAATACCAATGGTTCTACGATGAAGCTGTCCTCGCAGAAATCATGGTGAGGAGAACCCCAAGAACTAGACGTAGCAATCCTCAGGGCCTGGAATGAGAAAAAAAACACCAAATATTAGAAGATAAAGCATTTCTCAGGTACAACAAGGTGAAAACAATACCAAGATTTGTACGATGAAACTCTCCTCAGAGAAAACATGCTGAGGAGGATCCCAAAGCTTGGACAATGCAGAATCCTCAGGGTCGCAACAAAGAAAACACCAGAAGCTGCACGCTGAAGCAATCCTCAGGGCCTGCAACGAGAACAAAAACACCAAATGTTAGAAGATGAAGCACTTCTCAGAGACAACATGATGAAAAGAATACCAAGAGTTGTACGATGAAGCTCTCCTCAGGGAAAACATGCTGAGGTGGAACCCAAAGTTCGGACAAGGCAGAATCCTCAGGGTCGCAGCGAAGAAAACACCAGAAGCTGCACGCTGAAGCAATCCTCAAAGCCTGCATCGAGAACAAAAACACCAAATGTTAGAAGATGAAGCACTTCTCAGGGGCAACAAGATGAAAACAATACCAATGGTTCTACGATGAAGCTGTCCTCGCAGAAATCATGGTGAGGAGAACCCCAAGAAGTGGCCGAAGCAATCCTCAGGGCCTGGAATGAAAAAAAAAAACACCAAATATTGCAAGATGAAGCACTTCTCAGGGGCAACAAGATGAAAACAATACCAATGGTTCTGCGATGAAGCTGTCATCACAAAAATCATGGTGAGGAGAACCCCAAGAAGTGGCCGAAGCAATCCTCAGGGCCTGGAATGAGAAAGAAAACACCAAATATTAGAAGATAAAGCATTTCTCAGGTACAACAAGGTGAAAACAATACCAAGATTTGTACGATGAAACTCTCCTCAGGGGAAACATGCTGAGGAGGATCCCAAAGTTTGGACAATGCAGAATCCTCAAAGTCGCAACAAAGAAAACACCAGAAGCTGCACGCTGAAGCAATCCTCAGGGCCTGCAACGAGAACAAGAACACCCAATGTGGGAAGGTGAAGCACTTCTCAGAGACAACATGATGAAAACAATACCAATGGTTCTGCGATGAAGCTCTCCTCAGGGAAAACATGCTGAGGTGGAACCCAAAGTTAGGACAATGCAGAATCCTCAGGGTCGCAGCGAAGAAAACACCAGAAGCTGCACGCTGAAGCAATCCTCAAAGCCTGCATCGAGAACAAAAACACCAAATGTTAGAAGATGAAGCACTTCTCAGGGGCAATAAGATGAAAACAATACCAATTGTTCTACGATGAAGCTGTCCTCGCAGAAATCACGGTGAGGAGAACCCCAAGAAGTGGCCGAAGCAATCCTCAGGGCCTGGAATGAAAAAAAAAACACCAAATTTTGGAAGATGAAGCACTTCTCAGGGGCAAGAAGATGAAAACAATACCAATGGTTCTGCGAAGCAGGTGTCCCCGCAGAAATCATGGTGAATAGAAACCCCAAGAAGTGGTCGAAGCAATCCTCAGGGCCTGGAATGAGAAAGAAAACACCAAATATTAGAAGATAAAGCATTTCTCAGGTACAACAACGTGAAAACAATACCAAGATTTGTACGATGAAACTCTCCTCAGGGGAAACATGCACAGGAGGGTCCGAAAGGTTGGACAATGCAGAATCCTCAAAGTCGCAGCAAAGAAAACACCAGAAGCTGCACGCTGAAGCAATCCTCAGGGCCTGCAACGAGAACAAAAACACCAAATGTTAGAAGATGAAGCACTTCTCATGGACAACAAGGTGAAAACAATACCAATGGTTCTACGATGAAGCTGTCCTCGCAGAAATCATGGTGAGGAGAACCACAAGAAGTGGCCGAAGCAATCCTCAGGGCCTGGAATGAGAAAAGAAATGCAAAATGTTAGATGATGAAGCACTTCTCAGGGACAACAGGATGAAAACAATACCAATGATTCTGCGATGAAGCTGTCCTCAGAGAAAACATGCTGAGGAGGATCCCAAAGGTTGGACAATGCAGAATCCTCAGGGTCGCAGCGAGGAAAACACCAGAAGCTGCACGCTGAAGCAATCCTCAGAGCCTGGAAAGAGAAGAAAACCACCAAATGTTAGAAGATGAAGCACTTCTCAGGGACAACAAGGTGAAAACAATACCAAGAGATGTACGACGAAGCTCTCCTCAGGGAAAACATGCTGAGGTGGAACCCAAAGTTTAGACAATGCAGAATCCTCAGGGTCGCAGCGAAGAAAACACCAGAAGCTGCACGCTGAAGCAATCCTCAGGGCCTGCAACGAGAACAAAAACACCAAATGTTAGAAGATGAAGCACTTCTCAGGGGCAACAAGGTGAAAACAATAACAACGGTTCTGCGATGAAGCTGTCCTCAGAGGAAACGTGGTGCGGTGAACCCAAAGAACTGGACGATGCAGAATTCCTAAAGGCCGCGGTTAAGAAAACACTAAAAGATGCACGATGTAGAACTCCTCAGGTGCAACAAGGAGAAGAAACAAACAAAAAGCTACACAATAGAGCTCTCCTCAGGGGAGTCCTGGTTTACAGAACCCCAGTACCTGGACGATGCCGAAATCCGCATGGGACACAGTGAAGCGAGCCCCAAAACCTGCATGATGAAGCACACCTGAGTGCCTGCAACAAGAAAGAAAACAGCAAATATTAGAACATGAAGCACCTCTCAGGAACAACAAGGTGAAAACAATACCAAGAGTTGTACGATGAAGCTCTCCTCAGGGAAAACATGCTGAGGAGGATCCCAAAGGTTGGACAATGCAGAATCCTCAGGGTCGCAGCAAAGAAAACACCAGAAGATGCACGCTGTATTAATCCTGAGGGCCTGCAACAAGAAAAGAAACACCAAATGTTGGATGATGAAGAACTTCTCAGGGGCAACAAGATGAAAACAGTACCAATGGTTCTACGATGAAGCTGTCCTCGAGAAATCATGATGAGGAGAACCCCAAGAAGTGGCTGAAGCAATCCTCAGGGCCTGCAACGAGAAAGAAACACCAAATATTAGAAGATGAAGAACTTCTCAGGGACAACAAGGAGAAAACAATACAAAGAGTTGTACAATGAAGCTCTCCTCAGGGAAAACATGCTGAGGAGGATCCCAAAGGTTGGACAATGCAGAATCCTCAGGGTCGCAGCGAAGAAAACACCAGAAGCTGCACGCTGAAGCAATCCTCAGGGCCTGGAAGAGAAAAAAACACCAAATGTTAGAAGATGAAGCACTTCTCAGGGGCAACAAGATGAAAACAATACCTATGGTTCTGTGATGAAGCTGTCCTCAGAGAAATCATGGTGAGGAAGATCCCAAAGGTAGGACAATGCAGAATCCTCAGGGTCGCAGCGAAGAAAACACCACAAGCTGCACGCTGAAGCAATCCTCAGGGCCTGGAATGAGAAAAAAAAAAAACAAATGATAGAAGATGTACCACTTCTCAGGAGGAACATGATGAAAACAATACCAACAGTTCTGCGATGAAGCTGTCCTCAGGGAAAACGTGGTGTGGTGAACCCAAAAAGCTGGACAATGCAGAAGCGCTCCTCAAGTCGCAGTGAAGAAAAAAACAAAGCTGCTCAATAAATCACTAATCTGAAACTGCAGTGCAGCAACACCAAAAGCTGAACAAAGAGGCTCACCTCATGGGAAACGTGCTGAAGAAAACCCCGAAACCTGCACAATGAAACACTCCTCAGGGCCTGGAATGAGAAAGAAACACCAAATGTAGGAAGATGAAGCACTTCTCAGGGACAACAAGGTGAAAACAATACCAAGAGTTGTACGATGAAGCTCTCCTCAGGGAAAACATGCTGAGGAGGATCCCAAAGGTTGGACAATGCAGAATCCTCAGGGTCGCAGCAAAGAAAACACCAGAAGCTACACGCTGAATTAATCCTCAGGGCCTGCAACGAGAAAAGAAACGCCAAATGTTAGAAGATGATGCACGTCTCAGGGGCAAAAAGGTGAAGACATTACCAAAGGTTCTGCGATGAAGCTGTACTCAGAGAAATCATGTAGAGGAAAACTCCAAGAAGTGGCTGAAGCAATCCTCAGGGCCTGCAACGAGAAAGAAAACACCAAATATTAGAAGATGAAGAACTTCTCAGGGACAACAAGGTGAAAACAATACCAAGAATTGTACAATGAAGCTCTATTCAGGGAAAACATGCTGAGGAGGATCCCAAAGGTTGCACAATGCAGAATCCTCAGGGTCACAGCGAAGAAAACACCAGAAGCTGCACACTGAATTAATCCTGAGGGCCTGTAACGAGAAAAGAAACGCCAAATGTTAGAAGATGATGCACTTCTCAGGGGCAACAAGATAAAAACAATACCAATGGTTCTACGATGAAGCTGTCCTCGCAGAAATCATGGTGAGGAGAACACCAAGAAGTGGCCGAAGAAATCCTCAGGGCCTGGAATGAGAAAGAAAATGCCAAATATTAGAAGATGAAGAACTTCTCAGGGACAACAAGGTGAAAACAATACCAAGAGTTGTACGATGAAGCTCTCCTCAGGGAAAACATGCTGAGGAGGATCCCAAAGGTTGGACAATGCAGAATCCTCAGGGTCGCAGCGAAGAAAACACCAGAAGATGCACGCTGTATTAATCCTCAGGGCCTGCAACAAGAAAAGAAACACAAAATGTTGGATGATGAAGAACTTCTCAGGGGCAACAAGATGAAAACAGTACCAATGGTTCTACGATGAAGCTGTCCTCGAGAAATCATGGTGAGGAGAACCCCAAGAAGTGGCCGAAGGAATCCTAAGGGCCTGCAACGAGAAAAGAAACGCCAAATGTTAGAAGATGATGCACATCTCAGGGGCAAAAAGGTGAAGACATTACCAATGGTTCTGCGATGAAGTTATCCTCAGAGAAATCATGTAGAGGAAAACTCCAAGAAGTGGCTGAAGCAATCCTCAGGGCCTGCAACGAGAAAGAAACACCAAATATTAGAAGATGAAGAACTTCTCAGGGACAACAAGGTGAAAACAATACCAAGAGTTTTACAATGAAGCTCTCCTCAGGGAAAACATGCTGAGGAGGATCCCAAAGGTTGGACAATGCAGAATCCTCAGGGTAGCAGCGAAGAAAACACCAGAAGCTGCACGCGTAAGCAATCCTCAGGGCCTGCAACGAGAAAAGAAAAACCAAATGTTAGAAGATGAAGCACTTCTCAGGAGCAACAAGATAAAAACAATACCTATGGTTCTGCGATGAAGCTGTCCTCAGGGAAAACATTGTCTGGTGTACCCAAAAAATTTGACAATGCAGAAGCGCTCCTCAAGTCGCAGTGAAGAAAAAAACAAAGCTGCTCAATAAATCACTAATCTGAGACTGCAGTGCAGCAACACCAAAAGCTGAACAAAGAGGCTCACCTCATGGGAAAAGTGCTAAAGAAAACCCCAAAAGCTGCACAATGAAGCACTCCTCAGGGTCTCGAATGAGATAAAACCCCAAATATTGGAAGATGAAGCACTTCTCAGGGGCAACAAGATGAAAACAGTACCAATGGTTCTGCGATGAAGCTGTCCTTGCAGAAATCATGGTGAGGAGAATCCCAAGAATTGGCTGAAGCAATCCTCAGGGCCTGGAACGAGAAAAGAAACGCCAAATGTTAGAAGATGAAGCACTTCTCAGGGACAACAAGATGAAAACAATACCAATGGTTCTGCGATGAAGCTGTCCTATGAGAAAACATGCTGATGAGAACCCCAAGAAGTGGCCAAAGCAATCCTCAGGGCCTGGAATGAGAAAGAAAACACCAAATGTTAGAAGATGAAGAACTTCTCAGGAGCAACAAGATGAAAACAATACCAACAGTTCTGCGATGAAGCTGTCCTCAGGGAAAACGTGGTGTGGTGAACCCAAAAAGTTGGACAATGCAGAAGCGCTACTCAAGATGCAGTGAAGAAAAAAACAAAGCGGATCAATAAATCACTAATTTGAGACTGCAGTGCAGCAACACCAAGAGCTGAAGAAAGAGGCTCACCTCATGGGAAACGTGCTGAAGAAAACCCCAAAACCTGAACAATGAAGCACTCTTCAGGGCCTGGAATGAGAAAAAACACTAAATATTGGAAGACGAAGCATTTCCCAGGGGCAGAAAAATGAAAACTGTACCAATGGTTCTACGATGAAGCTGTCCTAGCAGAAATCATGGTGAGGAGAACCACAAGAACTAGACGAAGCAATCCTCAGGACCTGGAACGAGAAAAGAAACGCCAAATGTTAGAAGATGAAGCACGTCTCAGGGCAAAACAGGTGAAGACATTACCAATGGTTCTGCGATGAAGCTGTCCTCAGGGAAATCATGGTGAGGAGAACCCCAAGAACTGGACGATGCAGAAATCCGCAGGGCCGCAGTGAAGAAAACACTAAAAGATGCACGATGTAGAACTCCTATGTGCAACAAGGAGAAGAAACAAACAAAAAGCTACACAATAGAGCTCTCCTCAGGGGAGTCCAGGGTTACAGAACCCCAGCACCTGGACGATGACGAATTCCTCATGGGACACAGTGAAGCGAGCCCCAAAACCTGCATGATGAAGCACTCCTGAGTGCCTGCAAGGAGAAAGAAAACACCAAATATTAGAAGATGAATCACTTCTCAAGGACAACAAGGTGAAAACAATATCAAGAGTTGTACGATGAAGCTCTCCTCAGAGAAAACATGCTGAGGAGGATCCCAAAGGTTGGACAATGCAGAATCCTCAGGGTCGCAGCGAAGAAAACACCAGAAGCTGCACGCTGTATTAATCCTGAGGGCCTCCAACGAGAAAATAAACACCAAATGTTAGAAGATGTAGCCCTTCTCAGGGGCAACAACACGAAAACTGTACCAATGGTTCTGCGATGAGGCTGTCCTCAGGGAAATCATGCTGAGGAGAACCCCAAGAACTGGACAAAGCAATCCTAAGGGCCTGGAACGAGAAAAGAAACGCCAAATGTTAGAAGATGAAGCACTTCTCAGGGGCAACAAGATGAAAACAGTACCAATGGTTCTACGATGAAGCTGTCCTCGCAGAAATCATGGTGAGGAGAACACCAAGAAGTGGCCGAAGAAATCCTCAGGGCCTGGAATGAGAAAGAAAATGCCAAATATTAGAAGATGAAGAACTTCTCAGGGACAACAAGGTGAAAACAATACCAAGAGTTGTACGATGAAGCTCTCCTCAGGGAAAACACGCTGAGGAGGATCCCAAAGGTTGGACAATGCAGAATCCTCAGGGTCGCAGCGAAGAAAACACCAGAAGATGCACGCTGTATTAATCCTCAGGGCCTGCAACAAGAAAAGAAACACAAAATGTTGGATGATGAAGAACTTCTCAGGGGCAACAAGATGAAAACAGTACCAATGGTTCTACGATGAAGCTGTCCTCGAGAAATCATGGTGAGGAGAACCCCAAGAACTGGACGAAGCAATCCTAAGGGCCTGCAACGAGAAAAGAAACGCCAAATGTTAGAAGATGATGCACGTCTCAGGGGCAAAAAGGTGAAGACATTACCAATGGTTCTGCGATGAAGCTGTCCTCAGAGAAATCATGCTGAGAAGAACCACAAGAAGTGGCCGAAGCAGTCCTCAGGGCCTGGAATGAGAAAAAACACACAATATTGGAAGATGAAGCACTTCTCAGGGGCAAAGATGAAAACAATACCAATGGTTCTGCGATGAAGCTGTCCTCAGGGAAAACATGATGAGGAGGATCCCAAAGGTTGGACAATGCAGAATCCTAAGGGTCGCAGCGAAGAAAACACCAGAAGCTGCACGCTGAAGCAATCCTCAGGGCCTGCAACGAGAACAAAAACACCAAATGTTGGAAGATGAAGCACTTCTCAGGGGCAGCAACACTAAAGCTGTACCAAAGGTTCTGCGATGAGGCTGTACTCAGAGAAAACATGGTGAGGAGAACCCCAAGAACTGGACGAAGCAATCCTCAGGAACTGGAACGAGAAAAGAAACGCCAAATGTTAGAAGACGAAGCATGTCTTAGGGGCAACAAGATGAAAACAATACCAATGGTTCTGCGATGAAGATGTCCTCAGAGAAAACGTTGCCTGGTGTACCCAAAAAATTTGACAATGCAGATGCGCTCCTCAAGTCGCAGTGAAGAAAAAAACAAAGCTGCTCAATAAATCACTAATCTGAGACTGCAGTGCAGCAACACCAAAAGCTGAATAAAGAGGCTCACCTCATGGGAAACGTGCTGAAGAAAACCCCAAAACCTGCACAGTGACGCAGTCCTCAGGGCCTGGAATTTAGAAAAAACACCAAATATTAGAAGATGAAGCACTTCTCAGGGGATACAACACGAAAACTGTACCAATGGTTCTACGATGAGGCTGTCCTCAGAGAAATCATGGTGAGGAGAACCCCAAGAACTGGACGAAGCAATCCTCAGGGCCTGGAACGAGAAAAGAAACGCCAAATGTTAGAAGATGAAGCACTTGTCAGGGGAAACAAGATGAAAACAATACCAATGGTTCTGCGATGAGGCTGTCTTCAGAGAAATCATGTTGAGGAAGTTCCCAAAGATTGGACAATGCAGAATCATCAGGGTCGCAGCGAAGAAAACACCAGAAGCTGCATGCTGTATCAATCCTGAGGGCGTGCAACGAGAAAAAAACACCAAATGTTAGAAGATGAAGAACTTCTCAGGGGCAACAAGATGAAAATAGTACCAATGGTTCTGCGATGAAGCTGTCCTTGCAGAAATCATGGTGAGGAGAATACCAAGAAGTGGCCGAAGCAATCCTCAGGGCCTGGAACGAGAAAAGAAACGCCAAATGTTAGAAGATGAAGCACTTCTCAGGGACAACAAGATGAAAACAATACCAATGGTTCTGCAATGAAGCTGTCCTCAGAGAAATCATGCTGAGAAGAACCCCAAGAAGTGGCCATAGCAATCCTCAGGGCCTGCAACGAGAACAAAAACACCAAATGTTGGAAGATGAAGCACTTCTCAGGGACAACAAGATGAAAACAATACCAATGGTTCTGCGATGAGGCTGTCCTCAGAGAAAACATGATGAGGACGATCCCAAAGATTGGACAATACAGAATCCTCAGGGTCGCAGTGAAGAAAACACCAGAAGCTGCACGCTGTATTAATCCTGAGGGCCTTCAACGAGAAAAGAAACACCAAATGTTGGAAGATGAAGCACCTCTCAGGGGCAACAAGATGAAAACAGTACCAATGGTTCTGCGATGAGGCTGTCCTCAGAGAAAACATGGTGAGGACAACCCGAAGAAGCGGCCGAATCAATCCTCAGGGCCTGGAATGAGAAAGAAAACACCAAATGTTAGAAGATGAAGCACTTCTCAGGGGCAACAAGATGAAAACAATACCAATGGTTCTGCGATGCAGCTGTCCACAGAGAAATCATGGTGAGGAAGATGCCAAAGATTGGACAATGCAGAATCCTCAGGGTCGCAGCGAAGAAAACACCAGAAGCTGCACGCTGTATTAATCCTGAGGGCCTACAACGAGAAAAGAAACACCAAATGTTAAAAGATGAAGCACGTCTCAGGGACAACAAGATGAAATCAATACCAATCGTTCTGCGATGAAGCTGTCCTCAGAGAAAACATGGTGAGGAGGATCCCAAAGGTTGGACAATGCAGAATCCTCAGGGTCACAGCGAAGAAAACACCAGAAGCTGCACACTGAAGCAATCCTCAGGGCCTGGAACGAGAAAAGAAACGCCAAATGTAAGAAGATGAAGCACTTCTCAGGGGCAACAAGATGAAAACAGTACCAATGGTTCTACGATGAAGCTGTCCTCAGAGAAATCACGGTGAGGAGAACCACAAGAAGTGGCCGAAACAATCCTCAGGGCCTGGAATGAGAAAGAAAACACCAAATGTTAGAAGATGAAGCACTTCTCAGGGGCAACAAGATGAAAACAATACCAATGGTTCTGCGATGAAGCTGTCCTCAGGGAAAACGTGGTGTGGTGAACCCAAAAAGTTGGACAATGCAGAAGCGCTCCTCAAGTCGCAGTGAAGAAAAAAACAAAGCTGCTAAATAAATCACTAATCTCAGACTGCAGTGCAGCAACACCAAAAGCTGAATAAACAGGCTCACCTCATGGGAAACGTACTGAAGAAAACCTCAAAACCTGCACAATGAAGCACTCCTCAGGGCCTGGAATGAGAAAAAACACCAAATATTAAAAGATGAAGCACTTCTCAGGGGCAACAAGATGAAAACAGTACCAATGGTTCTGGATGAGGCTCTCCTCAGAGAAAACATGGAGAGCAGAACCCCAAGAACTGGACGAAGCAATCCTCAGGACCTGGAACGAGAAAAGAAAATCCAAATGTTACAAGATGAAGCACTTCTCAGGAGCAACAAGATGAAAACACTACCAATCGTTCTGCGATGAAGCTGTCCTCAGAGAAAACCTGGTGAGGAGGATCCCAAAGGTTGGACAATGCAGAATCCTCAGGGTCGCAGCGAAGAAAACACCAGAAGCTGCACGCTGAAGCAATCCTCAGGGCCTGCAACGAGAACAAAAACACCAAATGTTAGAAGATGAAGAATTTCTCAGGAGCAACAAGATGAAAACAATACCAACACTTCTGCGATGAAGCTCTTCTCAAGGAGAACATGGTGAGGAGAACCCCAAGAACTGGACAAAGCAATCCTCAGGACCTGAAACGATAAAAGAAACGCCAAATGTTAGAAGATGATGCACGTCTCAGGGGCAAAAAGGTGAAGACATTACCAATAGTTCTGCAATGAAGCTGTCCTCATGGAAATCATGGTGAGGAGAACTCCAAGAAGTGGCCGAAGCAGTCCTCAGGGCCTGGAATGAGAAAGAATGCAACAAATTTTGGAAGATGAAGCACTTCTCAGGGACAACAAGATGAAAACAATACCAATGGTTCTGCGATGAAGCTCTCCTCAGGGAAAACATGGTGAGGATTACCCAAGAATTGGACGATGCAGAATTCCTCAGGGCCGCAGTGAAGAAAACAGTAAAAGATACACGATGTAGAACTCCTCAGCTGCAACAAGGAGAAGAAACACACAAAAAGCTACACAACAAAGCTCTCCTCAGGGGAGTCCTGGTTTGCAGAACTCCAGCACCTGGACGATGCCGAATTCCTCATGGGACACAGTGAAGCGAGCCCCAAAACCTGCATGATGAAGCACTCCTAAGGGCCTGCAACGAGAAAGAAAACACCAAATATTAGAAGATGAAGCACTTCTCAGGGACAACAAGGTGAAAACAATAACAAGACTTGTAGGATGAAGCTGTCCTCAGAGAAAACATGCTGAGGAGGATCCCAAAGGTTGGACAATGCAGAATCCTCAGGGTCGCAGTGAAGAAAACACCAGAAGCTTCACGCTGAAGAAATCCTCAGGACCTGCAACGAGAACAAAATAACCAAATGTTGGAAGATGAAGCACCTCTCAGGGGAACAAGATGAAAACGATACCAATGGCTCTGCGATGAGGCTGTCCTCAGAGAAAACATGGTGAGGAGAACCACAAGAACTGGACAAAGCAATCCTCAGGGCCTGGAATGAGAAAGAAAACACCAAATGTTGGAAGATGAAGGACTTCTCAGGGGCAACAAGATGAAAACAGCACCAATGGTTCTACGATGAAGCTGTCCTTGCAGAAATCGTGGTGAGGAGAATCCCAAGATGTGGCCGAAGAAATCCTAAGGGCCTGGAACGAGAAAAGAAACGCCAAATGTTAGAAGATGAAGCACGTCTCAGGGGCAACAAGATGAAAACAATACCAATGGTTCTGCGATGAAGCTGTCCTCAGCGAAATCATGGTGAGGAGGATCCCAAAGGTTGGACAATGCAGAATCCTCAGGGTCGCAGCGAAGAAAACACCAGAACCTGCACACTGAAGCAATCCTCAGGGCCTGGAATAAGAAAAAAACACCAAATGTTACAAGATGAAGCACTTCTCAGGAGCAACAAGATGAAAACTATACCAACAGTTCTGCGATGAAGCTGTCCTCAGGAAAAACATGGTGAGGAGAACCCCAAGAACGGAACGAAGCAATCCTAAGGGCCTGGAATAAGAAAAAAAACACCAAATGTTAGAAGATGAAGCACTTCTCAGGGGCAACAAGATGAAAACAGTACCAATGGCTCTACAATGAAGCTGTCCTCGCAGAAATCATGGTGAGGAGAACCCCAAGAAGTGGCCGAAGCAATCCTAAGGGCCTGGAATTAGAAAGAAAACACCAAATGTTAGAAGATGAAGCACTTCTCAGGGGCAACAAGATGAAAACAGTACCAATGGCTCTACAATGAAGCTGTCCTCGCAGAAATCATGGTGAGGAGAACCCCAAGAAGTGGCCGAAGCAATCCTAAGGGCCTGGAATTAAAAAGAAAACACCATATGTTAGAAGATGAAGCACTTCTAAGGGGAAACAAGATGAAAACAATACCAATGGTTCTGCGATGAAGCTGTCCTCAGGGAAAACATGGTGAGGAGGATCCCAAAGCTTGGACAATGCAGAATCCTCAGGGTCACAGAGAAGAAAACACCAGAAGCTGCACGCTGAAGCAATCCTCAGGGCCTGGAAAGAGAAAAAAACACCAAATGTTACAAGATGAAGCACTTCTCAGGAGCAACAAGATGAAAACTATACCAACAGTTCTGCGATGAAGCTGTCCTCAGGGAAAACGTGGTGCGGTGAACCCAAAAAGTTGGACAATGCAGAAGCGCTCCTCAAGTCGCACTGAAGAAAAAAACAAAGCTGCTCAATAAATCAAAAATCTGAGACTGCAGTGCAGCAACACCAAAAGCTGAATAAAGAGGCTTACCTCATGGGAAACGTGCTGAAGAAAACCCCAAAACCTGCACAATGAAGCACTCCACAGGGCCTGGAATGAGAAAAAACACCAAATATTGGAAGATGAAGCACTTCTCAGGGGCAACAAGATGAAAACAGTACCAATGGCTCTACAATGAAGCTGTCCTTGCAGAAATCATGGTGAGGAGAACCCCAAGAACTGGACGAAGCAATCCTCAGGGCCTGGAACGAGAAAAGATACGCCAAATGTTAGAAGATGAAGCACTTCTCAGGGGCAACAAGATGAAAACAATACCAATGGTTTTGCGATGACGCTGTCCTCAGAGAAAACATGGTGAGGAGAACCCCAAGAACTGTCCGAAGCAATCCTCAGGGCCTGGAATGAGAAAGAAAACACCAAATGTTAGAAGATGAAGCACTTCTCAGGGGCCACAAGATGAAAACAATACCAACGGTTCTGCGATGAAGCTGTCCTCAGAAAAATCATGGTGAGAAGAACCCCAAGAACTGGCCGAAGCAATCCTCAGAACCTGGAATGAGAAAGAAAACACCAAATGTTAGAAGATGAAGCACTTCTCAGGGGCAACAAGATGAAAACAATACCAATGGTTCTGCGATGAAGCTGTCCTCAGGGAAAACATGGTGAGGAGGATCCCAAAGGTTGGACAATGCAGAATCCTTAGGGTTGCAGCGAAGAAAACACCAGAAGCAGCACGCTGTATCAATCCTCAGGGCCTGCAAGAAGAAAAAAACACCAAATCTTGGAAGATGAAGCACTTCTCAGGAGCAACAACATGAAAACTGTACCAATGGTTCTGCGATGAGGCTGTCCTCAGAGAAAACATGGTGAGGAGAACCCCAAGAAGTGGCCCAAGCAATCCTAAGGGCCTGGAATGAGAAAGAAAACACGAAATGTTAGAAGATGAAGCACTTCTCAGGGGCAACAAGATGAAAACAATACCAATGGTTCTGCGATGAAGCTGTCCTCAGGGAAAACATGGTGAGGAGGATCCTAAAGGTTGGATAATTCAGAATCCTCAGGGTCATAACGAAGAAAACACCAGAAGCTGCACACTGAAGCAATCCTCAGGGCCTGCAACGAGAAAAGAAACACCAAATGTTAGAAGATGAAGCACTTCTCAGGGGAAACAAGATGAAAACAATACCAATGGTTCTGCGATGAAGCTGTCCTCAGGGAAAACATGGTGAGGAGGATCCCAAAGGTTGGACAACGCAGAATCCTCTAGGGGATGAAGCGGAGTGGCCCCTAGTTGGAACTACTAATTATAACACCATATTACAGTCAATGTTGTTTTTGTGGAAAGAAGGAAAACAGGATGAAATGTTGTATATTGATGTTTTTTCAGCATCTTGGAGGGAAAAGGTACGGAATTAATTTGGCCCCTGACTGCGCTTTTGATGTTGGCATTAGAAAAGTAAAGGCTAGAGCAAGATAAAGGAAGTGTTAAAAGGTTTGTTGAAAGTGTTAAAGGTATTCGAAGTTGAATGAGCAGGGAAAGGTGATGTAGGCGTTATCTAAGTGTAGAAGTTTTGTTATATTTGCATATTTGCTGTGGTGTTTGTTCAGGTTCCCAAGCATCGGGGAGGGGGGAACAGCCTGCTCCACCAGGGGCCTCTCCAGCGGCCGCAGGGGGGCTTCGGCTCCAGCGCCTGGAGCGCCTCCTCCCCCTCCTTCTGCACTGACTTTGGTGTCTGCGGGGGGGTTTCTCGCTCTCCCAACTGCTGTTGAGCAGCAGGTTTTTGTTTGTTTCTTTGTTTGTTTGTTTTCATGGATGTGCTCTCACAGAGGCACGGACTGTGTTGCTATGGCTTGGCTCTGGGCAGCAGAGGGC
Source organism: Aythya ferina (assembly GCF_964211825.1). Lineage (NCBI taxonomy): Eukaryota > Metazoa > Chordata > Aves > Anseriformes > Anatidae > Aythya > Aythya ferina. The sequence goes on from NC_140298.1 coordinate 9,480,572, forward strand.
CCCTTTAGGGCCAGATGAAATTGTCCCTTATCTGCCACGGGGAGGTTTCTGTTGTTTTTTTTTCACGGGGGCTGCCACTGCAGTTTCCCACCCCCACACCCCTCACACCCCCCGAACCTTGCCATCGAACCCAATACACTGGGGCAGCTAAGTCATTACTGACTTGTAAAGTATCAGGGATTAAATTAACTAATGAAACCCTAAATGTGATGGGGGTAGAAGGGACTGGGATAACAGTGCCACTTTGGGGGGATACCAAGCTGATCACTGGGCAATTATTGTATGTATCCAAGGCAGAGACTAACTTGTTGGGAAGGGATGTGATGATTAAATTGGGCATTCAACTAGTAAATTGTTAGACTGGAATAACAGTGTTATTAATGGAGTGCTCTCAGGCCCTGAGAGCAAACATGCATGTATATTCACCTCTGACTGGAAAGACCCTGAAATGGGGGTGGAAGCAACAATATAGGTGGACAATTTTACCTCAGGGGCTTACAGGGCCACCTATCTATTTGGGTAAATTCCAAAAAAGATTTTGGAGCAATTACAACCTCCCAAGGAGGTATTAATGTTACAAATATGTGGATCATTTTAAGGAAAATCGATACTCCCTGATGAGAGAGAAATGCTGAACAAAGTGATAATGAGGCAAATATTAACTGTTTTACATCAGAAGAGTCATTGGGAGGTGCAAGCAATGTGTGATGTTGTTCTAAGAAAGCATGTCTGTGTAGCAATATATACTTTAGGGAAGCACGCATGCAGAGGATGTACTACTATATGTCAAAGGGTAAAGAAAAAGGTCTTCTGTAACCTATCTAGAGGGGGACGGGAGCCAGGGCTTTGACCTTTCCAAAGTATACAGGTAGACTTTACTGAGTTACTCGTTTGTCCTAATTGACCACGTGACTGAATGGGTGTAAAGCTTTACTGCAAGGATTAAAGCAGGCCTTAGAGATTGAGTGGGATTTTCACAGCCCCTGGCACCCCTCCTCTTCTGGAAAGGTAGAGCGAATGAATGGTGAAATTAAGAAACAACTAACAAAACTTGTGCTGGAAACTAAGGCTTCTTGGGTAAAATGCTTACCCCTTGCACTGTTAAACACATGGACGCAGCCCAGAACTGATATAGGAATTTCTCCTTTTGAAATGCTGTATGGTATGCCCTATGACTTGGAATTGCCACTTGATCACCCTCAATTCTAATTAAGACTTGGAAAGAGACTTCTTTAACACCACGACGGGGAAGGCCCCTCTGTTGTTTTGCTTACCACAGAAACGGCTATTTGAACTGCGCAGAAAGGATGGACGCATGCCAGCCGTGTGAAAGGACCAGTCCGGGAAGGTAAATGGGAGGCAGCTCCAGGCCCTGACGACTTGAAGCTGACACTAAGACGGACTCGAGAAGTCTGGTATATTATCTGTGTATCGTGGGAAGGGGAGGAGGCCCTGTTTCGAAGGCTCCCTAGTAGGTTCCCCTGAAGAACACTGCTGCTGCCAAGAAGAACCGATACCTTGTAGTTCGCTGCAACCGAACTGACAAGCGAGGCAGAGAAGTGAAAATGGTGGGGGACTGAGGGGCCGACAATTTAGATGGGCTCCAACGACCTCCTACGATACATGGGAGTCAGTAGCATCGTTTTGGTCAGCTATGGGTCTGCGCATCCCCACCAGCCTTTTAAACGGAGCTTGATCAGATGGAAGGATCAATTCGTCATCCAGCAAACAACGACAGCGGGTGCTCCCAGTTTCCGCATCACATTATGTGACCTGGTGTCAGTGCAGCCATGCTTTAACCGATCAGGGTTTTATTTCTGCCCAAGTTCTAACCCGGGAAAGGGGTACTGTAATTACCTGAACGCGTATTATTGTGCATACTGGGGGTGTGAAACCATTGCTACGGACTGGACACTCGGGGCTGGTCGCAATAAATTCTTACAAGTGGGATATGGGCCGCAAGGTTGTAACTGACAAGTGGATCCCCGTTACAGGTGGCAAGGGCACGGTATAGGGTATACAGGAACCTTCCACGGAAATAAAGAAATTTGCAAGGTTTTATACATAAATATGACAAACTTGGACGATACTAGCTGGGTACTAGGAAAAATGTCAGATTTTACGAACACGGAACAGATAGGGGAGGACTCACACTAATAAAGAAGGAGGATGCTGATAGGCAGTAGGACCAAATGAGGTATTGTCAGAAAGTGTCCAGGGAATCCAGCCTGCGGAAAATACTACAGTGCCAACCCTCGGCAGCCCTACGAGCTCAGGTAAAGCCGAGAATGATAACATAGCTGAGAATAACATATGGGGGGGGGGGTTATGAATGCCAGCTACCAATTATTAAACAAAACAAACCCAAATGTAACAAAACACTGTTGATTATGCTTTAGTAGAAGGCCTTCATATTATGATGCTATCGGGAATCCTGGGGAGCCCACCCGCACAAACAAGAACAGCCCTCTACATTGCAGTTGGGGAAAAGACATAAGGGTAACACTAACACAAGGCACTGGAGGTGGTAGGTGTGTGGGCACGGTTCCTAGTGGGAAGGGTCACCTATGTAATACCATGGAGAATGGAAAACAATCAGCCGAGTGGTTCATCCCAGCCAACAACGCTAGGTGGGTTTGTTCGTCAGTGGGCGAAACTCCTTGTCTATCACTGAAACTCTTTAATGCGTCTCGTGATTTTTGTACACAGGTGATAATTATACCAAGGATTCTATACCACCCTGAGGATTATATGTACACCCAGACACAGTGGCAAGTCATCATCTGGAAAGACGGGAACCATTCACGGCTCTAGCTTTGGCCACCCGAATAATCCTGGGAGGAGCTGGAGTGGGGACCAGGGTAGCCTCATTGGTTAAACAAAATCTCTATGAAAGTTAATTAAGGGGGCAACTTATAACACGGGGCAACAAGGTGAAAACCATACCGATAGTTGTATGATGAAGCTCTCCTCAGGGAAAACATGGCGGCGAGAAGCCCAAAGGTTGGACGATGCACAGCTCCTCAGGGCCGTGCTGAAGAAACCACGACTGGCTTCGTGACCAACAACTGCTCCTGGCAGAGTGAAGGGACCACCACCAGCTGCACCCAGGAGCTCTCCTCATGCCCACAGGCAGCCCCCGCCGGCCGCGCCTCGCCTGCGTGCGGCCATGGCCGTTGGGCCGCTGCCCCAGAACCCCCAGCACCGCGGCACCCAGCCCGCCCTGTGACACAGCCGGGCGCCGCCCCATTGGCCGCCTGCCTCGGCGCCTCAGGGCGCAGCCAATGGCGAGGCCGCTGGCGCTTGTTGCTAGGCGGCATGGAGCTGGGGCACCCAATGGGCGCCGGGCGGCCTGGCGCAGCGCCTCGCAGTAGTAATAAGGCCAATCTCCTTCTTCCTCCCCAGTACTCAACAGCGACACGCAGCTTCTGCCTCAGCTTCTCGCCCCATGGCACCTCCAGGGGTTGTACAGCTCCGCAGAGCTTCCGCCCTGCAACCTGCGGTGTGTGGAGACTTGCGAAGGACCAAGGCCCCACCACGCAGCTCACCCTTAGCTGGCGTCTTCAAACCCAGGGCTTCTGAGCGATCCCAACCAGAGCCAGACAGGCTGCTTCTTCCCACTGGCAGCCTTGACGGTAACCCAAATGTTAGAAGACCACGCAAGCATCCTACTGACAAAGGTCTTTCTCCAACAGGCTGTTAAATAGGCAATAAAGAAAACGTAGAGCTGGGAGGCCTTTTTCGGCTTTGATTTGTTGTTGTTTTAAGATTCAGGTTGCACTCCGTGAAAGAAAAGTTTTGAGCATGAGCATTGAATCACAGAACCATAAATTATCCCAAGTTGGACGGGACCCATAAGGATCATCGAGTCCAACTCCTGGCACCACACAGGTCTGCCCAAAAGTTTACACCCTGTGGCTAAGTGCTTTGAATGATCTGGAGCAGCAGGACTGAAAAGGAGGAGAAGCAAGAATGACACTCAGCACCTCCTAGTACAACACAGAGC